>NC_006986.1:323364-641729 GCF_000165345.1 Cryptosporidium parvum Iowa II | reverse complement strand
TGACCTTTCAATGTTAATTTTATTATTTAGATGGTCAACACGTCTCTTAGTACTTTCTTGTAATTCATCTTGGAATACAGAGTCAAATAATGGACCAAAACCAAATTTTATTGGTATAGGAATTCTTCCTGTATTTCCTAATCCAAGGATTGTTATATTTGATTCCTTCAATATTATATTGTTCGGATCATGGGGCCAAAGAAAGGATGGAAGCAATTTTGTTATAGAATTAGAAAGTTGACTTCTGGAGGCACCAAAATTATAAAAACCATCAATAAATGAAAGGCAATTAAAAATTAACTTTTCAATATCGCATCTAGGGGCTATATTTCTTTTAACTTTAAATATCGATACCAATGGAATGAATGAAGAAATTCCTTCCTTAGATGTTAAATGTGGAGGCTGCAGTGGTGTTTGGTCTACCGTAAATAATGCATGATCAAGAGAAATATTTTTATTAGAAAATTGAAAAGTAGACGTAATTGTAAGATTTGGGCATCCAACTCCTTCTATCCAAGCAGATCTAAATGCAAGTAGCTCGTCTTGGATCTCATTAAGTAGATATTGTTCATGTTGAGGAAGCTGAGCTGCCGCAATTTCCTTTTTAGATCTATGAATAAACTGCTGTGAAATACAAGATGCAATATGCAGAAAAAAATGTTGGGTCGTGAAATTCCTGTGATTTTTTTTAATACAATGTTTATTAATGAAGGATTGAATAAATATGTTGAAAAATTTTGATTGTGAATTTTGTTTAATAGAAGAATCAAAATCAGAAAAGCCAAAACCAACCTTGCGCGCTTTGCTTTTTATCATCTGATTAACGTAACATTGCAAACTATGAAATACAATGTCTGATTTTAATCTAAACAGGGTTTGACATTCTCTCTGACTCCAATGAATTAGAGGAAAACTTGGTGTGCCATTTTGCTGTAGATTGATGTAAAAGTCTTTTACAGATAATGGGATATAATCATTTCCATTTTCTATGAGCAGTAAACACCTCTCTAGTGCTTCCTTCATTCTACATTTAACTAAGTCTTCTCCGCAAAGCTTCTTTGCCATTTGACGCATTAAATATCTTTTCATGCCCAACAACATCCAGCCATCTGTTGGAAGCCGTTTTAAATTTGTTATATGAATATAAGATCCAAACCAAAGGCTGGCCAAGCGATCCAATAATATTATTATTGGCATTGTAAGAGTTCTTATTTGCATTCTAAAATTGTCTTGAAAATTATTCTTTTTGTTATCAATTGCTGATGACATATTAGATATCACCTTATGGGGAAACATATCTAATGGCACAATAATTATGTTACCAATTGTATTACCAATGTCTGTTTCGCTTAAGTGAGAGTAGTAATTATTCTCTTGATAAAGTAGCGGTGATGATGCATTAGAAAGCATCTCTACTTTACCTAGTGTGTCGGAAACTCTCCCATGGCAATTGAAAAAATGTGAATGTTGATTAAAAATATAATTTGAAAAAACAATAATTATTGATTTCATTGGAAGAGTGTTATTTAGTAGTTTCTCATATCCATCCATAATTTCTACAACAAAGTTCGCAATATTGACTATTTGAGATACATCTATAGGTCTAAAAATCGTTACAGTATTTTTCCCAATAGTTTTATCTTCTCTTATATATTTTCCAATCAAAAGTGCAATATTATTTGGATAAATGTGAGGAAAAGACGTTCCTGAGTCATAGTTATACTCGAAAGTATTTTCATTAATTGTATTGGTCCTATTGACAAAACAATTCGTATTTAAAATACCAGGCATGATTGCTGAATAGCCATTTGGCACAGTACATTTAAAACTCCACGGAGAGTTCCAAAATGGTGAAGCATCTTCAGTAAGATATAGGGCTGATGAGAGAGTTGGAAACCATGGTAATTTAGAATGGGAATTTGGTATTATGGATATATTGATTGAATTGTCATTCTCAATAACATAAGTAATTGGCGATTTTGGGACATTTATCAGCAGTTCAAAGTTAACTTTGATTATTATCGAATACTTGTATTCGTTCTCATTCGTAGCATCCGTAGCTGTATTAAGCATTTTTTCATCTGATATTAAAATCAATAATCGATTTTCAATCACATTAGATTGATCAGGGTTAATTTCACCATAGTTTGATGAGATAAATCCGTACGCCATTTGAAGAGTTGCTATATCAAATACGTTGTGACCGACTATTTTGTTTGAATCTTCAAGAGTTGGTACAGGATTAATTGACCATCCTTCAAAATAATTTCCATTAACTTCAACAGATATAATATTGCAATAGAGTAAAGATGGGGTTTGAATAAAAATTTTATTAGGAAATTCAGTTTCACTTTCAAGAAATATTTCGCTACTTCCATTAATAATTTCTTCAGCATCATCAAATTTTAAATTAATGTTGTGAGCACATTTATTAAAGAAACATTTACAGCTGTTCGACAGCTCCATATTAATCAGATTTAAAATGAAAAATCACATGAATAATCCTTATAATAGATAAGATAAAATGAATGTATTTCTATTTATTAATAAACTTCGGTACCAATTTGACCGCAAGTTGTGATCTATAATTAGTTGAAATCTTCAACAAAAAATTTTAAGACATGAATCCAAATGATTAAAAAGCTTTTTACGTAATACAATTAAGAAGTATGTTAAAGTGTATTTTCTGAGACAAAGTTGTCGATCATCTTAAGTTATCGAGAACTTTTTTTTTTTAAATTTACAATGTAATTCATTTCTGATTAGCGCTATTATATGGCGCTAGTAATTATTAATTATTTTAGGCAAATACAGAAAAAGTAATTCATGAAGTAAAAACAAACACAAATCATAGTTCTTCATTTATGGATCAACTTATAGAGAGCCTCTCTCATATAGTAACACAAAATGGCAGTTTTGGCTCAACAAATTGTCTAAGTTCTCGAAGTGAAAATGCTGGTAGAGATACCACACATTCTTCTGAATCAGGATACATTATTGATATAAAAGGTAAATGCAATCAAATTAATAATTTGAGAGATGACAATTTAGTGCAATCCAGTATTTTTAATAGCAACATGAATAAAATCTGTTCTAATCGACTAAATGATTGCTTTCTGAAAAACGAAGATGAGGCAAACAACTCTGGCCATAAAATAGGAGATAGGATTGAAATCTCAGGAGGATTTCAAGAAACATTAGGATCAAATATTCTTAAAAAATTTTTAATTGATCGCGATAGATCCCATAATTTGAATATTTTACCACCAAATTTAACAAGAGAAAGTGTAATGAACAATTTTGAACAATCGGCACAACTTGACGAAAAAAAGACAGCTTCAGATATTGCTATGAAATATTCACCCGAAGATATTATTTTATCTAAGGTAAGGGGAATTTTTATGAATCGCTATAGTCGAGATTCAATACCACAAGAACAAATAGATACACTTAAAACTACTACAAAAAAGAAAAACAAAGTAAACGGACCGATGGAAAGACTAATCAGCAATTTTGATATGGAGGCTGCATATAAAGATATGGAGGCTGCATTTTCAGAGGCAATAGATGATTGTTACGCAAGATTTTTTACAAATCTTCCCGTAAATTTACTTGAGGATGCAATTCATTTATACTTTCAAATACAGGCTGCTTATTGGTGGTACGAGGATATGTGGTACGACAAATATTCACATGTTCTACCAAAACTTTCTTTGCGAGTCTTTGGACAATTTGTTGCTGAAGATTGTCCAATTTTACGACATTTCGTTTCATCTCCTGAAGAGCATGACAAATTTCTTTTAAATTGGAAGCGATATTGCAAGACAATACCTCTAAGAGGAGTAATTTTAATTAACAAGGAGTTTACTAAGTGCGTGTTAGTAAAACCGTGGAATGGTAACAGGTTTATGTTTCCTAGAGGGAAAATGGATGAAATGGAGGAGGATAGTTTGTGCGCAATCCGCGAGGCATACGAAGAGCTTGGAATAGACGTGACTAAACACCTCAACGATTCAATTTATATTGAGAAACAAGTAGAAGAGCAAACAATAAAGTTGTTTCTTATACCCGGAATTGATGAAAATACTCCATTAGAACCAAAAAAAAGAAAGGAAATTTCAGAAATAAGATGGTTTAGTTTTACGTCACTCCCAAACTGGCATGCTAATCAATCACTTAGACATAGAAAACCCAAGAATTCTGACAATTTTTCGCATGCTGATGGAAATCTAAATTGCATCTCGAATGATTATATTTCTTGTATTGATAGGCAAGATATTCATAATAGTGAAGACGAAGATTTGATCGGGAGTAGCGAAAAAGTTCATGAAAACTTGGAATCAATTATTGAGAAGCCGGACTCGAATCAATTTTTTAGAGTTTCACATTTCACGCGTAATTTACGTGGCTGGATTGAAGTTTTAAAGAGAATACCGCTTTATAATCCAAGTAATCCTGGCGGAATAATTCCAAATTTGCCAAAGAATCTAAACCCAGCAGTGATTAGAAGACTACAGAATGCGGACCTTGGGGGGCCACCCTTATCTAGCCTTCCTTTGTTCGTAAGAGTTAAATTTAATGCTAATGAGAGAAGAGGGCAACCTTCATCTACATCTCAAATTTACTCTCAAAATAAGAAGAAGCCAAAGCCATATTTTTCCGATGCCACAAAAGATAAAAGGACGTTTGGCACAAAAGCAGGTTCCGGCTGGGATGTTGAATCTATGTTTGCACTGAATGAGCAAAAATTTGGGGTAAAATCAACGTTTTCACTGGACGAATACACAATTCCTCTCCCGAAAATAAGGCAGAAGAAATAGTTTGTTAATCATAATCTAGTTTTAATTTTTTTAATGATTCGGAAATTGTTTCTATTCTTTAAAATACCGCTACATGCATATACCGCTCCTCCCCACAAATACTGTATTTTCAATAAATGCGGAAATTTATAGCAAAGAGTTTACCAAAATAACAATTCTTTGATACCTGAGAGAATTCTATTTGGAAAATTAATATTCTTTCTGCTCGGGTTATTGAATATAATGTATATCAAAGAGCTCAAAATATGCGGGTTTAAGACATATAGGGATGAAACAACTATATCATTCCATCCTGGATGTAACTGCATTGTAGGCCTAAATGGTAGTGGAAAATCCAATATCCTTGCAGCAATACAGTTTTTACTCTCTGATTCATTTGGAAATACTCTGGTTGAAAGACGTGCGCTTTTACATGAAGGCCTTGGCCCACAAGCAACAGAGGCGTATGTTGAATTGTCGCTTGATAATATTGGTCGTCGTCTCTCTATGTACGATGAAGATGTTGTTACTATTAAAAGGATTTTTCGTAGCTCTAGTCAGAAAAACGAATGGCAGGTAATGGGGAAAAATATTTCGAAGAAGGACTTTGATTCAATTTTAGAAAGTTGCGGTATATCCAGGAATAATCCATATTTCATAGTTCGGCAGGGAAAGGTAGCAGAGCTTGCAACTATGTCTGATGCCTCTAGATTGAGATTATTGAAGGAGATTGCAGGTACTAGAACATATGATGAAAGGAGAGATGAAAGCATCAGATTGCTGCTAGAAACTGAAACGAGAAAAATTAAAGTTGACTCTGTATTCGATGATATACAAAAACGAATTGAAGTATTGAAAGATGAGCAAAAAGAGTTTAAAGCTTTTTTAAATCTGGATAGGAGAAGGAGAAATCTTGAGTTTTTGCTTAATGAATATGAATGGGAAGAAGCAAGTAAAGGAGAGCAGGAATATTTTGAGAAGTTGTCAAAATCACGTGAAAGGCTCAGTTCCGTTGAGAGAAATTTGAACTTAATTAGTTCGAGCATACAATCGTTAATCGAGTCCCAAAAAAACCTAGATATACAGCTTGAAGAGTTGGAACATAAAAAAAAAGAGATTCAAAATAAAATTTCTCACTATTCAGCTTCTATAAATGATTTAAACCTTGAACAAGATACGCATGAAAGCCATCAAAGAATCTTATATTTATCTAATCTTGAAAATGAGACAAAAAGCAAGATATTGGCAATTGAAACTTCAATTAAAGATGAAAAGGAATTAATGTATAAATATAAAATAAAATATAATTCCATTTTAAAAGAAAAAGATATGCTCAGCCAACAAGAATCGAGCTTGATTTCAAAAAATAATGAAATGGAGTTTTCTACTATTTCTGAAAAAAGATCTGTAATAAATAGAAAAATAGAGCTTCATAATATAGAAAAAGAAAAGTTAAGCTCACATTTATGTTCAATAAAAAAGTCCCTTGCTGAAAAGCAGGACGAATTAAGGGTTTTAGATTCGAATATTTTGAAATGGAAAGAAGATCAATTTAAAAGCCAAAAAAATCTCGACTCTATAATTGAGAAGATCCGAGTAAATATAGAAGAGCAGCAAATGGCTCTTGAAAAGAAACACGAAATAAACAAGTCTTTATATGAAAAAGAAAACCAACAAAGTATAATATCAAGCAGAATTCTGGAATTGGAGAATTATATTGGTTCAAGAGCAAAACATTCAGTAAAAATGGGATTAAATCTTGCACGTGAATACTGTGAAAAAAACAATCTGTCGTGGGGAGGTTTAGACAATGATGAGGGAATAAATGAGACACTTGTTTTTGGTACTGTTTTGGAAGTTATTAGTGTTGATGATATCTATACCACTGCAGTTGAAGTTGCTGCAGGAAATAATATTCATAATTTAATTGTGAAGGATAAGGAGATTGCCACAAAAATCGTTTCTCATATTAAAGCATTTAATGGACACAGGAACGATATCAAGTATCGCACAAATTATTCAATTGTACTGAGCCCTATTGATGATATAAAACAATTAAATAAAAGCCATTCTAAATATGACATCGGTTCTGAAAAGAATGCAATTTCAATGATTGATATTATTCAATTCGATGAAAAAGTGAGGCCAGTAATTGAGCAGATATTTGGAAATTATGTCATTGTTGAGAGCTTAGATAATGCGAAGCATTTGGTTGACAAATATAATGTGAATTGCATAACTTTAGATGGAGATGAATGGGATAACAAAGGCTGCGTCAGAGGAGGATATCGCAATATAAATCTTCCAGGAGCTCAACAAAACAGCATTATTATTTGTTCAAGACAACTGAAAAATCTAATTCATGAGAATTCAATATTGCGTTCAGAAATTTATAACATCAAAAGTAAGATAAAAGAAATAGAAGATCGAGTATTTGAGTTAAGCCATGATAGAGAAGAATATCTTAGTACTCGGGAGAGATTTATATCACAAATTTCAAAATCAAAGGAAATGATTCATTTATCCGAGAGCAAAAAAAGAAATATTCAATCGATTATTATTAAGGTTAAAGAAGAAGAAGAAAAAGCAGTTAGAAGTACTGACACTGTTCAAAATTATATTGTTGCGTTGAAAAGCGAACTTTCATGCGAATCCCTTTCTAATGGACTGACTCTAGATGAGGAAAATTTGCTGAAGGAAATAATTTCGAAAATACGAACACTTGAATATTACGAAATTCCAAAAGTGGAAAGGGAGATTTCTGATCTTTGTAATGATATTGATAAGCATGAAGTCCACTTGAACACACTTTTTGAAGAGTTATACCGTATTCAGGAAGAAAAACAAGAAGAGGATAATATGAAACTAAATTGTGATAACTTTGAAACAAATGGGCTGCTAATGGAGTATAATAAGTTACTTGAAGAATCAAAAGAATTCTTTAATGAAATAATAAATAAGGTTGAATCTACAAAAAAAAAGTCAATAGAAATTGAAGAGCTTAAGCGTTCAAGAATGCAGGAAGAAAGTTTAGCTCTAAATTCCAGAAATGAATTGATTTCTCTTGTTTCAAGTCTACAAAAAAAGTACGATAAATTTCGACAGGCTAAAGAAATCGCTTTGCATGAGAGGACCAAGTACTCAGACTCTCAAAATGTTATTTCTGAGATAAATATTCCCAAGGAAAAAAGTAAGGTTTATCAAGAACTTCAAATCGTACAAAAGAAATTATCGGAAGACTACAGATCTATTAACAGAAAGGTTATATCAGAGTTGGATCAATTCATTCAAGAGTACACAGATCTATCGGATCGTCACAAGGAATTAAACTCCGCTATGAGTTCCATTCAGCTATTAATTGAAACTCTAGACATTCAAAAAGAAAAAACCTTACTAAAAACTTTTGAAGAAATCAACTTTTATTTCAACCAGGTATTTAGGGAACTAATTCCCAACGGAGATGCAAAGCTTATTCTAAGACTATCCAGTGATGCCAGAAGCATAGCAGATGAAAACGATGATAACACAAATAAGAAACCATCTTATAAAAAAAATAGCTCAATTAACAATAAGTATTTAAATAATACCATGGCTAAAGAAAGTGATTCAACTCTTTTGGGAATAGGAATTAGAGTTACTTTTCATGTGGGGAGCAACTCTCAAATTAATTCAACAAATACACAGAAAAAACCTAATGGCCAAGCTGGAAATTACTATTCTCTTAACCAACTTAGCGGAGGCCAAAAAACTTTAGTTGCATTAGCATTCTTATTCGCACTGCACAGGGCAGATCCCGCGCCCATGTATCTTTTGGATGAAGTAGATGCTGCACTTGATGACCAGTATCGTTGGTCAGTCGCAAACTTGATAAAAAAACAATCCATTTCAACACAATTTATTGTTACAACATTCAGGCCCCAGATTCTTCAGGTTGCGGATAAATATTTTCAGGTATCTCAAGTAAATAGATCTAGCTTTGTGAGCGAAATTTCTAAGCAACAAGCTCTGGAATTACAACAGGAGCAATATCAACAAAAGAAGTCACATGAGTTGATATCTGATGACTGAATTATACTTTAAAAATATGCGTGTTGGCTATTTATAGTTTAATATTATATTTAATATATTATCGCAATGCTCCCTTTCTAATATTCTTTTCTTCTCTGCAAATTCAACCTCTCTTGAATACAATGCAATTGCATGAGAAAATAACCTTTTGCTTTCTATTGATTCAAAAACGGTGTTTTCGCTTTGTTTGTTTATTTCTTCTAATCTTTTAGAGAGTTTTTCAGAAGGGATTACACCTGAAATGGGATGTTCTTTAACATGCCTAGATAGGCCATCAAGCTCCTTAACTACGGCCTTAAGTCCTTTCTCTTTTTCATTGTTTAGCTCCCTTAATCTTCTTAAAACATGATCTTGCGTAAAATTTGGATATTTTTTGCTAAAATCAGCTTTCAACCCAAAATAAGGTAGAAGTGGGTAAACTCCTTTAAATGAATCTTCGTACATTCTATCAATTCCCAACTTAAGCATTAGAACTTCCTCATCAACTTTACATGCAGAATATAGTAATTTTTCAAAATTTTCTTGGTCAATCGCTAAGTTGTCAATGACTTCTTTTTGCGCTCTTACAATTTTATCTTTAAAACCACCGTTTGAAAAGATGATTTCAGAATAATTTGAAAATTCAATAGAATTAATATCAATTGGAATATTTATTGATGATACCAAGTTACTAAATTCCATCAAAATTGGGTGAAGTTCATTGGAAATGGATACTAACAAATTTTTTATTTCTTCGTTATCCAACTTTCGATTTGAAATTTCTTTCTTATTATTTTTCGTAATATACCATACCCCTCCAATTACCACTCCAATTAAACCTAAAGTTGACAAAAACCTATTCTTATCCGTAAATAAATCATTTTTCATTCATAAAATTTAATTTAAAAATTATACATATAAAATTGAGCGCAAATTGTTCATAAGTTCGTTAATCCCTTGGAATTAATGAAAACTCAAAGTGTTCGTTTTGCAATATTCAATATAGATCGCAACGCACTAATTTGTTTAATTTAATAAGTTTAATGAGCTTTTAGATACAAATTCAATGAAAAATTTCTTTTGGCACTTCAAATCAGGTATTTTTGAAGCCTTTATTGACATGCGGCAAAACTCATTAATCATAGTCTAATTAAATGGTAATGAAGATTATCAATACTTATTCGAAGAATATTTGTGATTGTAAATTCCTTTTTTTAAATTTAAGATATTAAGTTAGGGTATTTTTCTTACAGGAACACAACTAATAGAAAAATAATAGTAACGATATACATAAATAGTTCAATAATTTTAGTAAATTTGATTTCTCACTTGAATATTATTTCTATTATTTAAGGACTGGATTTAACAGAAGGATCTAAGTTAAAGGGTTTTTTTCCAAACCATATATTCCTTTTAAATATTAAATTGAATCATTGTACTTAGGGATAGATTGACTTAAAAATCGTTGTAAGCATTGAAGAGTGCTTTAATAAAAAGATAATTATTTTACTAGTAGTTAATAATATTTATACAATTCCTATAAAAAAAGTCCATAATAAGATAATTTTTTTAAATTTTAAAACCTAAGTAATGTTTAGTCAAATCTTTATATTTAAAAATTTTTTTAAATACTTTTTTTGCTCCCCACCTATTTTCTTACCTTTTGTTAGAGCAATATTAAATTGTTAAAAGATTAAAGAAATAAGATTCTTATCATATAACAATTCATTGACTCAATATATTTATTATTATACATTTTATTATTGATTATTTAATAAATTATTTTTATTTCTGATATTCACATCGGTTTTGTAATGTGTGGAGTTTCAGCAATTTTTATTTTAGATATAAATGGGAAGCCAATAATAGGAAGGAACTATAAAGGCGATATTTCAGAAAGTGGAGTTTTAGATGCTTTTCAACAACATGTTATAGAACAGGAAGAATCTTGCATTAAACCAATTTTCTCTTCAAAAATGATTACATATTGTTGGATTAAATACAACAACTTGTATTTGGTATTACTTTCGAGAAAAAATTCAAATGCAATCATGATGATAACGTTTCTATATAAGTTAATTGAAATTTTAAAAGATTATTTCAAGGTTTTGGAGGAAGAAAGTATAAGAGATAACTTCGTAGTAATATATGAATTATTGGATGAGATAATGGACAACGGCTTTCCTCAGATAACAGAAGTCAAAGTTTTGCGTGAATATATAAAAAATGAAGCACATGAACTTTCAGCAGCATCCGTATTGGTGCAAAGTAGAAATAGCTCTTCATCTATAAAGCCACCTTCTGCATTATCGAATGTAATTTCTTGGAGACCAGAAGGAATAAAACATAAAAAGAATGAAATATTTCTAGATGTAATTGAGAAAGTAAATATGATAATTGGTTCTAGTGGGGATGTAATAAATAGTGAGATTGTTGGAACATTAACAATGAAAAGCTACCTTTCTGGTATGCCAGAACTTAAGCTCGGATTAAATGATAGACTCGGCGATGCTTCCATTTCTACTAGCAATGCTAATCGTAATTCAGCCTCTAGTTCAAATAGAAACTCCATATTGAAAAATAAATCAGTTGAGATAGAGGATATCAAGTTTCATCAATGCGTAAGACTTGCGAGATTTGAGAGCGATAGGACGATTTCTTTTATCCCTCCCGATGGACAATTTGAATTAATGAGCTACAGATTAACTCCATCATCTAATTTAAAGCCACTATTTAAGGTTGATGTAAATATTGAAAATATCAGTGCTACTCGTATAAAGTATGTTATCAAAGTTAAAGGCCAATATAAAGCAAGAAGTGTTGCAAAGAATACAGAAATTCAAATCCCAGTTCCGAGTGATGTTATAATACCTACTTTTAAAACATCAATGGGTACAGTCAAATATTCTCCTGAGCGTGATTTAATAGTATGGAATATTAAGACATTCTCTGGGCAGAAGGAATTTACAATGACCGCAATTTTCGATATTCCATCCATCATCAATGAGACAAATACAAGCAAACGTCCAGTAACAGTTGGCTTCGAAATTCCGTATTTCACAATTTCAGGTCTTACTATAAGATACTTGAAAATCACAGAGAAGAGCGGATATCAAGCTCTTCCATGGGTGAGATACATAACGCAGAATGGAAATTACGAAATAAGAATGCCATGAACATGGTAGAATTGGTTTAGACAATTTAAACTAGATTATAATTAATTTTGATTATTTACAAGCTAATTTTAATTCATACAAATAGTCTTTAACGAAAATGAGGTATATAATACCATATATATTAAACATATGGGTTTGCAAACGACAAATTATAGTTAGCTCGGGTCATTTTCATTAATTTTCAAATCTTTGTTATTGTAGTAAGTACTAGAATTCTGTACAATAGATTAATCCGCTTACGTACCAGAAAATCTGAGTAATTAATATTTTTTTTTTAGCGCGCGCCTGTAATATCTCTTAACACGCGTATAAAGCGGTTGAATATTATTAATAAAATAATGTAGCAAGAGAATATTATACATTAATTGCCAACTTAACCCGGCATTATTGGTTAATAGTTAATTTCGACGAATAATTACAAACATTTCCAAATTCTTCAGCTAATAATATTGATTGAATTAAGATTTATAGACTGAAATTTTTTATTTGCTTCTTACCAATTATTCATTTTTTTGGTATATTAAACAAGTAGATAATTGAGAATAATTAATTAAAAGTTTATTTTGGAGAAAAAACCGGCATTAAATGCTTGTAAAGAGAAATTACTAACTTATATATATACATAAATATATATATATATATATATATATATTTATGTATATATTTGCAATACAGATATATGCATTTATGCTAACTTCGCTGCCAAACTGATTTATATTCAATTATAGTATAATAAAGGTTTTTAACTAATTTTTTGAATGACACCACAACCTTCATCTACTACAATATCAGGAACTGCGAATGGTTCTAATAATGATATTGACGTAGACTCAATAATAGCCAAGCTATTAGAGGTGCGTGGTTCTCGTCCGGGGAAGCCAGTTCAACTTACAGAGAAAGAGATACGCGGAATATGTATTAAATCTCGTGAGATATTTATGAGCCAACCTACTTTACTTGAATTAGATGCACCTATTAAAATATGTGGAGACATACATGGACAATACTATGACTTACTTAGACTTTTTGAGTACGGTGGTTTCCCACCAGACACTAATTATTTGTTTCTTGGAGATTATGTAGATAGAGGTAAACAGAGCTTGGAAACTATATGCCTTTTGTTTGCATACAAAATAAAATATCCGGAGAATTTTTTCTTATTGAGAGGAAATCATGAGTGTGCATCTATCAATCGAATTTATGGATTCTACGATGAATGTAAAAGAAGGTATAATGTAAAGCTTTGGAAGACTTTTACAGATTGTTTTAATTGCTTACCCGTTGCTGCCATAATTGATGAGAAGATTCTTTGTATGCATGGCGGACTTTCTCCTGAATTACATAAATTGGATCAAATAAGAAAGATTGAAAGGCCTACAGATGTTCCAGACACGGGCTTGCTTTGCGATCTGTTGTGGTCTGATCCTGAAAAGGATGTAAGAGGATGGGGAGAAAATGATAGGGGTGTATCATTCACATTTGGTCACGATGTGGTTGAGAAATTTCTGAGAGATCATGATATGGATCTTATCTGCAGAGCCCATCAAGTGGTAGAGGATGGATATGAATTTTTTGCCAAACGACAGTTGGTCACCCTTTTTTCTGCCCCTAATTACTGTGGAGAATTTGATAATGCAGGTGCAATGATGTCTGTTGATGAAACGTTAATGTGTTCTTTCCAGATTTTAAAGCCTGTAGAGAAAAAGAAACTTAAACCGTAATGAATGCTCAAAAGTATTATGAAATATATTTTTGTATAGTTAAATTTCTAAGTTCCATTTAGTGAGGACAGTAAGAATTACAAATCTCGAAGTCTGATTTAAAAATATTAAGCCGCATTAATTTAATTGATTTATTGCAAATTATAATTAGAAATGTTAGTCAAATTTGTTTGAATTGGCCCTCAGCTAATCTGAACAATTGACATTAGAAATTCATTAGACAACCATTTTTTTTTCCGAACAGAGCTGTTATTGACTGATTATTTCAGTGTGTTCTGATTTCACACATCTTTAACTCTTTTCGCGTTTAAAAAAACAATAATTTATAAATACGAATGATCTACACTAATACTGCTTGGCTCAAATGATGATTCTATTTTTTGTTGAAAGTTGTAATTTTGCATTAACTAAAATTAATTAAGCCAAATTGGTTATTTGCATGTAAAACCTCTACCGGCTTAAAAATTGAATTGAAGGCGCCATCAATACAAGTATTCTCGCAAAAAGTTCATTATGCAATTGCCCTCTTCAAGAACTTTGAGTATTGAAACTTTGGTACATAAGTTGTTTTTAAATTGCACATGGTGATCATATAAATTTTCATGTCTCTTTGGGCTAATAAATTTGAACCAAAAACGGCACAGGAGCTGTTAGTGAACAAACACAAAATAATAGAGGTAAAAAGTTTTTTAGAAAATTCATTTATATCAGCTAACTCAATTAATGGTTCAAAAAAAAATATTTTGATCATTTTCGGTCCTAATGGTGCAGGGAAAACAACAATTTTGCGTTGCCTATGTAATAATAATATTAAAATCCTCGAATGGGACCCTCCAACGATAATTAATGAAGGACTTGGAGCAAGCTTTTATCGTTTTATTTTTAATTCTGTATTTTTTTCTAAGTCAAATTTGAATGAAAAGGTTTTAGTGCTAATTAAGGATCTTCCATTTACATTATTACAACATAATACACAAGTATTGATTGAAATAAGACATTTTTTATCAAAAATTATTCTTAATGACTCTTCTATCATACCAATTGTATTTATAGCAGGCGAGGATAGAAATAGTAGGCAATTCTTGAAATCAATACTCCCTGGAGAGCTTGATATTTATACTGAAAATTCTACAGACAAAAAGCTTGCTAAGCAAATCAAGATTGTAAGGGTAAATCCATTTCCATCAACTGTAGTAAAATCTAGGTTGAAGCATATTTTAAACATTAAAAAAATATTCGTTGGAGTGGGTGAAGGTAATTTAATAGAAGAAATTGTTCAAACTTCTAATGGTGACTTATTTCATGCAATTTCACAGCTTCAATTCTACTTTGAAGGAAACCAAGATATTTTTGTGAAAAATAACTTAAGGGACTTGACAGCCAATACAGAATTTTTCTTATCTGGGAAAAAACGCAGTAATCACCTGAATTATCGTGACAAGCCTTACCAAACTCCGAATTCAACTCTTAGTAATTTTGGTAAAGAACCTGTGTACAATATATTTAGAACAATAGGGAAAATATTGTATAACAAGCGTGAAGAAAACACAAACAAACTTAGACTAGAATCCCTACAAAACGCATGTACAAAACGTACAAAAATTGATTCAGAATTTTTGAATGCCTGGAATAATAGAGCTGGATTAGTAGAATATATTAATAATGAGAATAATTTGCATTGTGCGTATTATTGTGAAGGCTTTAAAGACATAAATGAGCATTTTTTAAATATTCATATTACTCAACAAGATTTCTTAAAAGGAAAGCTAACATTTGACATAGAAGAGCTATTGCTTTATTCAGGATTAGAGGATAGCTCATTAATTTTATTGCTTCAGGAGAATTACATTCCATTTATTGGTAACTGCGCTGATATCATTATGTGCTCCGATATTTTTACTTGGTCAGATGTTTATACTAGTGACTTAAATTCCGAAAACTTCTTCTCGTCAATTTCAGCATCTTGCATTGCGAGAACCATATTATTTTTCAATTCAAAGCCATTAAATCCATGCTCACCAGATTGTCAAATACAAAGCGATTTAAAAGTAGGATTTTCAAAGAATAACTTTTCGCTTTGGAAGAAACAGGAAGATTTACAAAATAAAAGATTAAAAATTAGCAATTTAGTCGAAAAACCAAAGAAAGCTACATTTAAATGGCATCCAAAGAAACCTGCTTTAAAATCATTCATTTCCAATTTAGAGCACTTGAAAGAAGATTATAAAATCTTAATAGGAAAATGCTTGCCTTTTTTTACGGCAAGAGATAATTACATGAATTTGTTTTTCAGCAACACCATATTTACGGAAGTATTTCCATATTTGAGTTGCTTTTTTGCAGTAAAACATAATAGCTTTTCTCAGAATAATACTATAAATAATGAACTAATTAATTTTATAGTAAATTGGAATAAATACAGCAAGTATATTCCTATACCACAAATAAACTCGATAAACAGCGCAGGCGTAGGTTTGGAGAATGGCTCAAAGTTATATCACTATGATAGTAGTTTTAATACATCTTATTGCGAATATTTAAGCGATGAACAATTAGTAAGTATTTTAGAAACATTTGATGTAGAAAATCTCCAAAGTAATCCAACAATAAACAACTGCTTTGAATCTAGAAATTCAAACTATAGCAATAACAACACAATTAATTTAGCCAGCTCTTCTGATGAGTCAATAGACGATTATTCTGAATAACTAGTTTGTATTATTGAACGGCTGCAAATAATTTTTGTATACGCGGTATTATTTTCTTAATACTCGAAAAGATAAATTATTTCTTGTGCAGATTCGTAAATAATAATATATTTGCTAAATTTTTATTGTATTAAATAGTTATGGATTCTTCGAGGTTTAGTGGAAATAAATCCACTTACACTGACTTACAGACTACTTCTGAACAATTTTTATTTTCTTCAGAGTCTGTTTGTAGTGGCCACCCAGATAAATTATGTGATCAGATTTCGGATGCAATCCTTGATGCGTGCTTGGAACAAGATCCAGAAAGCTTTGTAGCATGTGAAACATGCACAAAAACAGGGTTCATTATGGTTTTTGGTGAAATAACTACAAAGGCTAATGTAAATTACGAAAGAGTTGTAAGAGAAACAGTGAAAGAAATAGGATATGACTCTGAAGAAAAAGGGTTAGATTACAAAACTATGGATGTGATTATTAAGCTAGAACAACAAAGTAATCAAATTGCTGGGTGTGTACATGTAGATAAAAATGTAGAAGATATTGGAGCGGGTGACCAAGGAATGATGTTTGGTTATGCTACGAATGAAACAAAAGAACTCATGCCTCTGACGCACGTATTAGCTACATCTATTACAAGAGAGCTGGATTATATCAGAGTGAAAGGAGTATCTTCTCGGGTGGGTTGGCTGCGCCCTGATGGAAAGGCGCAAGTGACAGTAGAATATAACTGCAAACATGGCGTGCTCATTCCAAAAAGAATTCACACTATTTTAGTTTCGGTTCAGCATGATGAAAACATAGAAAACGAGGAAATTAGAGAATTTGTACTGGAGAATGTAATTAAAAAAGTATGCCCTTCAGATTTGATGGACAAAGAAACTAGAATATTAATTAATCCATCTGGCAGGTTTACAATTGGTGGGCCAGCAGCAGATGCTGGATTAACAGGGCGCAAGATAATTGTAGATACATACGGAGGATGGGGTGCTCATGGGGGTGGTGCATTTAGCGGGAAAGATGCAACTAAAGTAGATAGATCAGGTGCATATATGGCAAGGCTTGTTGCAAAGTCAATCGTCTTTTCCGGCTTGTGTAGCAGATGTTTGGTACAGGTTTCGTATGGAATTGGAATAGCAAGGCCTTTGTCACTGTATATTAATACATTTGGCACAGCGAAAGATGGGTATAATGACGCAAAACTACTGGAGATAGTTAATAAGGTATTTGATTTTAGGCCAGGAATTCTAATTAAGCAGCTAAACCTTAAATCTCCTATTTTTAAAAAGACATCAAGTGGCGGACATTTTGGACGATCAGAAGAAGAGTTTCTTTGGGAAAAGCCAATTATTTTACAATAGAATAATATTGTAAACATTTATAGTCATTATCTACTAAGTCGATTTTAGGCGGCCTTCATTTTTTTTTGTTAAACCTGACTAATTAAATTATAATTCTATTTGCTTTCATAATGAAGACATTGGAATTATTATCGAAGGCCCAGGCACTTGTCAATAAATTTCCTCCAGAATACGAAAATGCCAATGCTCTTTTTACTCAGGCTATCAAATTGGACCCATTAAACAGCAATGTTCTTTCTGCATATGGCGAATTTATGTGCTCAATCGGTAATTTTGAAAGTGCCAGGGAATTATTAGAGAAGAGTATAAAAGTTAATCCATATGACGACTATGTTAAGTATTTTAGCCTTGCTCAGATTTTAGATGGAGAAGAGTCTCTTTCTTATTGGAACAATGGCATAGAAGTACTCCAGGAAAGTATAAAAATAGTAGAGAAAAAGGGGAATGACAAGTCTTGTATTGAGAGGCTTGACTTAATGAAAAATCAGCTTTGTAGTGCTTATTGCGCTATTTCAGAATTATTCATGACTGATTTATGTTATAGTGATGAAGCAGAAAGCCAAGTAAAAGAGAATTTAGCAAAGGCGTCCGAAATTGATGACGAGCACTTCGAAACTTTATGTTGCAAATTGGCCTATTTTAAGACAATCGATGATTTTGAAGAGTGTAAAAAGTATGTTTTCAAAATAAAGTATATATTAGCAAACAAGTATAATCTTTCTGTTGAATTCAATGATTTTGCTGATGAATTAAGAAATAAAGACATAATTTTACCTGAGTACTCTGTAAGATTGAACCTCTCTAGAACACTGATTGATTTAAATGAAACTGAGTTGGCAGAGCTAGTTCTGAGCACATTGTTAAAAGAAGATGAAGAAGATTGGCAAATTTGGTATTTGCTGTCTTGGTGCAGTCTTGTTTCTGAAGATGTAAGCGGCGCAATAGAATGTTTTGAAATGTTTGAGAAGTATGGTAATAAACACATTCAAGATATTGAATTTAAACAACAGTTTATGTCAGACCTTGAAAATTTAAAGTTAAATATTGAAAAAATAAAAACATGTAAGTAGTATTTGTTTAGAAAATATTCATTAGAGAAAGTACAATTTAATTATATCAATATTGCCACTTCAATGTTCTAATTGTATGTAGGTTCCATAAGCTTATACGAACTTTCCCTAATTCTATCCATCATTATCCATCTCAATGCATCACCTCTACCAATGTAAAATAGTTCCCATGCTACTTGAGATGACGGAGGATCTACTGCAATGCGCAAAAGCTCATTGTTGGAATACTTCATAAGTGGAGGAGCGTTAAAATTTGGGTTATTATTTATATAGCATGAGTTGAATGTTTCTCTCAGTTCGAAACTTTCTTCTTTTATACCGTTTATTTTACTTTCTTTGGTGTTCATACTGTCTACTAAGCTTTGCTCGAAATCTTTTAGATTTACTCCGGCTGGCCTAAGACTTCTTATCCATTTTCTTGTTCTTGTGAAGTCTTCATTATTGTTATTAGAATCAGGACTAAATAGTATCCAGTCATAAGATTGAATGTGGGGTGAGATAACATCAGATCTATTTGATTTCATAGAAGACCCAGCTGAAGGTAAAGGACAGACTTTTACTGTCCTAATAGCATTAGTTGGAAGGCATCCCAATTCACCTCTTCCTACAGCAAAATATCCATCTACACATGGCTTTCCTCTACATTTGAATGTAGGCCAAGGGACTGAAAGAAATGGAATTGTTGAACTTGCTAAAATGCACTCTATTAAATCATCCTTAGAATTAAAATCGGAGACAAAATGAGCCTTAGGAACAGGAAGGAGTTGCGTAAAAGAAATTATGATTTGCCCTCCTTTTTCCGATCTATTATTCAAGAGTTCAATTACATTATCAGGGAGCTTTTTCCTAAGCTCGCGTTCAAGTACTTCATTCAGTCTCCCAGCTGTACCATTCTTTCTGCAATCCTCATAGAGCGAAATGCAGGCTTCCATTGCTTCATACATACTTATATCCAGAGCACAACAAATTGCAGCTATTGAGCCACCAGATGCTCCAGATAATGGCGTTGATTCTGTAATGTATCCCTGTTCTTGCAGCTCTAGTATAACCCCAAGATGATAGGGAATTAACATAGCGCTTACACTAAATGAAAATCCCAGTGGAATTTTTCCCTCTAAACTATCAGGAAGTTTAGGGAAATCTGGCCTAATTTGTGACTGTAAGTCTTGAATTCCTTCTTCTATCCTTGACGCCAACCTATTAAACACTGCTGAACCTCCTTTCTGGATATCCTCAAAAGAATTTGGCCAGAAAGAATAATTTCCATTATTATTTGGAGTATTTAAATCAGAACTTGTATTACAATTTCTTGGCTTATTATTGGATTCCATTGCACTATCCAAATCTTGATTCAAATAGTTGCTTTGGGCATCGCTAATTGTCTTCTTGCTGTAAATCCCAAATTTCATACTCCAAGACTTCTGTTTGTCACTATTTGCTGAAGATACCGGTACTTTAGCACTTTCGTTACACAATAAGTCTTTTCCATCTATTCTTGAGAGCTTCTCTCTCTCACTTATCATCACAAAAGAAATTTGCGGCTTAACGTTTAATCTGGTATAGATTATTCCCCTTATGATGCTACAAATATTAAGGTGTTTGCTTATGCGAGGAAAACACCTATTATTCAACAATTTATTCAATTCAGTTAGACGAATAATTTCCAATTCTGTATTATTATATTGAGCAAGATTAGATTTTCATGAAGCGGTACGAATATTTGAGAAGTAAGTTCGAATGAGAACTAATAAATAACAGAAGAGAGTAAAAATTAAAATTTATTGGCAAAATGAGAAAATCGATGTTAGAAACTAAATGGATAAATCATATTTTCTTTATACAATTTAAATTCCTACTATCAAGCTTGCCAAATAACTATTTGAAATCTTAGATTTCTCATAAAGGCGAGATTTGATTATTATAAGAAATGGAATATAATTAAGGGAAGTAACAAACTTAAAGGAAATATATAGTAGTAAATATTTCTTTTAAAGTTGTTGTAACATTCTTTCATTGATCACGAGTATCCGTAAATTTCCACAATATGATTCATCCCGCCAATATAAAAAACTTGAGGGATTTACATGTTAGCCAGACCACTTTTCTATTATTAGGATTTTAAAATTTATAAAGCCATGAATACTCCCAAATTTAATTTCACCAAGTGTTTTCTATTAATATTATTTTTTAACCTTGCAACTTTTTTTTTGGTACATGTAGTCGTCTCGGAAAGTACCAATAGCGTTGACCAATTAAGAGATGAATACTCTATAAGTGAATTTTTGAGTGGAAATCAGAGTAATGAAGATCATTATGCCAGCATTGATCAAAGTGAATTAGAAACACGTTCATCATTTGATTCAAATAGAGAATCTTTGAATGCACATTTAGAGAGCAAATTAACTGGGGTTATTAAACAATCCTTCGTAGAATTTCAAAAAGGAAAACTTTCTAAAAATGACGTCGATATCGAAGAGCTGATTTTTGAAATTGTTAAATTGGCTTTAGATGGAAACGGCAGCCGTGTTTTGCCCTCTCTGGAATTAATTGACTTTTTACAGAAAATTATTGAAACTAGCAAATATAATACAGTAACTACACTAGATTATATATTGGCATTCATTTCGAAAGAAAAGTTTGACACAAGTATTACTCATGATATAAATAGGCTTAGGAATTTTACAGAATATCTTTCATATTTATTAAAATATAATGATAATGGACCAAATAGGATGATAAACTCTGGCAAGGAAACACTTTCGTTAATAAAGACAAGAATACATTCATCGATTTGGGGAATGGAGGAGCTGATAAGGACAAACAAAATTATGGATTACGAAATTCAAAACTTAGGTGGTAAGACAACATATTCATCTCAACCTGTAATTGGTGAGATCACTTATGAAATTAATTCAAATCAACCAAGAGCAGTATTTAGTTATAAGCTAGTTAAACAAACAATAATTGAAATGTTAGGTACAAATATCAACAAAGTACACAGCAACCTAAAAAGAATTTATGGAAAAATTACATATTCAGGATCAAGTAAAAGTAATAAATCAATCTCTCTCAATTTATTATATGCAATATATTTATCTGCAATAATGATTAATGATTTATATAATCAAGGATTATCATCGAATTTACTTTCTCCAGGGTTTATTTTTATGGTTTTGTTAAGAGATGATATTGAACATCTTCCGAATAACTGGGAAGAAAGATTAATAAAACGTAGCATAAGCTATGGGATAAACGAAACAGATATTAAAATTCAAGATTCTAAATATTCTAATCTTGAATCCATAATTACCAAAGGTTTCACACATAGCGAATGTAATGCTTCAGTTCTTAGAAGCAACATCCAGGTAGTCTTCAGAAAGTATGGAATTGACTATTTTAAATTTATGAACGAAGCTCTGAAAAAATACAAAACATTCTTTGTTCCGTCAACAGATGGTCGAATTAATAGTATTTCGTGGTTTAATAACTACTCCGTTAATGGTTATACTAACAAATTGAATAAAAAATGGTTTGTTGATATTAATGAACTTGTAATTGAAAATGGAGTTACAAAGGCCGTTGACTTTATGGATGAATTTCATCTACTTGAAATATCTCTTTCTAGAAGTGGCTTATCTTCCGCGATTATAGTAAGTGAGTCAAAATTATTAAAACGTACTTTGGTAGAGTATTTGGCTTATAGAATAATTAGTGGTAATTCTTCTATTGATCTTAGAGGCTATAGAATAATTAGTATTCACCTTGAATCATTACTGGAAAGCTGTAAAAATACAAAAAAAAGCTTGACAGAGCAGATAAAAATTAAATTCGATGAGCTTATGGGAGCATATGATGGTAAGATTATTGTTTTTACAGATAATTTGTTTTCTAGTTTCGAAACTTCCACTGGTTCTAAGAGATTATACGATATTATGAAACATTATATTGTTCGTGGAACTTTGAAAGTGATTGCTACGTTGTCTAATGAGAATTATAAGATATTGGCTGAAAAGGAAATTGAGGTTAAGTCAATATTTTACACAATTGAGATGAAAGAATTGAATGGAATAGTTTCTGAGGTATTCATTTCTGGATTAAGGTACCAACTTGAACTTTCTACTGGAATATTTATTAATAATGACGTAATTCGGGTTTCTGTTTTGATGTGCCATAAATATATTGAAAATTGTGTCCTTCCAGATGATGCAGTTGAATTGATTAATTTTGCTATTTCAATGGCAAAGAATGAGCAATTTTTAGAAATCCCATCGGCAATCCATGGAATTGAAGATTTTATCTCACATTCTAGGATTGGGGCTCAAGTTTCAAAGATGAGAGATTATGAATCCAACTCTATTATAAGTTCAAATCGTTCGCGTCTATCGGAAGTATTAGCAATGCATCTAAGGATGAGAAACAGAATCGTATCGCTCGCACTAAAGATAAGGCCCTATCTCACTAATTTTAGGTATCTAAAAACCCAGCTTTATTTCATGATGCTTATTAATCTTAATTATCAAACTTCGTGTGTTAACAAGCCAGTAGAAGATGAATTCAAACTACTTGAAAATAGGGAAAAAATAATCCCAAACTTTTCTGAAGAATTAAGTGTTACACAACTTACTAGCTTATATAGAAAAAACCTTCTTAAATATAAGCAAATTAATAATAAATCTTACAATGAATCTATAAATGATGAAGTTAGCGCTATTACAGAGTCGCAGCTTGACCCCATGTTTTTTGATGACATTCACCAAGTTGTTAAAGACAAGCAAAAGGAAGTTGCCGATATGAAGTCTCTCATACTTGAAATGGCTTTCAACTACAACTCTTTATATTCACCTCTCGGTATGGGTGAAATTGATGCTTCTCATATAGCATTTATTATTTCAGAAAGGTATGGGAAAAGTATTACTAAACTATTAGATGAAATTGAATATAGAAAATTACCGGAAAGAATGAAAGACCGACTTTCAGAAATTCTTTCGAAGTATGTAATTGGTCAAAAGTCTGCGATAGACTATGTTTCATTTCATCTAGGAGTGGAATTGTTGAGAGATAATAAAAATAATCCAAGATGCCTTCTTTTTGTAGGTCCATCAGGATCAGGTAAAAAGACATTTGCCCTTGCATTGCAGACCGCTTTGACCGAAAGCTCGGTATTATTTTATGATTTCTCATATGACATAACAATGTATTCTCATTTTAAAATTCTAAAATCCAGCGATTTTGCGGATGCAGATGCAGCAAAGAGGCTATTGGGGGATAATCCTAAAACTGGAATAATTTCAGAAGAGCTTAAGCAAACGGGGAAAACTGTGTTTTTCTTTGAACATATTGAAAATATGCATCCAGATGTGATTAAACTCATTTTAGATATTCTACATAATAAAGATAATATTAATCATAAAATTGGAAATTTGGGCTCAAGTACATTTATTCTCACAACCAAAGTTGGGTCCGAAATTATTCTTAAAAATCCTGATCAAATCGATAGAATTAAGATTCGAGTTGATATAATTAAAAAACTTCGAGAAACTTTCAGTAGTGATCTAGTCCGTTTAATTCAAAACGTTGTTTTATTCAGACCATTCACAAAGGAAGAAGCTTTGAAAATTCTTGAATTAAATTTCTCAGAATTCTCCGTGTTGATTAAAAAAAATTACAGTACAATATTTATTCAGCCATCTTTGTTAGTCTTAAACAAAATTGTTGATAAGAAGTATTCTCCAGAGCTAGGATATAAGTCAGTTCTAGATTTTTTTGAAAAAGAAGTCAAGGAAAAAGTTTTACAACTAATTAAAAAGGGCATACTTGTACCATACACAACATTTAAAATTACGATTCGTGACATCTCATCTGTAGAAGACCCAAATGGATTTAAAATTGACTTTGCAATTGTTAAAAAGTCGATTAATTCTCGCTAATTTTGAACAATAATTTTTTAATTTTGTTTCACCCCTCTTATCTACTTTCCCCCCCCCCTCTCCGCCTTCCCGTAATCATTACCTGTGCGAAAATGCAGAATAACGGCAGTTACTATATGCTACAAGATGGATGATGTAACTAGGGATAGGATTACTGAGTCTTCTCTTTACAATGATTTATTAATCAGCTCCGTTCTGCTAGATGATGACTCATTGGACACTCTAATCAAAGGATTTGATTCCATGACACACGAATTGCGTGAATCATTTAATAATTACTTGAGTAAAGTTCGAAAAAAAATCATTAATGAGTTTGAGAGTCTAAAGTATGAAAAATTATCTTTTGAACAGGAAAAGAAGCGGACAATTAGAGAAATAGAATGTAATAGGAAGGCTGAAGTTGAGAGGATGCAAAAACTACGCAATACATTGGAAGAAGAAACTGAAATAGCAAAGAAATTAATCATAAAAGAAAAGCATGATAATGCCAAAAAGCTGCTAAATGAAAAAGAATCGTTTTATAAAAAACAACAGGAATTAGCAAATCATTGGCAGATGATTGAAAACAAACTAAACCAAGAAAGATTAGAATTAGAGAAAATTAAAGATAAAATAACAGAAATAAATTTCTCTGCAAGATCCACTGTTGAAATTAATGTTGGTGGAACTATGTTTGAGGTTTCGAGGAGCATATTAACTGAAGGAAAGGCAAAGGGAAGTTTACTAAGTAGAATATTTTCAGATAAAACGCTTGATATTGAAATTGAAACGGATAAAAATGGAAATATATTTTTTGATAGAGATCCGGAAATTTTTAAAATAATTATAAACTATCTTAGAGATAGCGCAAAGTGTCTTCCATCTCCTACAACAACCCAAATGAGTCTTAATATTTTAAAAGAATTTAATTACTTTGGGATTAAATTTTACGATAACTCTTTGATATATGTTTTCGGGGGTTGTAATGGTGAAAAGATTCTTGATACTTCTGAGCTGTTCATTACTCCAATTTATCTGGAGGATGACTTTTCGGAAGAAATAAACAAAAATATTGGTTGGAGCAAAGTAAAAACTATGCCAACACCCAGAGCTCATGGTTCGAGTACTAACCTTGACAAGTCGAACTGTGCCTTGTTTGGAGGATACAATAATTCAAGTAAGGCGTTAGATAGTCTGGAAATATATGATCCTCTAACAGATTCATGGAGAGTAGGGCCTTCCATGCTTATTGGAAGACGGAATTTGGCATCAATAACCCTTGAAGATGGAAGAATATTTGCGATAGGTGGATTTAACGGGGAAAATATCATTTCATCAACTGAGTTCTATGATTCTAGAACAAAATTTTGGTCGGTTTCACCACAGTTAAATGTTCCTAGATCTTCTGCATCATGCGTTAAACTTGACCAATTTAGTATTGCAATTATTGGTGGAACATGTGGAAACAAGAGATTGAAATCTATAGAAGTTTTCGACACTAGAAGAAACCAATGGGAACTAATTCAATCAAAAGAGTTACTAGAAGTGAGATCTGGATCCATAGCTTTTGCATCATTTGGTAAGGTATGTATTTGGGGTGGAATAGACGAAAAAAATGATGTTTTATGCTCGGGAGAACTTTTTAACATTTCATCTTCATCGATTGAGAATACCTCAACTTATATAAAACCTCTAAGTAAAGGAATTCTTGATTCAAAAATTCATCCAATTTCAATGGGGAAATACTCGGCTATTATCTGCGGCGGACAAACGGCTGAAGAAACAATAAAAACTACGCAATTCTACTGCTTCCAGGAAGATAAGTGGGACAAAGGCCCAGATCTCATATTTCCAAGATATGGACATGCGATCACAAAGTTAGATATTTAATCGGATTTTTATAAATGGCGATAACCTCTATTTCAGTAAAAATTACTATTATGCCGGCGGTAACTATGGATTTTTTTGGTACCCCCCCAAAGCACGAGAAATTGGTATAAGCAAATTAGAGGAAATACGAAGTTTATAGACGATATTTTTCCATTAATTAACATTTATAAATGGAAATACTAACTCACGATGATACTGAGTCCATCAAATTTATACATGGGCCTAGATTCAGATTACGCAATAATAATCCTCCAAGAATACTAATTTGTAATCCTCTCAAATACTTAATTCTTGAAAGAGACTCGCAAATAATCATTTTTGACTTAAACATTGTATTATCTAATCCGGATGGCTTGGCTTATTTTGAAAGTAACTTTGATCAACTCTATCAAGCTCAACTAGGAAAATATGATATTGGCCATGAATCTACTATTATTCACATGGTTTTTGACTGCTCATCAACTATTTTGACTATTGTTACTGAAAGGAAGATTTTACTTTTTGATTTGCTAAACATCGATAGAAAAAGTGAATGGATGAGTATTAATCATGATGGAATTCAATCATTAACTTGGACTCGAAATCATGATATAATAACAATTGAAACTGATAGTTCTTGTTCTATTTACCACTTTATTCCCTCTGAAAGGAGTTTTCATCAAACAAAGCTAATATTAGATGGGATTTCTGATGGGTTTAAGCTAGTAGAGGCTGCTAAGAGTAGTTTTTATGAAATTGAATTTATATTAATTACAGAAAATGAAAAAAACATTGTTATTGTAACAAATGAATTATACTTTCAAATCATTTCTTGCAGATCCAAATTATTCACTATTCCTCAATCATTTGTTAGAGTATTTTCCATTTTAATTGAGCCTATATTAGGTTTATTTCAAGAGCACAACTCTAAGGCAAATTTAATTTCTCAGCTAAATATCGTATCTGCAAAATTTATAGACGGGGATGATTTATATCTTTCAATCTCACTTATAAGATTTTCAGAGTATGTGGATGGGTATGTTTTGTTCTTCAAGATTTATGATGATATGAAAATTGAGTTGAGCTCATATTCAATTAATGACTTATGTTTTGATAATGTTGATTCTAATGACATAGATCAAATCAAGAAAATTCGTTGTGTTTCTTTTTGGGTTAAAGAATGGGGAATTCTATTTGTAGGCTCCACTGCATTTTCACAAATGGTCGTTTTCACATACAACCATTCATATATTAACAAAGAAAATTCTAGTGATTTCATACCGCATAAATGGGTGAGGCTTGCAATGTGTGAAGGATACGATATCAACTGCACAGATTTTGATATTGGTATTTTTGACTCTTGTCTCTGTACATGTAATTCGGGATCAATCAGAGACCCTAAATCAACAGTTGACGCTCCAGAAATTCTTCAACCGCCTGTCATTTTTATTGCTGAGACCAACGGAGACATTATTACCCATTATATCGGAGGAAACCCGAAGCTAATCAAACCAATTAAATCAGAAGAAGTAGTATCTTTGATCACAAATAGTGACCTCCAAAATATTAACTCAAATGACCAAGATCTTAAGACCCAATCCTCGCCACCCAAACATCTATACAATTCAATTAATTTTCCTCAAACACACTTTAATATTTCAAAGATTGATTATGGCAAATCTTCAGTGGTTTTTGAACAAACGTTCACCACTCCAGAACGCGAGTTATTAAGTCGAGAAATTTTTATGGTAAATAAATCAGGAAAAAAGCTATTCGATTCTATTATGAAGATCGATTATCAAGTATCGCAACTAGAAAAAAAATTTATTGAAATTAATGACCAATTTTTCAAGATTTTAAACTCTCAAGAAATTCAAGGATTATTAAATTTGTGTGGAACATCGGATGAGATTGAACCAAATTTCAGTGAGAGTGTTGATCTTTATCAATTGATATCAAAGTCTAATGAAATATCAAATGTTGAAATTCAGCTTAGAAGAATCCATTTACACATTATGAAAAAGATTTCAGACGAAGTTTATAAAAATACCAATATTGAGATGCTCAAAGAAAAATTGAGGAAGAATGAACTAACTTCAAGTCAAATATCGATTCTATTTCAATATAATATTGAATTATTTGACGCTTTTACAAATAATGACTTTAGTGGCAGCCAAACAATTTTGAATTCACTAATCACTATTGAAAGATTTTCTCTTAAATTAGCTTCTAGAATTTCTCAAGTTTCGATATTTTGTGAAAGGTTGAATTCCAGGAGGAGTTGTGAGCTCGAATTTATCTCACTTCCGCCGCCTGAATATAGCTATAACATTTTGAACTTTAATGATCAAGGTTTTTCGACTCCCAATAAGATGCATTTCGATTCGCAATTAAATGCTCAGTTACACAAGAATATCTCTTCTTCTGTTAATATATCAAAAAAAAAGAACTTTGTTATACATCCAGATTCAAAAGGAAAACATCACTCATATTCATCAAAGAGAAGCGTCAACCTATCTGATATTATTAATAACATTTCAAACTCGTTAACAGATGACGATTCTTGCAAATTGTCATTTACTCAAAGTGATGAATCTAATATTATAAAATCCCAGAAATTAAAAATTAACAATTTAATGAACCAGACTAATACTCCCGGAAGGTATATTCAACTCAGATCTAAATTTATTGGATATTCCTGTGATGAAATTCAGTCAGACAATTTAGGCGTAATTAATAAATCCGCATTACAAAAGAATACCCCTTTTTTTGAATTATCATGGACTCCAGGGTTAGCAGAAGATAAGACTGGCCAAGTTAAATTAACAGGAAATCCGAATTTTAAATTTGGGACCAAAAATAAATATATTAAACCGGGAATTCTTAATTCAGTGCTCGCAAACTGTATTGAGAGGCTGGAGAGAATTATCGATCATTGCGAGATTGCTAAGGGATCAATTTCATTCATTGAAAGAGAAGGATTAATTCCAGCGCTCATCAACAAAAAAGGAGATTCATCCCAGTCAATAAAAGGTTCAAGCAATAATTTACAAAATGGCAGCAGAATTGTTGCTTCTCAATTGTTATTATCAAGGAATTCGTCTTTGCAGAAAAATATGATGTATAGGCAAAAGCTATCTTTGATCATATCTGGATTTATAAGTAAACCATCGGACAAGAGAAAACTGTCGAGCTTTCCAAAAATTACAAACTGTTCTATGACTAATTTCAAGTCAAACATTTCTAGTAAGCTTAACGATAAAGATCTAATCCAGGATGGCTTTAAAGAAGAATGCACTCAACCTCACCCTTTCATGTTACCAGGGAAATTCCAAAACTCAATACATTCATATTATAAAGCTCCTCTTTTAGAACACCAATCTCAAATTGATGCAAATAATCAATTTGGTTGCATTAAGAATAATCTAGAAAAAACAGGCTTAAAAGATCATGGCAATGAGCTAGAAGCTGTTTCTGAAACAAACAATCTTAATTTTGGTAATTGCTCTGAATTGAAAGCAATTGAAAAAGATATCGAAATAAATGCAAATGGTTGGCAAGAAATTACTCAAGAGCCTACAAAACTTCGACCTAGTTTGGAAGAGTCTAATTTTAGTAACAAATTATTTTCATTGAGCAATAATTTAGATGAAAAAACTTCTGATTCTAACTTGAATGAAAAATTTACTGATATAGACTCTAGTGATCAGAAAAATGAAACAGAAAAAGATTTATGTGAAAACGGGAAATCAATGGATGAGGAAGATATAAAATCCTCTCTTTTTCCATTGAGCTTGACCAATAACGATACACCAAATTCAAAAAGGGCATCCGAAGGATTATTCACATTTTCAACAGAAATGAATATTTCATTAAACCTTAAAAGCCCAATATCAGAAAAAAAATATACGCAGGATATAGTTTCTAATGAATCAAATATCTTTTCTTTCAGTTCTGATAGCAATCCATTGAAACCTATTAATAATATCTGCTCTAACCCTAAAAAAATCTTAGAGAATAATTTATCGTACGTTCATATAAAAAGTGAATTAAATAGATTCGGTGAGTCAACTGTTCCAGAAGTGCGAGAATCTGTTATTGACAGTAACACTAGTTCTGATGTTGGAAATGGTTGTCCAAGTTGTAATATTAAAGATATTAGTGATGAAAGAATTAGACAAACGCCTGAAGGTAATTCGACATCTCCAGCCAATCTTGGCGGCTTGCTTGGATTTCCTAATTGTATAGCAAATTTAACTGCTCCTAAAGTTTCTGGCTTTGGATCATCTCAATTCTTAGTAAATGGTCCATTTAGTTCGAATAAAAGTGATAATAATTTATGCGCTAATTCTAATAATTGTTGTAACATTGAAGAACAGCAATCGTTTGGGTTTCACACAACTAATTTGAACCTTTCAACTCCTTTCAAAACCCATCCAGTATCGGACAATTCAATGGGAGGATTTGCCACATTTTCTTCTGAATTTCGTGGTTTTTCTCAAATAAGTGAGCAAAATTCAACAAGCAATTCCTTTTCAAATAACTCAAGCAGTAATATCTTTAACTTTGCTCCACCTCAAAAACCGAGGCAAGTAAACAAGCTTGATTAATTCTTAGTTAGCTTTGAAACATATTTTTAATATTTAATTGCAACATATTAATAAAATGAATTTATTTGTATTGCATTTGCATGCAATTCCCCACATGCCGATTAGACTTTATGATATTTTAAAAACAATAGTGTTAATTATTGTGCCTGCAAGTACTAGAATAATTTTACAATATATTCTATATTGATGAAAAATAGAATAAAATGAAAAAATTTGCAATCAATGCAAATAGACAAAGAGTCATCAAAGGTATAATTATAGAAACTCTTACTATCTTAGGATGGACCGTTGGTTCTGCACTACACTCAATTTTCACGAAGAAATCGTTTAACAAATTGTCAAAGGATGAACCTATTAGTTCAAGAATAATTTTTGGTTCGTTTTTAACCATTGTTCAGTTATTATTGGCATCAGTTACTGGAATCCTCATATGTGGAATTATTGGTATTATTCATAGAAGGGAAATTAAACAAGATTCTGTTGAACTAGCAAGTAATAGAATATCTATCAATGGAAACAATTCAAATATTGAAGGCAGCATAACAGAAAGCACATGCGAAAATAGATTTGAACAAACTGATTTTACGCAAGTATCTAAGTCTAGCAGTTATATTATTGATGGAGACAATATTGAAATAAGTAAAGAAAAGGCCGAATTCAATGAGTTCGATACTAATCTCAATATGGATGAAAATGTAAATATTAGTTATTTAATACTAAATAAGGATTATAATTTGAATACTTTCAACAGAAATATTAATTTTCCGGAGGCATCATTTGAAATAGGATCTAATTACGAAAACGAACCAAAAAAAGATAAACTAATTACTTCAGCCTCAAATAGAGGCCAAAAAAACTCATACAACAAACATATTTCGAAAGAACGATGGTGGGGAAGTAACAAGATGTTATTTTCTGCAGCCTTGTACGCTATTGCTAATATCTGCGCAAATACGGCACTTGGCGGAGGAAAAGTTATGCTAGTCCAAATAATAAAGTGCAGCGAATTAATATTGACAGCAATACTAGCGTTTTTTGTTTTAAAACGGAAAGTAACTGTTAGGGAAGTAATCGCATTTTCAATTAGCACAGTTGGCATAATACTTGTAGTCACTTCGACATTAAGTAACGGAAATGCAGGTTCAAAAGTAATTGTATATAGCGTTATACTTGCAGGTGTTGGGGCTTTCACAATATCTCTTAGAAATGTTATTGTTTCCTCAGCAAATAAAAATGAGAAGGCAGTTGGTACCTTTACTATATTATCATTTTGGGGAATGATCACTTCATTGGCAATATTCTCCATAATGAGTATTGCATTTGGAGGATTTAACATTAATGTTTCCGTAATGCCATTACTCATCAGTGGATGTTTTCATGCTACTTATAATTTTTCTTCCTTGGCGTTTTTAAAGCTAGTTGGAAGTCCTATTGTGCACGCATATTTCAATTTAGCAAAAAGAGCAATCATTGTATTAACAGCAGAGTTAATCAACTGTACAGCTCCCCCCATTGTACAAATATTTGGCAGTATTCTCGCAATTCTAGGTATTCACTTCTCAAAAAAGAGAAAACTATCATTTAAAAGTAAAAAGAAGATTACTCCCAGTTATATAAATGAAATCCAGAATAAAAACACTGATTGTAATGGCAAAGTTGAAAAAGTTATTAAAGAACAGCATAAAGAAGCAAAGATTACGAATAAAGATAAATACCCGTACGCTGCTTCAATTGCAATTTCTAGTCTATTTATTATTATCGGATGGATAACATCCTATACATGTTCATGCGTATTGCCAAAAAAAAGCTTAACGCCCATGGTAGGTTGATATTAATTCTATTTATTTTCATGTATTTATTTTTTGGAATAACGCCTTAATAGGGTGAAGTAAAACATAGGAATTCAAGTTTTATTGGCTTAGAAAAAAATAATCAAAAATTTAACGATGAAATTAAAAAAATATTTGAAATTGATAATTGGTTCAATAATTACCCAGAGCTATTATTAAATTTATCAGAAAAAAGTCCTAAATTACTTTCTGAATCTATGCGAAAATATACTCGAATCTCAGACAATTTCTTCGTCCAGGGTGAAATAATGATGTCAATATTGAAATACACAATTGGAAATGTAGAAAATGGGATAGTCTTTGGTATAGCAGACCACGAGAATAAAGGAGATGCAGGAATTAATTGGAGCCAATATCTAGTATTTAAGCGTCTGAATATTAAAATAATTTATTATTGCACTTCAAATTATTCTCACAAGCCTTGTGATATTAAAAGAGCATTAAATATTGCAAATACTCTCCCTCGAAAGCCAACAATATTTTTAACTGGTGGAGGAAATTTAGGAGACGTATGGCCAAAGTATGAATATGAAAGAAAAAAAATTCTCGAGGAATTTCGTGAATTCAATACAGTTATTTTTCCGCAGTCAATATCATTAAAAAGCAAAGACACTATAATAGATTTTGACTATTTAAAAATGCATAAGAATTTAACAATTTTTGTTAGAGACATTTATTCCTTTGGTTTTTTACATAGTATATTATTCAATAATCAAAGCACAACTAATACAAAATTGCTTTTGACACCTGATATTGTTACATCAATAGTGACCACAAAGGAGAAAAAAAGTCCCAACACTGCAGCGCATTTAGTATTCAATGAAACCTATGATATATTATGGATTAATAGAAATGATAGAGAGACAAGTAAAAGACAATGGAACAAAAATTATAACGCAAATTTAAATATAAAAGTTGACGATTGGATTAAATTTATGCCTACTACTTATTCGAAAGGTATTTCATTTGGAAATAAATATATTCTAAAAAGTGGAGAGGAAATTGCACCACCCCAATTTGTCTCAAATAATGTCTTTAACTCCACTTATGAATATGACGAACCAAATTTTGATGTATTTTCAATTGGAATTTCACTTCAAAGATTTTGTGCCGGACTTAATTTTATTCTCCAAGGAAAGGTGATAATTACTAACAGACTACATGGACATATATTTTCTTCACTTCTCAATAAAAATCAAATATTACTAGATACTAAGTTTAAAAAGATATTAAACTACTATAAAACATGGAGTTTTTCAATCGATGAAGATTATATTAAGCTTGCAAACTCGGAGAAAGATGCATTGGAATCGGCGGAAGAAATGTCAAGAAGATTTCCAAGTGACAACCGTACTGAATTATTCTATATATATTGTGGTAAGTTATATTTATAAAAGTTTTTCAATTATTTTGGGCAAATGGATCATTATATTCAATTTCGGGTGAGATACAAAAAACATCTATTTCTTTATTTAAATCTACTTGGTCTTCAAATGGATCTATATTTTTGTTACTTTGAGATTCTTCGAGTCGGTGAACATTCATTTGCTCTAAAAAATTGGGATATTGGCCATCATTTTGAAGAATATTTATATCTATTAGATTCTGGTCTCCTTCACTTAAAGTCTTATGGTTTTCTTCCATTTTTTCCATTTTAAAAGTATCGCAGCTTTCTTTAGTTTGCCCATAGAGCTTCAAGAAAGCCTCATCCGAACTTAAACTATTTGCTCCAATTAATATATATCTCAAGATCTCACGTTGGATACTGACTCTGTTGGTAAAATCTTCCCAATTAGAATCTGTATTTTTTTGTCTTTTTCCACAATTTGAAATATTCAGCCCGAGATGATCAGAAGATTCTTGCTGTTCAATTACTGCTTCTAACATCTCTATATCATATAGCATTACTTCGTTATTAAATTCCTTCAGCCAATGAAGGAAATTATCTGAAGCAAATAGAGTCGGGGGGACGCATTGTACTATTGAAGTATTTTCTTTAATATTATTTGAAAAAACATCCCATAAAAATTGGAAAAAGTGTCTAGAAAGTGTATTTGAATGGTCGTTAAATCCAGAACAAATTAAATAAAAATTTGAATAGCAAGGCGAAGAGGAGGAGTACGGCTTACTTAAAGCAATTTTATCAAATACAGAGCTTAAAACAATTATTATTCCAGCTGTGAATCTGGTTAAGGCTGTCTTCAATGAAATAATTATATTTCCACCAAACTTTATCAAATTCAATGCAATCATAATATCTGTCACAAGGTTAAAACTTTCCTCAACTTCAAATTGGCCCAGTGAAAATGTAGGGACTAAATGGCAATAAGAGTCAATATAAATCAGGTCATATTCATTCTTCTTAACATTGTAGTCTTCAGTTATTGCATTTATTATTTGTTTATATTGATTGCAGTATTTAAATTCCTTACTAATATCGATAAAGGTTAAATTATTGCATATATTGAATTTAGTTTTATTTTTATCTTTGTATAATTCATCAGTTTCTTCGTTTGAGAGAAGGATTATTGTGCCTTGCTTAGGAGATTTTGAATTCATATTTAGTAAGAATGTTAATGGAAATTTACAATGGTCTTCTAGAACTTCACGATATGCCACACCATTATAGATTTCTGCATACTTATTAATTTTGCCCAAATATTCACTCATTGTAGATTGAGCATTACATTCTGATAGTTTTAATTCTCTAATTATTTCAAATAAACTTAGAATATGAATATTCGCAGGAATTTGGCAATATAAAGGTAAATCATCGATTATATTAGCATTTAATATGCTATCTTGCGTAAAGTTCATTTCAAATTCATTTCCAGTAATGCTTGAATAAATTAAATTAGTATTTTCCTTTTGATCCAATAATTTAGATGCATCAAACGGAATTGTTGTCCATCTTAGCTTATTATCAAACAATTCATTATGAACGCAAGTATCAATACCAAAAGTTATTTTTTTGATTGGAGAATTAATAGCAGTTATAGTCTCACAAAATCTTTGAATTAAATCATCATCGCAATAAGGAGACATTTGTAGAGATACGCACGTGAAATCTTGAACTTTTTTAAAAAAATTTTCAGACTCGAACATATATGCTTGCGATTTAAGTCTATCTACAAGTCTCTGATAAGCAATATCATCTTTTGACCAGATAAACCATTTTGGAGAAATATTTTTGGGTAGTTTTTCTTTTGGAAGGATTTGCGCTAAATTTAGCTCGATATCCATTTTTCTCTTAAGAGGGATTTTTGATATATCGCCATTATTCGAAACATCACTACTCTCTGTATCATTGTTTTCGTTTACTAAGTCATCAACAAAAAAGAAGAACTTTTTTTTGAATGAATCAATATTGTTTGAAGAAGCAAGTTTTACAAAAGAGATACTTGGAAAATAGCATTTATTTCTAGTTTCTTGAAGTTTCGTGTATTGCTGAAATGCATACTTTCTATCTATAAATATTCCCTGAACACGATTCCTATCGCCACCTCTTCTACTCAAGCTTGTTGAATTTAAATACTCTTTTCTATGCTGCAAATTTGGAAGAATATACTGTGATGTGGGAATGTTACTTATGCCTAGGTTTTGTAAATATTCTAATGCAAATATTCGTTTCTCCCTTTTACTAACTCCGCTGTCAAACAAATAATTTTCCTTAATTAGTTCACCTTTGCTTTGCTCGTTCATAATATTTGATTCTTCGTGATTGTCATGGCTTGTAGAATTTGACAGATCAAGATCAGAAAATTTCATTCTTTTATATTTTAAATCATTTACCACAAAGGATTTATATTTTAAGAGGTTATATGAGATATTATCTATTTGCCATTTTGAAAATAATGTTGCTGCGGTGACACATTGCTCAATAAATTCATCAGGAAGCCATTCTTTGGGGAAAAGGGAGAAATCATGAAAATTATCCTTATTTCCTTGAAAGTGAGATATCAAAGCCTTTAACATAACAGATCTAATTCCTTGGAAGTTCATTGCTACAATATATATCTCTCCACTACCACCTTTACTCATGATTGGTTTAACAATATGGACGTTTTGAAAGCAATAACATAAAAGCGCAATAATAGATATAGTAGTATGATGGAGAATATTAAAACATTTAATAATAAAAGAACCATGTTTTCTGAGAATCCCTAATGCGCAAACAGTCTCACAATACTGAATAGAAGATGTCAATTTTTCTTGTTCGTTTGGGTTATATTGTATATCTAAAGAACCATCTGCAGTAACTAAATCTGCCAACCAACAGTTTTTAGTGTTTTTTGATGTTTTTTGCCATATGTAGTCGATATTACACACTTTGGTAATGTCACCACTATCATCTGCTCCCATATTCCATGCTCTGTAAGTGTCTCTATAAATTATATCATCAGTCAATATAGCATTAGGATTGTTACCTTCAAAATAGGGGTTTAGTGAGTTTGCCTTCCATTCCCAGTGTAGCTTCGAAGAGCCTAGTCTTTGACGTTTATTTATCACATTTAAATGTATGTAATGGTTCAAAGCAGAAATAAATCCGCCTGGACATTCGCATAGGTGCATGCTATGATACTCGGCTTCATTAATGTACTCGTGCCATCTAAAGTAGTGAAGTATCTCGTACAACTTACACCATCCTGTGGTTGCTAATTCTACAGGAATCTCTCTTAGTTTATAAATTACATCCTGGGCAATGTTGGTCGTTCTCGTGAAAGATTGCCATACATTAATGTCAATAAGGTCAAGCTCATTCCTCACTGAATCCAACTGAGACTTCAAGGACTCAAGCTCTTTAATAGAGTAACCTTCATGCTTTCCTAGCCCTTCCTTAATTGCATTACAATAACATTCGTAGCCTTTGCTTGCGCAATTGGAACAGGGAACTACAGAAAATGGAATCCTTAATTTAATTGTTTCACATGAAGGGAAAGAATAAATTCTGAACTCTGGTTTTACCATTGTTTCATATCTGTCTGAAGATGTACTGTACAGATATTAAAATATTTTGATTTTTCATATGAAATATTTTACATAAATATTTCTATAAATGAATTACTTACAATTCCCGCCTTAAATTGGTACCGAAGTAATTTAGTTCTTGTCAACAAGTTGTGTGATTCAAAACGAAAAAGTTAACTAATAGCAGATCTAAATATTCATTAATGCATTTAGCTTGTATTTTTAAACAATTTGAGAGCTATAATTTCGAAAATTTTAAAGTTGGTTCATTTTCCTGGTGAAATTTTTGAACATGAAGGATGAAAATGATGAGGATATTATTCTTCTAGAGAAAAAACTTGGAATAATTAAAAAAGAAGGAGTTTCTGAAACAAGTATTGAAAAAAAACGTAAAGCTCTATACAAGAAAATAGAGAGAGAAGAAGGAATTGGAGATTTTATGGACTTAATAGATGGAATATTGACAGACGTTAACAAAAAAAAAAAAAAGATTGAAAGCGAATCAAAACCTAATAAAAAAAATATAAGAAATAAAAGCTGTGATAAATCCTTCAACTCCAAAAACTTTCCTAAATTAATCTGCGAATCAATAATAAATTGGCAAAATGAATTTAGGCAAAGAGCTCAAGGGTTTTTAAATAGATTAAGTGAAGGGAATATGACTTTAATTTTGGAAAAGTTAATTGAATTAATTAAGTATACAATAAGACTGGCTTACAATAATCATAATTTTTGTGACAGCGACCTGCTTAAATTAAGAAGTGAATCAATTAAAATTGTATTAGGTTATTTTGATAGTGACTACTATGTAGCGCATCGACTAATCGCAATTAATGACATTATTGAAAGTGAGTTAATAATGTTATTTATACAAAATTGCATTATTCAACCACAAAATACTGTTTCATTAAATACAGTATATTCTGCATTGATTTCTTCTATTGGAATTAAATTAGAAGGCAGTTTTAATCAGAGATTAATAATAATTTTGAATAAAATATATAACGAAACTTTGGATAAAATTTTACAGAATTTGGGTTCAAATATAGAAAAATATAATAATAAGATAATTCTGAGACATATTATAATCTCGTTGATAACTATTTACAGATGTGGTTTCGCATCTTCAATAGTAATTCAAAATTTTATTGATACAGGAATAAATGGATATAAATATTCAAAATCAAATATAATTTACTGGGAGTGCTTTTTTGATAATGTGTTAACTATCATTAGAGGATCTGCATTTTATATAAAAGATGAGAGTAATTCTGTATTTGAGAATATAATCGAAAACATTGGGTCAGAAATTTCAAAAGATTATTATTTTGAGCCTCAGTTAAAAAATGAGATTGAATCAAGCAACCTAAACATTTTCGTAAGCCCATTAAAATTTAAATTCATTATTGAAGAGTTGAACGAGTGGAGAGAAAGTTTGAAAAATCAAGCATTAAGCCAAAAATTGAGAAGAAGAGAAGGCATAATTGAGAGACAGTTAAACACTATGCATAGTTGGTCGCTTAACTGTGTCTTATTGAAACATATGCAAATGATACGAAATGGAAGGAAACAAGCTCCAATTCAATCTAAACTCGAGATAGTGTCATATCCTAAAACTTTAATTGAATATATATGGCAAGAAGAAAATAAAAATTTACTTTTATGGTATTTAAACAAAGATCAGGAAAATAATTTAGTTAATCAATTAATTGGCTTTTATAATTTAGGCACAAAACAATTGAACCCAAAACGTATTATACATGAAGAAATTGACGCTACCAATAATGTTATTAACAACAATAAGTTGCTTGATCTGGCTTCAAAGATGAGATTTACCTCTGATGTACAAAAGAGTATTTTTGTTGCATTACTAGGTGCAATCGATGAATTTGACGCAATAAATAGATTGACTTCATTAAATCTTACGCAATCAAAGACTTACTTAAACTCAGCAATCAATGTTATTGTTATTTCTTCATTATTTGAACATGTTTATAATCCATATTATTACAAAGTATTGAAAGGTTTAACTGTGCTTCCTGCAGTTATTTCGAAAAAAATAAACAATGAAATCATTAATTGTTTTTCTCAACAAATGGGAATATTAGATAAATTTAATGTAAGAAAAATTATGATTTTTAGTCAATTAATCAAGGACTGCATTTTTGGTCGGATTTTTGATTTAAGGATTATCAGGTTTATCAAAATTAATGACATTCATGCATTGACAGGGTCTATTGGTTTGTTTCTAAAAGAGTTAATTATATTAATATTGAGGGAAGAAAATGAAGCTGATGAAGACGCATTTATTTTTGAGTTATTCTCTGCTGTTTCAAAAATGTCAGAACTAAAAGAGACTATCTTATTCGTTATACAAGCATTAGCGGTTCCCGCAATTGAAAATAACAATGAATCTAATAATGGTTATGAGATCTTAAAAATAAGAATAGCAAGAATTACAAAATTATTAGGTGACAATATTACTTTCTTAAAATAGTATTGCATTAATGTCTAATGAAAACTCAAGTTTATATCCGAAGCAATTTTCAATTCATACGAGCGATGGAGTAAAATTAAGTTGCAGAAGCTTTGGCAATATTCCATCAAAAGTTCCGATGACTGGGATCGAAAGTATAGTTTTTGTGCTAGTTCATCCATATGGGATAATGGGTGGTAGTAGTTCTAATATGCTTGGCTTAGCTTTGAGTTTGGCAGATAAGGGGTATGGTAGTATAATTTTTGATCATAGGGGAATTGGTAAATCAACGGGATATAAGTCAATTTTTGGAAATAACGAAGTTTATGATGTAGTCTCTGTATGCAATGATATAAAAGGAAAGAATAGTGATATTAAGGTTGTTTTAATTGGGTCTTCTGCAGGTGCTCCAATTGCTGGTTCAGCTGTTGATGAATGTGAAAATGTTATAGGATATATCGGAATAGGATACGTATTTGGGTTTTGGCCATCCTTGTTATTTAAACAACATTACAACAATATTCTTAGATCGAAAAAACACAAATTATTCATCATGGGAGATTCCGATGGATTCACTTCTATTGATGTTCTAAAAAATAAAATGGACAAGTAAGTAATAATTTTTAAAAATCTTTCCTAACTATTTCTAGTTGCTGCGATCCTAAACAAGTCGAAATAATACCCAAAGTTGGGCATTTCGAATTGGAATCACCCTACTACGATGATACAATATGCGAAATAATCGACAAATTTGTCAAATCATCATTCAGATAATAGAAAAGTACATCAGATAAGTACTCAACAACAGAGTGATAATGCCAAGTTAACAGAATTAACAGTCCCTAAATATCTATATTATCATATATTGTAGTCGATGATCAATTATCAAGGAATATCGTGAATTACAGTAAATCCCTGTAAGTACCAGTTATACATCATCGGCCATTGCATAGTACATGCGTTGTTTAACTATAAAGAGTTTTCGCCTCATTTAGTACTTCTTTAACTTAAAGCAGGAATAATATTTAGATATTCAATTACCAGGATATTGATCCCATAAATAGTTTGTCAATTCAGATTAGATATTGCTTGGAAAAAGGAAAACTCGTACTCTACCTCCAAAGCTGCTGGGTGGTAATGCTTTTCTGAACTTGGCACATACTGCACCACTGTTACCGTAGCTTCTTCTAATCAATCCTTGTATCACTCTGAATTTTGTGCCATTCTTTATTGTCTTGGCCTTGTAGATATATGCACATCTCTTTCCCAAATAGAACTTTGCGTCTTCTTTTGTTTTAACACCTTCTATTTTAAGTAGAGAAACGTTTGGGGTTTGATTGACCTTTGACCTTTTGTAACCCGTAACAATCGCTTTAGAGTATAGTCTTACGGGTTCAGTTGTCTTGTTATTAAAGCTCTTTTTCTTTATTTGAGATTTCATTTGAAAGAACAAAAACGACTCAATCCTATTTTGAAAAGGTTGTGACTTAGTTCAGCTTGTAATGCTGCGTCTGGCCTTTTATAACATTTTATTTGTAATTAAAAGGTACTATTTAACATTATTTGTAGTGCGTGTCTCTTTCATTGTCTCAATGCCGGTACCGCTAATTTAGGCGCGTGCGGCAAAATGTGATCTTTTCTTTCAATATATGCATATTGTTTGTTTTACTTGAGGTAATCCTCAATATTTATAATACCATTCATGGAATCAATTATTTCACCGTAATATGGCCTTTCCTAAAAAGGAATATATTGTACTATTTTTGATTATCTTTTTTTATATTAGCTCATTTTTATGTGTGAGTTCTGATTCCAAAAATAAAATAGATCCTACGTTGGCACTTTTACCTTGGACATTTAATAATAAGTCGAATATTGATATTAGAGTAAGTTATGGCTGTCATAATTGGAAATTTGAAGATGAATTTTTAAGAGTTAATCACTCGGTTGTAAGAATCGACGAGTATGGGAACAATTGTACGGATGTTATTAATGTAAATCCAAAATGGCACCATATGCGCTTAAAAGGAGTTTTTACTGTTATTGCATCGGATATTTATACAGGAGAGAATTTACGTAGTGAAATTCACATTGCAAAAGTTGAGAGTATAAAAATCAGCACCAGTTCAAAAAGAATTAGGCTAGGCTCACTTGAAAACCTATATGCAATTGGGTTTGACAGTGAAAATAACACATTCACATCATTGAATGAACTAAGGATTGTTTGGGAGTTGGAAAATGATAACATTATATCGGAGAAAAATTATGGAAGCCAAATTTTGGTTACTGGATCTAAAGTTGGATCAGTAAATGTACATGTAAAAATTATTGAAGAGCATTATGCATTAATCGGTTCATCAGTTACTATATATGTAGAAGATCCATTTAAAATTATCCCATACATCAGAAGGGCTCCATTTGGTTCGCTTTATCCAATACATTTAGTGAAAGAAGGGACAACAGATTTTACAAATTTTTTTAGAAAAGAATTTCATTATTGTAAAATTGACAGGAATATCGGACCACAAGCTCAAATACTTGATGGCAATAAGATAATAGTTGAAAATTACAACAATCATGACATTGAAGCCGAATCAATCATTTCTACTACTTGTATGGATAGAAGAGTTGATGGAAGTTTTTTCACAAGTTTAATATATATATCATTTCCTAAAGAAATTATTTTTGCTGTTCAAGATGACATTAGTTTATTACCTCCCCAAAATAACTTTAATTTTGATGAATTTGTTCAATTATATTTTATAGAAGGGGAACAATTAGCTGAAAGGTCCGGCTTTTTTGTTCGAACTTTGCAGAATAACGAATTAACGATTACTGAGAATAAGGTTATTTTTCTTCAATTAAAGTTGCTTAATTATAAGAGAGAGTTCTTACACGTTCCAATTAACTCAAGATTCAGATTTATCTGCAAAAAAGGTTGTAACTCGGTAAATATTACTCCATTCCAGACTGAGTATAATGAAAATAATTCAACTACTGGTGGATTTTTAAAAATTACAGGTAACTCAGTGGGATTAAGCGAATTTGTTGTTACTCTCGACTCTATAGGTGACACAAGCTATTCAAAACCTAATGGGGAGGGCAAATTAACAGAAATTACCTCGCTGTTAAAGATTAATATTGTTAGAGACATAGATACTCTCTTTTCAAATCTACCACTTGTTCTATACCCTGGAGAACAAAGAATCAATATAAGAGAAAACATTACAGGCGGAAAAGGACCATTTTTTTTTTGTTCATCCAACCCGTCAATAGCAATGATTGATTTCCACACGGGACTATTAAAGACAGGCTATAATACAGGATTACTTAATGTTACTATATATGATATTGGAATAAGCCAATACTATGAAAATAAAAATAAATTAAGTTGCGAATCTCTTAAAAATGTTTATGGTTTAAACATTCCTGTTCTAGTTTCTTATATTAATGGTTTTAGTTTAGAAATGGCCTCTTTAAATGGAAAGCTTTATAAAAATACCATTTATACTTCAATATCACAAAATTCGTTAACCGTTGAAATCAAAGCTGAGCCTATAAGAGTTTCCAATAATTTGTTAGGTAATCAATTTGAACCATCTTATTATAATCTTTCATTTTATAAATTGGATACTCTTGATATAACAAAGTTATATGATCCATGCGAAATAGTAAAGGTGGCAAATCTACTTGACTTTCAACCAAATACAAAATATACAAATGATTTGAGCATTAATGATTGTCTGCTAATCTTGAATAATTTAGGAATTGTATCTTATAGCCAACTTACATCTAATTATGATTTTAATATCATAATAATGAATATAGATGGACAAAAAATTAATATTGAGCTGAAGAAACATGGAAATTTGGTTTTTGATAACTTTATTGAATTTGGAATCGAATTTAACTATAACTCGAAAACAATTAGACGAAAAATTATCGATATTGGGCTTTCCATATTTATTTTTCAAGATATTTTTTTCGTACCTATATTAAATGAGATTGTCCTGAGTTATTTTGAATCATCAGAGACTGCTTCAAATAATTTTTATATTGAGAAGTCTAGTCAAATTAATCTTTTAATACAAGGTGGATTATACGACTATCAAAACAAAACAAATTGTTTGATCGAATTTAATAAATTTAGACTATTTTTGTTGTTAGATAATGAGGAAAGAGAATTTTTTGGTACACAAAAAGAAATTAATGATCACAATTCAATTCGAATTTCTAAGTTAGATGAAACAAACAAGTTTTTATTGGAATGTAATGGCGAATTAGCGGTTGGTTTTTTTAAATTTACAATGGCAATCTTCGACGAATACCAGTCGGAAGTTTATAGAATGGAGTCTGTGTTAAAAGTTCATTGTAAATCAATCGACCATATTAATATGTTTTGGGTTAGTCGGTTTCCTATTATGGGAAAGTACACATGTAATACGAGAAGTGATGATTGTATGATATTTCATTTCAATTCTAATAAAATACATAGATTTATTTCTTTAGCATATGATAAGAACAATAACTTATTGTTGTCATTCAACAGATTTAAAGTAAAATGGGAAATTGAAAATATTAGCGAATTCTCAACACATTTTTTGGACGAAAATAAGCTGATTAATCAAAATATTATAGATGTATCTATACACTTGGGAGCAGAATATTATATGAAAGATGTTAATATCAGATTTGAAGCGTTCATCCACGAAAACTTCGAGGAAAATAATCTAGATGATAATTTGAATAGATTCAGCATTATTACAAAGGGAATTTTTACAAGGCCACCTATCTTAATTTCTCCACAAATGTTGGATATGCCTGCGCAGTTTGAGGATTACCATCAATTTGAAGATGAGAATGAAGGAATTAACTCCATTGGATCATGGAATTTGCTCGAAGGCAAACACCAATTTGGAATAATATATGGAACAAATAATTTTAACATTTTTTTCGATGATAAAACAGCAGTAAAATATAGTTTATGTAATGATATGATGAAAGAAGAGGACGTCTTTTTAATTAAAAACAACTCATTTAATCATTTTCATAATAGAGTACATATTTTTCCTTTTTGCTTAGATTCAAAACAACTCTTAAGAGGTGAAAATGAAACCAAAAAAATAGATGTCTATATTGAAGATCAATTGATTCTTCCAAAATATATAATAAAGAAAAAATTGGTATTTAGTAATTTAAATAAATTGCATCTTGTTTGGTTGGACAGATTCAACTTGAATATGAATAAAGAAAGTGAGTTATTACCTTGGTCAATTTATTTTACTTATAATGTATCTGATCAAAATATTGGCTTTATAAATGACTTTAAAGTTCCTAGGAAGTATATTTCTGAAAATATTTATGAATATATCAATAACGTCGACTATTATAAGAATATCGATAACACTTTGCCGTGCATTAATGAAAATTGCCTAATTGATGACAATTCAAGATCAATATTAGTTGTAATAATGTATAATGAACAAGATATGGCTCTAGAACCTTGGCAGAGTACTGAATTCAAAATTGAAATTGATTATAAATTAAAGAACATTTCGTGTAAATCTGAATTAGAATTTAGTAAACAGAAAAAAAATAGCTTAAATGATTTTTCTATTGAAATAATAAATTTAAGCTCTACAATATTCCAAATTATGGAGATAAAGAAAAAAAATATTGATATTGAATTAGTTGCAAAAGTATTGGATTCAAATTCCAGTGTAAATATATATTCAAACTCTTTAAACTTAAAAGTATATGAATCAATTAAACTTGAATCAAATACAGATATGTTTTCATTGTTTCCATACGGTTCTCCACTACACATTAGTTTCAAGGGTGGCCCTACAAAATATAAAGGTTTAAAACTAGATTGGCATATCGAATTAGAAAAAAAAATAAACAGCAAAGCCCATAAAGATATTTTACTCATTAGAAACAATAAAAAATTGGTTATTGAACCTCTCGGAGAAATAGGGAGAGAAAGAGTATTAATAAAATGCTTTTTAACTAATGAAAATAACACCAATATTTTTAAAGCACTAATATTTTCTAAACTAATTAATGTTTATGTTGATATTCCTGACAAAATAAGCTTATTTTCACCAGAAATTGAATATTTGTATTTAGGGTATCCAAAAGCTTATACAATAAGAACTTGGAATAGTAATAGAAATAAGACTTTAAACTTTCACAACTCCCAATATTTTCCTTCAGAGTTTTCAAAATGTAAAGTTAATTGGTCTATCTCCCAAAATTTGAATGGTTTTAATAATATTTCAAAGAATTTTGTAGATAATAAATGCAATCCAAATTCAGATCTAGTCTGTATATCAAGGTTTATTGACTTCAATTATATCGACAGATTTAAGATGAATAATACGTTTTTTGAAGACCATATGCATAGTAATGTTTCGATGCATGATTATATTGCTTTAATTCACCCTATAAATATTGGAGCATCTTATTTGAATATAAGGTTAAGTTGCAGTTTTGGCAATAAGAAGAATATTGAATTAGAATTAACACAAAAACTTAGTGTTATTAAGGCAATTAATTCCGTTGAAAATGGAATTTGGATAATTAATGACTCACTATATTATATTATTCTACCTAAGGAAGTAGAAGTTAAAAGTAATAACAAGTTAGATATTGAATATGCGAATAACTCGCAACAAATTTACATAGATACTTGGAACTCTAATAAAAGCGTTGTTATTTTCAATGAAGAAAATAGGTTTAAATTGGGATCAGAAAGTCTTGTTACTATATCTCCTATAATTATATCTGAACCGAAGTTCACTGTTGTAGAATTAAGTAAATATGGTGACTATTCAATTAAACTTTCATTATTTTTTTTTAATTCCATGGGTATCAGATTATTTCCAAACCCAAATTATTGTCTTGGAATTAATTTATATTTGATTCCAGTTCAAAATATAACTCAAGAATTCTTAATAAAAAAAGAAGACGATAATTTATATATTGATGCAATTTTTGAAGAAAGTAATTTGAATGCAAACTGCCAATTACTATTATATCAAAATAAAGAAACTAAATCATTGAAATTAATTGAAGAGATTAAATCATGGGAGCTAACGGACTCTAAAAATGAGTTTTATGAAAATTATAGAGATTCATGTTTCATAATTCAAATATTTTCAAATACAAATAAATTCATTGGATCCCAACCTTTTTGTGTTAGTTTAAGTTCTAAGGCCAGTATTAAACATAGTGAAAATAATATTTTTGTAAATGAATCAAATATAACTAATATTAATTTTATAGATAAAATAACAAAGTATGAATTTGAGGTCTTTGGAGGTTCTTTGCTTCACCTCAACCCTATTAAATGGAAAGCATTAAATTCAACTCCCGATAAACTAAACTTCTGTGTGGTTGTAAATAAGCTTCTTGAAGATATTGAATCTCTTCTTAAAGAGGAATTTTCAAAAATTCTGAATATTCCATTGACACTTATTATTATTATTCGTGGCGAACGCATCCAATCAGAGTTATCAAGCTACTTAAATATTTCTTCAAATAAACAATTATTATGCGTATCCATTGATAAAAAAATTAATCCTTTTGAATTATGGGTAGTTTTGATGAAATATTCGTCCATTATTTCGAATGATCATGGATTAATTTGGGTTGATGTGAATAGGAACGACAATAACACTTTGAAATACAATACTTCAGAATATGATGTAGCTCCGACTTGGGAATTATTATCAAGTTATGATTCTGTAAAAGTGGTAGAAAATGAGTTGTTGGTTATTCCAATGAGCAATTCAATAAAGTATATTAAACTGCGCTTATCAAAGCTAATAGAAATAAACTTAAAAGTAATACCGTTAAATGGCCAGTTTTCTGAAAATGATTTTATTATTGTTAACAAGAAGTATGATAAGTTGCATATAAATACTCAATTTTCATTTTCTATTTATTTTAGTGATGGCGACTTTATTAATAAATTTTTCAACAATATTTACTATAATTCTCCAATAAGTAATATAAATTGTGAAATCTATAACCCAATTTTAAAAGAAATATACACCACAACTCCTTTTTGGTCTTTAACAATTCTTAACAGCCCATTTTTACTTCCTTCTTGTAATATGGCTCCAAGAAGTAGTGAACTATCTACAAAAATAAAAAATGGAATTGTAAGTAATTATTATGATCAAGATTCAATGTACATATTACCAAAGATTAACAAAACTACTTTTATTATTCAAATGCAATTTAAATCTTCAAGAAAGTTAAAAAGGTTTATACCAGTTCACTTTCATCCAATTTTGATGGAACCACTAAGTTCTCGACTCTTTTCAAACAAATCGACATTTACTCATGGTTGGCTGGATGATACACACCATATTGAAATTATAGTTCCTTTGAACCCCAAAGACTATTTTGAATTCCCGATACAAATTTTATTTTGGTTCGGATATGAAAATACTAGACTTGTCGCCTACAAAATTAAAAGCCAAGTATTAGATGAATATATGGTTAATTTTACTGTAAATCGTTTTCAGGGGGAAATAAAAATTGTGAATATCACCAGAGACACCAGAGCTTCTATTGCGGATTTGAATACAATTTTACCATTCTTTATTTTGTTAGAATTTAACTCCAATGGACAAAAACACCTAATTAATATAATTTTCAAGGATAGAGACAATAATAAAATAGAATCTCAAGGCGACACACTATCAAAATATTTTATATTTTCAAGACCAATGAAAGTTAACCAACATTTATGTTCTATATTAATTTCCCTAGCTATTCTCTCAATTTCTGTTTTCTACTTCCTGTATAAAAAGAAAGAAGTAATTTCTAGGGAGAACAATTCGTCACCATTTAGGAAACTAAACACTCAAAAGTGGTAGATTACTCCTCATAGATAATAGAGTCATTAGATATGGTGTACTTTAGTAAATTAATCAACTATAATTTATAAACACAGTAGAATCATATAAAGACAAAATATGTAAGCAAAAAATCAAATGTTACTTAGATCTAGAACGAATGCATGAGATACCTGATTATTTATAGTTAAATAGTCTAAAATTTCGTGAACACTTCAGCCGAAAGATGGTAAGAAAAATATTCCTCAATAAGATTCAGAGGACATGGATTGTATTTTGCATCATTAGATATCACGAAAATAGTTAACTTACCATTTTATATTGAATAGCCGAGATAGATAATCTAGCTACTGAAAATAGAAATACAAATAATATGTCCCACACCTCATTTAAAAAATAAACAAATATAATGGTAAGCATCGATGGGAATAAAGCTTTATAGACAATCATGAAAAACGGGCACCCTTCAGTAACTGCTAATAGCGGAGAAAACGAGAGCAAAAAGCATATAATGTGGAATGCTGTTTTATTAATTTTAATACCGATAAAGTGATTAATATTAAGCTGACTCTCCATAATAATTTTCAAAATATAAACAAGCAATAAGACTGTGCATATTAAGTATAAAACTCCCCAACGATAGACATCTTCTCTAATATTATTAAACTCCTTACATTCAGTGGAAATAATTATTGAAGGACGGTCGAAAACATCTTCATCTTCAGCATCAGTATTTAATTGATATATGTTAAAGTTATAGGGGTGAAATCCAAGAGTCATACTCAGATCAGGATAGCACAACTGGACTGGAGAACTTTTTTCAGTGGGCCGACTCTCAAATGATAAAGCATTTTTATAAAATAACAAGGGTAATTCTCTTTCCAAAATGTCGCAACAAATTCGATGTTTTACCCGATTCATATTCAAAACTGTATGTCTTTAGAGTTTGCCGGTCGCATATCGGATTTGAAATAATGTAAAACGCCTAAACATCTTACATGAAACCATTATGTACATTAACTCGTAACGAAGCTTTGAGAAACCGCACTATTTGTCTTAGAGTATGGCGCAACATTTTAAGACGCCAATAGCGTCATTTATATGTATAATTTGCTATAAGAAAAAATATAATGCCGCAATACTATACGTATATTTATAACTTTGGTAGCGAGTTTACTTTACTTTGAATTCTTTGTTGTTTGGGAATTCTTTAGAAAATGGGTCACGGAGCAAGCCGTTACAAGAAGGCTAGAGCCAAGATGCGATGGAAGTGGAAGAAGAAGCGAACTCGTCGTCTCCAAAGAAAGAGACGTAAGATGAGACAAAGATCCCGATGACTTCGATGAGTCATCTTTATTTTTTTTTTAGTTTGACAAGATGTGCTTTTCCACTTATTGTGGATACATCTACAAAGTATTGACTACTGGATAAGTACTGAGACGTCTTATCCTTATCCTCAATTACATTGTACTAGAAATACAAGGCAATTAACATCTTATTTGTCACTTTTTTTTTCTCTATACGTATTTGCTTTACTTTGATACTCTTGGTGTTCTCTGTATTGGTTTCGAAATTAATCATGGCTATTATTAGTCACTTTCCTGGACAAATTTACTGGGCCTACGTCTACTTTGAAGGTTCATTTAACTTGCAGTTCGGTATAGTGAAACAGTGCTTGGAAGAATCATTCCATTCTTTTTGTTGGTGGCTATGATTAATACTGAGAAGTTATTGTTTCTTACATTTTTCAGTTCATAACATGAAATGCCATTTGTAATTTAAAATTCAATCAATGCGTTCAAATATAGCTCAGGAAAAGACTTATGCTCTAATAAATTATTTAAATAACATAAAGCGATTTTTTAAAAGTGAGAACTTTTTGAATAAGTCAAAAATTAGCAAATTGTTGTAAAATGTTTTACGAAGTAAATATTTCCACTGAGATATTTTGAAATAGGGAGAATATATCAAACATTGAATGCATTGTCTACAACTAAAGTATTGATATATGAGAATTACGTTCTAAAAATAAATAAATTAAACATAGTAACGGAAAGCAATGATTCAGATTTTATTATAATGGTTACTTCAGATATTTAGGAACTTTTATTAAATTGTATTTATTCTCAAAATTAGTTTCAAAAACGCACGCAATTCAAATAAGATGTATTTGTATGTTAAGCAAGTATCTAGCCAACATTATCGTGATATAAACTTCTAAAAACACATGTTTAAGGATTTTTCGAATCTTTCAAGCATCAATTCTTACCTTTTTGCCTAAAACTAGTATACCGCCAAATAGGTTTTTTTTCTTACTCATCCCTCATCTCAATATACTAAAAATTAAGCTGTTCATTAATGTAAGTTATTCGAAATAATTTTTGGAATAATGGCATCTTCAATCATGGAAACATTTGGATCCCTCAACTATGAAGAGGCGTTTTCTAAGCGTGGTATAATAAGTACAATTGTGGGGATATTATTAGGCCTAGTAGTTTCAACTACTGTCAACGCAACTCTGGTTGAAATAAGTTTATCGCCATTTTTCTCAACATATTTTGGCCTCTTATTTGTAATAATTGGAGGACTGATATTTTGGAAGGTATATGTAACAATTATTCCAGATGAAGAGAACGCTTTAAATAAACGAACATCTCTATTAACATTTGCTGCGCTGATCATATTTTCCGGTTTTATCTGCTTTATTCTTGAAAATGATTGGTTCCTTGGAATGACACCAATTATTAGAGTACCAATTTATACCATTCTCGGCCTCTCTATTTCATTTGCTATTGCATTTTCTCTTGTAGATGCCGTTAATTATATTTCTGGCTTTATTTCCAGTAATGACAGTCCATTGTTGGTTAATTCAAAGGCTCAAATAATATTTGTCATTTGCTCTTCATTATTTATTGGAATTATTTTTGGGTTTCTATTTGGGCTTGTTGAAGACACACACGAGCAGATTCACTATGTAAACATCTCGTTAATGAAGCAAAAACATTATTGCTATACAATTGGAGTTATAGTAGGTGCGTTATGCGGATTTGGTAATGAAGTAATTAGATTATCAGATAGATCTTATATGATCGTCGGGAAAACCGTGTATGACTCAGATGTTTAGACTAGCTATTCTATATAATTCCATCTATTATATTAATATTAAATATGACTACTCTTAATAATAGCGATAGATAAGTTATATTTCCTTTTTTTCACAATATTTGTTGGCTTTTCAACTACATACCCGAAAAAGGTAACTTACCGCGTTTTTATTGCTCATCCCATTTAAATTAATAATAATTATTTATTATGATTTTTCCAAAGGTAAGATTATTAAGCTCAGAAGGAGAAGAATTTGCAGTTGATGTACGTGTTGCAACGGCGTCAACATTAGTGAGGAATATAATCGAGGGTATGTAATTGTAATTTTTGGTACAAATTTTCGAATTTTAATAATTTAACATATCAGATGTTGGCATTGACGACCCCGTTCCACTCCCAAATGTAAGAGGAGATGTTTTACGTAAAGTGCTCGACTATTGCGAATATCACGTTGACAATCCCTCTAAAGAGATTCCAAAACCACTTAGAAGCAATAGTTTATCTAACATAGTATGTGAGTGGGATGAAGAGTTTGTAAATATTCAGCAGGAGTTTTTGTTTGAGCTTATGTTGGTAAGTTAGTGGCTAATATATTAATATCGCTATTATTTCTTAGGCAGCGAATTACCTGGATATTAAACCTTTGTTGGATCTATCTTGCGCTAAGGTTGCAACTATGATTAAAGGGAAAAAAGCTGAGGAAATACGCCAAATATTTAATATAGAAAATGATTTCACTCCAGAAGAGGAATCCGCAATAAGAGAAGAGAATAAGTGGTGTGATGAGCCGTGATATGGATTTCTAAACAATTATCTTTTTTTTCAATTCATGATCATAATTACCTTTGAAAATATTTCCCTATAATTTATTTGGCGAATAAAATTGATACATTACTTCTTGGGTCAGGCATATCTTTTCTTTTTTCAAACTAGGTTAGGGATTGTTAAGTTATTTTTATAAAATTGAGAACATACTCTTGATTTAAAAAAAAAAAAATAAGATTTCGTTTATTAAGTTTTAATCTTTAGTTTTTGTTTATCTTTGAATAAATGCTTCTTGGTGCTATGACAAGATTAATTAGTAACTTGACGCAATTTGAAGGTAATGAAAAAAATTTTAGTGAAAATATCTCAGGTGAATTTGAACATAAAAACGACAAAATACCTATTCTTAAGAGTCGTTTAAGTTATAGTAAAAATAGTGGAACAATACTGTGGAAATATTGGAATAAACCATCTGAGGCATCAACTAGGAATAATTCCAATGATGAATTATCACTTCTAGTTAATCAAAACGAATTATCTGAAAGTCTAACATCAAAATCATCATTATTCGACTCAGGAAATCTTGATAAAGAAAAGAATAGTGTTGGTCACTCTGTGGTAGAAATTAAAAGATTCAATGAAAGTAATATTAAACAAGAACTGAGAAGTGCAATATCCAGAAAATCTGCAAATTATGGGAAAGATAGAAATCAACTTCATGAAAACAATAATAGTATGCAATTTAATTATAGAAGTTACCCTCTTTCAAATTCACAAATTTCAAGTTGGATGAATAACTCCTGGTCAGAATATGAAACAGTAGAAAAAGATATAAAAAAATGCGTAATAATGGAAATTGATAAAATCAACAATAAAACTGAAGAAAATAAGAAAATTATTACTCCATTTCATTCACTCGCAACTCCAAAAATATCTATAGGGGATTACTTCATTAGTAGAATCGTGAAATTTGTGTCCCTAACACCTGTCGATTTTTGTGTAATGGTTATTTTAATAAGAAGAGCTGTTGAGAAATCCAAAGGTAGATTGAGCGTTACATCCCTAACTGCGCACAGACTCGTTTTGGCCACTGCACTATTAACATACAAACTGATGTACGATGTACAATATGGAATAAAATTTTGGGCACATATCGGGGGTGTGCCACAATGGGAGATGTTAATGTTAGAATATCATATTTTGAAAATATTAAATTGGGATTTATCAATAAATTACCACGAGTTTAAAAAAACATATCTTGAAATTTTATCAAATAAAGAAGTGAGAAAGATAATGATATCAAGTAAAGCAAGTAGCAGTAAGATCGATAGGACTGAATACCAAAATAAAGCTGACTACTCTCAAGTTAATTCTGATGGAAATAAACGAACCAAGTTGCAACTGAATGTGTCGAAACTAAGCTCAAATCGCAAGAAATGTGTGTGAAATTAATAATTTGTTCACCAAATAAAAAGATTTTTGGGTTTGCAACAATCGATTTCTTTGTGTAGTATATCACACTTGTGAGAGCAAACATATCTTACGATAGAGTTGGGTCTGCATTTAAAGCACTTGTAGCATTTATATTTGCCAATAAAACCGCATATTACACAAAATTTTTTTGGGGGTGTTTTGGAAGGGCCAACTACAATATTCGACCATTTAACCTTTCTATTTAATTAATTTGATTTTAAAAAGTACAAAACTAAAAAAATTTTACTCACCTTTCATTGTCTTGATCATCCTCTGCTAATACTAATGAAATTTCCTTTCGCTCCTTTTTGTTATTGCTAATGCTTATGCTTGAGTTTCCACGGAAAGAATCGTCCATATAGTCCTCAGCTAACAAAAATCATGGTTAAAAAATATCAAAGTTTTCTAACAACTTACAGTCATCGTCATCAGAACGATTCTTACGTCTTTTTTTATCTACAAAGTTATTATTAAGCCTGAAAGTAAGTCAACAATTTTACTTACGTTTTACCATGAATCTGGATAAATCTGGCAGAATTCGTATATTTAAGTTTTGATCTCCACAATACAAAGTAAACCGCGAAACAAATGCATAGCAATAATATAAACGACCTTGGGCAATAATAAAACATTCAAAAAAACTAATCTAATATAAATCAAAATTCTGAAATATAAAAGTCTATCGAAAACATGAATGCGATAATTATAAAAAGTTTCTAATTCGAAATACTTGACTTAAGAAGATAGCTATATTAGCGTATGATGACTTCTGTCATCAATGCAGCCATCTTCGCCACGCAAATAAGCAATATAGAACAAAACTGAAGGCGCAAGATGGGTGGCAAGTATCATTGAAAGCATTGTAATTGTAAAATGATACGATTCCATTTGGGGTAGCAATGCCGTGAAAATTGATAAAAGTGAAATGACTAAATAAAGCGTTGACAAAGTTTTGCATGAAATTAAATTTCGAGTTGCTACTCCTGAACCTGCCAACAATGAGCTTTCCATTGAATTTAAGTTAATTGCTGTCGAATTTGGAATAATTAGTGAAGTAGATAGCATGGTAAAAGATATTAGTGATATTACTAAGCATAGAACATTTGTATAAAAGTATTCGATATGCTGGTCTCCTTTTAAATATTTTATAATTGAAAAACAATATAATACCCATATAAAAAGAAATGACGAAATAGTTAACCCAAGAAGTTTAGCCCAAGAACAAATGTATTTAAAATTTCCAACCATTGTTCCAATGGATAACGCACAACTCCTTTGATTAAAGGCAAATAGCCTATTTTTTATCCTAGAGATATTTGTTGTGTGAACTTTTCTAGGCGGAACCCTCGCTACCTTTGCAATCCATTGTTGTTTATATGCTGCGCATGAAATCTGGCTCTGCGCTTCGACATCTTTGAGTGACGAATGAAAATGCCCGATTCCACCTACAGTTTGTTTATTTTGCTGCATTGATTTAAACGAGTTTTAAGGCAATATGAAAATACCTTAGTGCCTAATGAGGTTCTGAATTGAAATAAAGTAGATAATTATTTATTCTCCCTCAATTTATACAAGCCAGTGACTTGGGTCTTACAGAAAAAATTGTGAAAAAAAAACCCTATTTCCTCTTGTTTTTTATTAATATCTGTGAAATAGTTTTAAATCAGAAAAATAAGCTATAGAATAAAATCTATTGATTTATTTACTGTATACATGTACCGGACTAATCCCCTCACTCTTAAAATTTCAATTTATTTTTTAACTTAATGCATTGAAAGCTAGAAGATAACTTGGGCGGTCGCCCCACGATGTTAAGTTTTGAAAGATCATTAGAATGAAAAATTTGACTTTCATTTTTCAATATAATCCTTAATCCCTTGCAAATAAACTGTTATTTGAGCCTTTCTATCCATGTTTTCTTGCTCTTTAATTTGAAGCTCGAGTATCTTTCCCAGAGAATTTAGCATGTTAAATACTTGCTTTTTTTCTCCGTATTTCTCCGAAAGAATGTATGCGAGATTCTGTATAAATCCCAATGGTAATTGCTCTATTTTATCCGGGTGTTCACATAATAGAGTAAATGCATCTTGATGAATTTTTTTAGAATCTTCTAAACTACAAAGTCCAAATTCAAGTTTATATCTTGAAATATCAGATTTTACCTTTAGCTTAAAGAATTTACTAAAAAATGATTTCTCAACCAAGCGATCTACACAATCTTCAAATGATTGTAAAAACGCCTTAATATCTTTTCTAAGTGAAAAAACATACTCACTACATATTTTTACAAGCTCATCATTATTCAACTGTTTCGTTTGTTCCTGCAATACTTGACTGGTCATAGTTCTATAATCTGAAATTTTATGTTTAATACATAATGTCAACAAGTGCCTTTCCTCATCATCAAATTCAGAGTTTTCAAATTCTGAAAGGTAAATTAATGACTTTAATGCTTCAAACATTTTATCGAAGCATCCTCCCCACTCAAAAACCTGTGCTCTATACTTTTGTAATAATCTTTCATCCATTTCTTTAAATAAAAGGTTCATGAATTTAAAAAAAAAACAAGAAGTATTTCTTTGGTTCAAACTTATTTTTGTCTTATAGAGAAAAGAAGTAGATAGATATTTAAAGGGTCAGAGCCTAATTTTTTTTTTTAATAATTTTCAAAAAATTGAATTCGCCAACATAAATGGAAAATAATAAACTCGAAATCAATACTAAGAATATTGAATATATTAGCACTTTTACATTCATCTTAGAAAAAAGAGTTGTACCGATTCTTAAATCGTGTTTAGATCCCTTTCCAGCTTCCCACAAAAAATAGCTATTTAATATATTAAGTCTTGTGCTAGATAAATATTTGTGTGAGCAACTTACTATTACTTTCCAATTGAGGTTTGAAATGTCCAAATTTTGGAAAAAAAAATGAACAAAAGGATATATTTCGTTTTCTTCGAAGTTAAGTGATATATCTAATCCAAAATTTTGCTCAAGATAATCAAAAAGCTTTGTTTCTGATTGTATTATTATTTCTACAATAAGAAAAACGATATAAAGAGGATGGCTTGAAATAATGTGATCAAAAATATAATATGTTAGTTTTTTTTGTTTAACTGAAATATTATGTGAAAAATAAGTTATTATCCAAGGCAAAATAAATATGCAGACGCTTGATTCTTTATCATCTTTTGCTTTTAATTTAACGAAAAAATTATACAAAATAGGTGATCTCTTATTTAACAAGTAAAGAAGATCCCGAGAAATATTCGAAAGAATGTATTCAAGATTTATTTGAGCTAAACTATCTGATTTGTAAATATATGGAGTTGAGTAAAGCATAAGAAATCGATCAAAAGCCTTAAAACAAATATCCGCTCTACCTTTTTCTGAATTGAATTTCTTTATTAAAAGTTTACATAGAATAATAGCTTCAAATCTTTCAGAAAATACAATTAACTTAGACAATTTTTTTTTAATATTTGCCAAATTGGATTTCTTGTATTCATGGAATAATGTTAGAAATACTTTTCCAATTTCGTGAATACCTTGAATATAAGAATAATTTTCCCTTCGATAAGAAAAGACTGAAATAAGCAAACGCTTTAAATTTAATTTATCGATATCGCTTTGCAAGTCACAACGGTCTACGTCACAATTTACCTGGTTAATGAGAGTTTTATCAGCGTTCTGTACTAGACTGCTTATTGAAATCTTTCTATTAATGTCTTCTATACTAATTTTTAATAATATGCACCAAACAAACCTTCTACTATCATTCATTTTTAACAAACACTTGTTGCAGTTAAATTTTCAGTGAAAAAATTTAAATTACTACGGAATTTAAGCTTTCAAAAAATCGTTTAACATTGCTCCAACAAAATTATTGAATTATTTTTTTTTTTTTATTTGAAACTGGGTTGCATTTAATTGAAAATTGTATATACCGGGTATTATATGAGGAATAAAGTTACATGAATAAAACAAAAAATAAATTATGATTTATAAACTAAACAAAATATTAAATATTTTAGAAATATATTACTTTAGTTTAAATACATGTTTGAGGTGTTGAATTAAAATAAAATGAATTTTCGATTATTAATCAGAGACTTGTTAAATAAGGACAAAACATTTTGGTCACCACTAATTGGATGTGCATTGATTCACTGGTCTTTGGGCTTTGCAAACACATTTGGAAATACTGTCCCATATATTGCAAGTTATATTTCACTGAAAGGAAAACACAAATTACGAGCAGGAATGATTTGTTGGATCGAATGTTTTTTTGTATTGTTCCAGGGAGGAGCAAACTATTTGTATCCAAGTATTGAACTTATTATTGGAATTCCTTCTTGTTTGGCTATTGGATTTTTTTTTTGTAATTTTGGGTTATTAATATCATATTTATTTTTGGAAAATTATTTTCTTTACTTATTCGGTTATTCCATTCTATACGCCATTGGGAATGGGCTACTTTTTGCATCCACAATTGAATTTTTGGCTAGCAATTATTCTAAAAATTCTCGTTCAAAAATAATTGGGGTGCTTTGGCTATTTAGAGGAGCATCAATGTCAATAATTCCTTCTTTTCAGTCTTCATTTGTTAATCCAATCAACTCAAATAATTATTATGTTTATAGTGGTAACAAATTTTTTAATAGTTTAATAGTTTTGGAAAAAGTTCCAAAATTGTTAAAATTAACTTTTATATTTTCAGCGATATTCCAAATTACTGGAATTGCAAATCTAGCAATAACAGGAAGGAAATACCCAAGAATTAAGGAAAAACAAGAACAATATATTTCGGATAAGAGATGCCATTTTGCAAATCGAATTTATACATCCGAACCATTTGTTTTGCTTTGGTTAATTACATTTCTTTCATGGCCTTGCATTGAGTATATTCAATTATTTTGGAAAGTTCATGGGATGACCAATACTGGTCTCGGAGATTTGCAATTAACAAGAGTTTCTTGTATCATAATGATTTTACAAACATTATTTAGAGTATTTTGGGGTATTTTTGGTCAGCTTGCAGGTTACTTTAATTGTATTTGTATTTTATCAATCATTTTGGTAACTGGAATTATACTGCTAATGTTCCCCATTATTGAAAGTATATCTATTTTTCAGTATATTCTGGGGTATCTTCTTGTTTCCATTGCTCATTCCGGAAATTTAACCATTTTCCCAACAACTATTGTGAAACATTATTGCCAGTCAAACCAAATGGAATTATTTATTTATTTATTTTCTGCAAAGGCAGCTTCCTGCATATTTTTTTGTATTCTTACAGATTTCACAACTCGTTTTCTAAATATTAATTACTCTCTTGTTCCATTATTAATATTTTCTTTGGGATCGTTTTTTTTATCTTTCATTTTGAGGGATATTAAAGATAATTATATTTTAGAAAAGAATAGTAAAAAAAGATACATAAACATCTAGGACTTCTATCTATAAAAAAAAAAAAGTTCTATTTATTTTTTCCTATATTCTTCTCTTCTGATAGAATTTGCGGAGTTAGAGTGGCTAGTTTTGTTTAAGCAGTATTCGTCAACATTCAGTCTTTGTCTTTTAAATTCTGACCGTGATGAATTGTTATTAATTTTTTCATCTTGATTCTTTGAACTGGGAGTTACTGGGTACAAATTAGATGAACTAGAATTATTTTTCTTTGTAGATTCTATGGCTACTTTTAAAGTAAGAGCGGATTCATTTTGTTTTGAGTTTTTGTCTTTTAAATCTCTTTTTCTTATCCAATTTGGGCTGCATTGTTTTAATTTCAAAATTAATGATGTAATTGATAGATTCAAATCATTCCAGTGTCTTTTTGTTGCATATTCAAGGATGTTTGGTAGCTCTTTTAGTAAATATTCACCTGTTATTGCTGATATAGGAAATGATTCGTAAAATCTTGATAACATCCAAACGCTGCTTAATGTATGGGCCCATTCAGGGAGGTCTTCAGGTGATCTTTCTGATAATAGTCCCAATCCAAGGGATAAGGAAATCATGATATTCCTTTCACATTCGTAGAGAAAATTGTTCAGAATTGAATCAGTTGTTCTTTGAGTCAAGCTCTCAATTTCATTACAACTTTTTCCCTTAAATATTTCAATATATTCTAGCCCGTTATTGCTTTCATTTTTTTCTGCCAACACATCTAGTTTACTAGGCTCATAGATAGAAGAGTCAAGTTTTATTTCTTGTGATGATTCGTTAATTAAACTCATTTTTTGGTCAAAGTTTTCTAATGATTTTTTTTCAAATAATTTTGAACAATCAGAATCTTTATTTTCAATTGATTCGCTGCATTTTGTACCATCAATTAATGAATCTTTATTATCTAAAATGTTGTTTAAATTCTTTCCATTTGTATCAGTTTCAAACTCGAGCCTATCTAAATCAGTTACTGGGATATTGTTGGGAGAAACTTTAAACGTTGTTTCTCCTTTTTGGTTATTATCAGCATTTATGCCTGACCTAAATTTAGAAATAAATCTTTTAATATATGCGAATATCTCCTTAAAAAATAAGCCAAGAAGCTGAGATTCACGAGGAGTCGATGACCTTATCAAGGAAGAAATATGCTTGGTTGTTAATATCAAAAATGATTCAATAAGGTATTTATTAGAAGAAAAAATACCTCTTTCTTCGTCAAGAACGAACCTTTCGATCCAAAAATATGTGAATAATGCATCAGTTTCAGAGTGAATTACTCTAGGCGCAATAAAATCCTTACAAATCCAAATCATAAAAGATTGAATTTTTTTTTCATGCTCAGAAAAATCATGGCACTTTAAAGATTCATTTAACTCATCTTTGAATCTATTAATTCCATGGTCTGAATCTAGGAATTGACTTATAAAGTCGCTTCTCTTAGAGAGTTTAATATATTCTGAAGCTAATGCATTGTAACAACTATAAAGCTTTCTGAGCCTCTTTTCAAATGGTTTAATTGCATCCCTAACTTGCCTTGTTAAATGATTTTTGTTTTTAGTATAACTTGGTAAGAGTTTAATATTATTAGGATTCAAAAAAAATTCGATCTTACACTTCTCAATAAAAGTGTCTGTCTTATGATCTACAATATTTTGTGCCAAAATCCTGTCTATGTTTTCTTTGTAATATAATATTTCAGAATATAAATCAAATAGTTTTTCTGAATAATGTTGGTATGGGAGAGAAATATCAGATAAATCAAGATACCAGAATAAAATATAAAAATCCATGAAAACCTCATTATTCAAAAAGGTCATCTCACTTTTCTTTAGAATGTAAGTTTTAATGCACTTTATTGCCTCATGATCAATATCCAATAATCCATCTTCTTGTACCAAAATTTCTCTGTCAACTTGAATTATGTTAGATTTCCTAATTCCATTCCTAAGAAAAGACCATGCAGTTGGTATATCTAGGTATAAAAAGGTCTGAGTTACAATTTCTTCAAAGCTATATCTTGAGTTTGAAATATTCAAAATAAAGTTTCTATATGATTCAGGATCAAATGACCTTTTCAATAATTCAATTGTTTGTATGCAACACCAATGCAGCTCGTCAGAAAGGTTAATTAAAAGTTTAATATCCATGTTTAAATTACTTGGAACATCCCATAATATTTCGGACCTGAGTTTTGCAATTCTAAAAAGAACCTCCTTACTTTGAATCTCTCCATTCTTTAAGATAGAAATAAATAAATCACAATTTTGTTTAGCATATGAATTATTGTCTAATAAAGAATTAAAAAAAGAGTGCTCGTTCATTGCTCCGAAATTATCTTCTTCATGTTGAGAAAGAAATAGTTGAAATAATAATGGCCCTCCTGCAAGGCTTTGGATCTGCTTTCCAGTTAATACAGACAAGTCAAGTATTGGAGCTGATAATACAATTTCTAATAATTGCTTCCAAAAACAAATGTCTAAGAAATTGTTTGGAATTTTTACAGAGTATTCATTACCATAAAAAGTTTCATCTATACGATAAGTAATAGTTTGCAAAAAATTCTTTAAAATTTCCCTTGGTACTTTTCTTTTTGTTAGCAATAATGCGACGAATTTTGCAATTCCACGATTGCCAAATCTTGAACAATTTAAATCACTATTACTTGATCTACAATCAATCATGTAGGTGGGTCTTGAAAGAATAAAGTTTATTATTGTAAATATCATTACATCAAAACATATTTCATCAATATTATTTCCAAGTATCTCAATTAAAAGAGGTATCATATTATCATAATTGTTACATTGATTAATGATCGTATCGCAAACTGCAAGCGGATTTGTGTAAGATAAACCAATAATATTGGAAATTAATAATCTGATTTGAACAGGTGGTCTTCTTTTTATGCTGTTTGAATGTTTATTATCATTTTTGTTATTTATTATATCTTTTGTAACTCCCTTCAAATACTTTGAAAGTATTTTTTTTACACTAACCCATTGGTAATTCATAGGATACCTATTGTAACTAAATACCATTAACCTTCTGTAAATTTGGTATCTATACTTGATGTCTATCTCACCGAATATGGAGTTTTTCAACATTTCAGGAATTGAAGGACTCTTGGGTAGGAGTGAAATCGCAGGGAAGATAATGCAAGATGAAACTTCAAACAATAGTTCAGATGGGCACTTGTATCCATTTATTGAGCTCAATTCTTGTGACTCAAATAATTCAGAAAGTTTCCCATTGTTAAATTCTTTGACAAAGACCAAGTGCAGCTCAAGAAAAATGGGAATGCAGCTTGGATGTTTTTGAAATAAATGGTATTTGCAATATTTGCTAATCCATTCAGTTAATGAATAGAACCTTTTGTATTGCAATATCAGGTTAGATGACTTTTCACTATCTTTAACTTTACTTTCAATATCATTGATTATTAATTCTATTTTTTTTTTCAATATATTACTTGATAAATTTATAATGCTAAATGGCATACCCGTAAAGTCAGTTATTTCTTGAATTATTTCAGAATTCTTTGATATTTTGGAAACAAAGTATATTTCATCTTCATCAACGCAAATTTCTTCCAAAAAATAATCAGCAAAAAATGCATTTGCAAATAAAATTGATGGAGTAAGTATTAACTCTGAAAGAATAATCGAAATATTCGAAAAATTGATCTCATCGTTAAACCTTTCATTTCTCAAAATTTCTCTCAATAGCAGTTCTAAGTTAAAATCTTTTTCAGACTCTTCTATTTTACTTAATTGAGAATTAAAATATAAATGATAATACTTATAAATGCTGTTAATATTTTCCAATGTTTTTGGAGGAAAGAAAAAACCCTGAGCATCAAATAAGTTTGAAAAATTATCTGTGTTTTTTAATGAATATTTATCTACCTTAAAATCTGACCAAAAAATATCATCCCATTCTACCAACTTCTCTCTGAAATAATCGCTTAGTTCAAAAAACCCTTTTTTAATTAAAAAAGAAGTAAGCACAAAGAATGGCAAATCAAGAATGTCTTTAAAGCCTTTTTTATCAGTAATAATCCATGGATTTGTTCTGTAAGCATAATTTCCAATATTTTCCGTATTTAAGCTATCGGAATCCTTAGGTCCCTTATTTGAGCTACAAATATTGGAAATATGTTCAATGAAAATAATGAAAGACTTTCTAACAATTTTCTCTGGGAAGATAGCAAGTAACTTATCTAATAGAACAAATAGTCGAGTATCTAGATCATTTAAGTTATTTTTTGTATCAATGAACCCCGAAATTATTGAAATAAAAACTTCAAAAATTAATCCAACACTTCTTTGTATTGAGAGATCATATCTTAGAATTATATTCCAAATGGATTTCATCAAATAATTTGACAGGTTTAAATTAGTATGACTATTGTTTTTATCGTTTATATTTTCTGAATACTCATTTACATAATTTGTGCCTTTAGGATTGTTGGAATAATCTCTTTCATATATAATTTGAGAGGTGGGTTCATCAATATTTAGATCAGAAAAAAAATTTATTTGATCAAATAAGTATTTAATTAGTACTCCCAGAATAGAAAACCCATTTAAACACTCTCTTTGGGTTGTAAAGGAATCTACAGTAAAACATAGTCTTGTTCTATCTCTTACATACTTTTGCTGAAGTTTAAATTTAGAAGAAATTAACGATTCCGTGATTTTCATGTTATCAGATTTTCCAAGATCAAGATACGATACAATATCTTTTATACTAATGAGTTTCACGCTCTTTGGGATTGATGGAAGCGGTCTTTCTCTCGAAGTTATATTTCCTCTACAGAGTCTAGACATGAATTCTATCCAGATTGAGTTTTTATTCGATTCGTTGCTATGTACACTCATTTGAATAAGCCACACAGCATCCATTATTAGAGGTGTGATGTGATCTTCAACAAAAGAACTAAAAGATGGCAAATTAATGTCGATAGCTTTACTTGGGTCAGAAATGAATACGTTAAATTCATCTTTCAGAGATTCAGTTGGTACTTCTTGAATATCAAGCTCATCCTTTCCAATAAAGTCGTAACCCAAAATTTTGCATATTTTTAAATAAGATACAATGGAACAATTTTCGAGAAACTCTATCGCTGTTATGTAGGGAATATCCAAATAAAACAATACGCTTGTAAGTAATTCAAATACAATTTTTTGTAAACAAGATTGAGACCTTTTGACTAGTTCAGAATTTTCAGATAGAAATAATACAGGAAGATGATTTGTAAATTCATACTGAATCCGTATTCTAATTTCATTATTCCATGTTTCCATTAAACATCTTTCCTTAGGCAGGTATTCTCTACTTAAAATACAGAATGAGTCATTCTCTTTGTTCCTATTTTGATTATCTTCAACTTCATTTGAACTCATAAGATTGATGCAATCAATTTTACTAGAATCTATTAAAAATTAATTGTTTAAATTTGTTTCCTTATCCCCCTAGTCAAATAATCACAAATTCGGGCGCTCCCAAACATCAAAGTAACAAATTGAAGTAAAACAGAATGAATTGTGAACAATAAAATAGTAGCAAAATAAGTGACAGAAAAAACCAATACAGAAGGATAAGTAATTAACGACGTTAATAAGTTTTAAAAGTATTAAAAATAGCTATCTAAATTCAAAGTTCATCAATAATACTAATGCTAATAACAACCCAATCAGATATTGTCAATATCAAGGTCAGAGTCACTATTCTGAGACTGAGAATTCTCCACGTTTTTAGTTAGAGATCCGTCATCCTCAGAACCAGAGCAACTTTCAAACTTATAACTATCAAGTTTTTCTGAAAGATTCAAGCTTTTGACCTTTACTCGAGAGCTCCTAACAGGCGAATGAGAATCGTCTTCGTCAATATCGGAGTTATTTGTATCATAATCATCATTGTTTTCATCGCTCAGATCAGATTCATCGTTGCTACCATCGAGCAACCAATCGACAAACGGCTCACAAGATTTTTTAGCCTTTTCAAATGTGTCTTGGGTAGAACATCCAGATACCCAAGATGTTGGAGCATCTTTTTGATAATATTTCAAGATCACTTTCTCGGATAAAATATCAGCATCATACAGCTGTTGTATTAAATATGGATATGTTGCTAATGTGCTTGGATTCTTTTCAACACAATATGATTCAAATATAGAAATAATTGCATTTGACCTTAACGAACCCTCTACGGCTTTTGAAATATAAGGGATCCTTAATTTAAATACTTTTGGATCAATTGGATCTTTCAATCCAAATAGCACAGCTAATAATACAGAAAACCTCATAAATTCATCAAAATCTTGTGATACTTGCAAGACCCGTAACTCGGAAAAAAAGTCTTCGGGACTTACCTCCTCATTCTTTTGCATGAAATTGGTTAGGCGTTCAATAACATCGACTATCTCTGGACTTTCAAATGTCAAGACATCCTTCTCAAATATATCTAACTCATGGGGAGATTTTTTGCTGCTCTTCTTACTTGCCTTTTTAGATTTATGTTTAGACGGTTTCTCATTATCAGCTGCTGTAGAGCCATTACTATTATTGCAGCCCTCAGAACTGCGATCCTTATCTCTCTCCCTCCTTTCCTTTTTGTTTTTACTTCCCATTGTACTTTCAACGCCACCTGGAGGGTTCTTTGAAATATATGTGGTGATTTTATGATTGTTATCCAATGCTCCAATATATCCACAAGCATTACATTTGCAACTAACACGCTCCTTCTTAACAATTATGTCAATCTCAGGCAGCTCACAATTTGGGCATAGGACATACATTTGAATAAACTTGTCCATTAACCGTTGGAGATCATTCTGTTGATGTGCTCCGTTTACGATGCTTTTTTCTTCCTTATCCTCCCATTTGCTTAATGCACCAAGTTCGCATCCAAAAAACTTCGTAGGGTATGCAGGTGGTCTTTTAAGCGATCTAGCAATATCTGCCATATTAACAATTTTCGTTCTAATACCATTTCCGCGGCCTTCAATTTTTGATACCAATTTAGGCATCTTGTAACGATAGTTAGGGTCGTCAACCGTACTTGGAATGTTTAACATTTTGAAAAGAGAGCTTAAATATTGTTAATATACAAGATAATAATTGTTGCAACTCCGAGATTAATGCGGATAAAATTGGATAGCTATATTCTAATACTTGAAAGCATTCAACTCTTCATCAAGTTGGAAATAAAAATACTGCATTCACGAATTTTGTTCATATACAGATTCATACGCTGATATAAAAATACGAACCAAATTTCTTTGTAAAACGAATGTCTTATCCAAATTTTATAATTTTAACTTGGAATCTCAAAAATATTCAATTTGCCTATGATGATTTCCCCCAACATAAACTACTATTCAGATATATTAAGGCGCCCAAGTTATGGGTACCACCACGTTTTTGTCTATAAATATAACAAAAAGTCTTATTTTAATAATTAAAAGTTGAACAATAAATGGCGCAAAAATAATTAGAGACGAGATTAATGTATAGCGGCTAACTATTAATTAATTAAATGGAATATAATAGTTATTTATATCAAATTAATGAATTAAGCTTTGGTAGTGAAAAATTTCGCTGCCTATACAGAATTGTACAAAACTTGTCGGATAATTTTTTATAGAGATTTTACTAAAATTATTATCATTGCATTTTCAAGTTGATTATAGAGATAAAATGGCTCCTATAACAAAGGCTCATAAAACTCAACGTTTCATTGTTGACTGCACTGCTCCTATGCAAGATAATATCATCGATGCATCTGGGCTCGAGAAGTTCTTCCATGATCGCATAAAAGTGGATGGTAAGTGCGGACAGCTAGGCACGAAGATTCAGATCTCTCGCCAAAAGGGTCGTATTACTGTATTGAGCGAAGTTCCAATGTCAAAGAGATACCTAAAGTATCTAACTAAGAAATACCTTAAGAAACAACAAATTAGAGACTTTCTACGTGTAGTTGCAACAAGCAAAGGTTCCTATGAAGTTAGGTACTTCAATATTAGTAACGAAGCAGGTGAAGAGTGACTACTTTGATTAACCTTGGTCAAAATATTTGACTTTTAATGAATGACTCGGAAGGAATATACGGAACATATCAATGATTGACATCAATTATTTTCAAAAATATTTAGCTTTGTCTGGGATATCAATCATAATTTGTAATTGTATCCTTACTATAGTTTAGGAACTTTACATATAATTTTAAGATATTTGTTTTAATTTCCTTTTTATAAATCATTTGTCTCTAATTTGTGTAAAATTAGCACTTGACAGCTCTAATTAATGAAAATTTAAACAGCGATTTCCGACTGTGGTGCATGGTTTGCAGTGGCGCTCAATTCGGATACAGGTATCTAAAAATATGATTTCTAAGTATTGGTCAAATTAAGGATTATTTTATTTTTCCCAGTTATGAAAACACTGTATTTGTTTCACCTTAGAAGCATTTATATCTTGGTTTTGTATCAACTAATACTTTTTAATATTTTAAACTCATCAAGCCAAACTTTAAACAAAGTTACAAAAAGCAATGAAAATACCGAAGTCCTGCCCACTTTTGATGGATGCAAAAATGTGTTAATATGCGAAAGAGTAGACACCCGTCTCTTTTTTAATTTAGAACTTGGGATCTGTGAAAAATGCAAAGATAGGCTATTGGATGTAGAATGCTCTTCAATTCCAACAATTAATAATGCATACCAACTGCTTAGCTTTACAAACGGCTTCGATAAAGAGTTTCATGGAGCAAATGGATATAATAAAATAGTTTCAATGATAGAAAGAGGTGCAACTAATGAAAGTTCTATTTTGTTATCGGGAAAGTTTGTTAATTTAAGTGGGGTTGAATATTGCGCTTTGGATGAAAACAACCAAATTGAGTTGTTTCAAGAAATATATTTGATTTACAATCAAAATAAAAATATTGAGAATTTGACCCTTGATATAAAGTTAATAAATCCATTTCAAGCTGCTGAAAATAAGACGCTTGAAATCATTTCTAATTGGGAGATTAATAATAAAAAGAGTAACCATGCAATGTACGCGTACAAAAAAATTAAGGAAAAAATGTTTGATAAAAAATCCGAATCTAATTCGGATATAAATTCTCAAATCTTTAATAACATTTTCCCATCCATAAATGTTATTTTTAATTCAACTAATGAACAAATATTTGATAATGTTAAACCATGTATAAGAATTTCTTGCCTTAAGCAAAAAAAGAAAGGATCTAATAATAAAATTGGAGAGAAAAACAAAGTAGCAGTATATGATATTGTTACGTCAGTTAATCTACTGAAAAGCAAAGTAAAGTCAGAAAACGACTATTTGTTTTATGTAAATGTATTGATTAAAACATTATTGAAATCATTAGAAAGGAAAACTAAAAGAAAGAAGATATCTATTGGATGTACAACCAAGATAATCTCCTGGGTTAAAGAGCTATGTGAAATACTAGGAATTCAAACTGATGAAAATTCAAATATGGGCAGATATATTTCAGAATTTTTAAAAAATACAAAAAAAGAGCCGAACTTTAGTAAAAAAACCATAAATGTTACCAATATTGTGGAATCAAAACAAAATATTGGATTTATTGAGGCTGAATTAGAAGATTATAAAAAGCTTGAAGAAGAATTGAAAGAATTTTAGTGACAAAAACACTCTTTGAAAAAAAATTTAATTAGAGCTTTTAATTGACATTATTCTTACTATCGTTTTCAAAAATACCCAAAATATCTTCTTCTTTATAAACCATTAAATCTAATGAAGTCCCATGATTAACTTCTTCGTAAAATTGTTGAATATGAATTCCACCATATTCTGGAACAATCACTGTATCTCCGGGTTTCAAGAGACATTTATTATATTCACCTGTAAACTGATTTATTTTCCCAGTTCCAGTTGACAACACCTTTGCCATAAAGAAACCTTTGCCTCCCTTATTTATTGACTCAGGAAGTAAAATTCCGCTTTTCGTGACAGCTTTTGGATGTATTCTCTGTACCAGTACCCTATCAAAGATAGGCCTAAATGTCCTTAATAGTTTATTTACCTGCTATCTAGCTTAATAGTGATCTTATATATTGTTTTCTCCAAAGACAACTCACCATTTTATTAGTAATTATTATAATTTAGCTTTTATTCTTCTACGTTTATTATTTGAAACTTGTTTGGTCATTTATCATGAACTGGGGTACAAAAATGAGGGCACGTACTAAAAAATATTTATTAAAAAAAAATGTAAGAAATGAATTTAAATCAAGAGCAAATTGATATAAGGTTCGGTAAACTGATATTGGAACAGTACAAAATAAGGAAAGAGTTAGGTTTGCTTTTTAATCAGAATTTTTCAAATGTTGATTTGATTTGCTCTAAATATAAGGAAAAATATTGGATGCCTGATGAATTATTAGAGATAAAGTTCCAGGAAAACAATGATGATCATATAGCAAAAGAGTTTGAAAGAGTTCTACAAGAACTTCAAAGACGTGAAGAGCTAATACACGAATTATTAGCAAAGATAGAGAAGTATGAGTCAACACCCAAAGAGTCTAGGTCTTCCAGTGCAAGTTACTTTTCAGAATTAGCCGATACAAACTCGGGATTTGCTAAAACACCTGAAAAAATCAAACCAGAAAGTACGGCTGTTTTGGAGAACAGCAAAAATAGACGTTTATTTCAATGGAGGTCTATAATAAATGAAATGATTAGCTCCAAATATACCAAATACTCTGAATGCCCTAATAATAAAGATAATGGCGTAGATATCAAGTGCAAGCATGAGAGATTAGTAAGCTTATATAAGAATGAGCTGGCTACTCTGTACAAGGAAGTTGAAAAACTTAAAATTGGCTCTAAGTTACATTAATAGCTCTATATTCCAAGGGTGGTCACTATTCGAGTATCTTTTCGGAGGTAACTTGAAAGGAAGAGGAAAATTCAAAAGTACATTAGGTTGATTGGCATTTATCTCCGAAATTAATGAACAATTACTTTTTCTTTTCCAAAAAAACTTTGGAAATTCTTCATTAAGTTTAAAATACCTTTCAAATTCAAACTGATCCTTATGAATAAATATTCCAAGCTCATAATTCCTAATGCAGAATTGAGATCCATCTTTTTGTATTTGCCCCCAAGCTGCATTACTTAAATTATAACTTCCCTGGACTAGCCAAATAATTTTAATAGCATTACCAAATATTTTATATTTAAGAAAAGTTTTTATGTGAGGTATTACTTTCTCATCTGTGGCATTCTTTTTCATAGTTCCTGTGCCCCATTTATGGAGTAACTTTTTTATCCAAGGTTTACAAATATATTCTTTCTTTACAGGTAAAGACCCACCGCCATTAATTCCCTCTATCGAGTTTACAACTTGTTCAACTGTAGGGAAAATAATTTCAAGCTCAGTTCCAGGTATTTCTGAAAGCGACGAAGCTAACTCAGTGTATAACCATTTCTCGGATATTCTTCCAAGACTCGAAAACTGAAGGACAATTCTTTCTCGCTTTTCTCTTAATTCATCTGATTTATCTTGGTCTTTTGAAACAAATCTCTTTATCAAAGATCTAACTCTAAGATGCCCCCACATGAACATCTCATCACCAAAAAAATAGCCGGGAACGCTAGCAACTAATTTTACGGTTGCATCCTCGAAGTTGAATTCTTGAACTTTGCTCAGCCAAAAATCTTTCAGTTTAGATCCATTAAGAATATTTTTTAGGAATTCTTGTAAGTAATCTAAGAATTCACAATCTTTCCTTTCAATACTATGGAAAAAATCCTGTACCCATATTGATTGTATCTTTAGCTCCCAGTCCTGTTGAATAAGATTGGCGGATGTAACAACGAACCTAACAAAGTTCTTTTTAGGCTGAACTAGATGTTCAAACACTAATAAAATAAATTTTGGGTGAAATACGCCGTAGGGAACTTTCAGATATGGAGAATATGTTGAAATCTTTTTGTTTTTCACTTTATTGAAATTTTTCAATTTATAATTTTGTGGATTGTCAAAACCATGAGAAACAAAAAGTATGGATTCAATATTTTCACAAATTAACTCAGAATCCCCTATTTCATTAATTACCCAGTTAACATCTGCCAAATAACTTGAAAATAAAATATGTTTAATTCTCCAAACTGATTTCTCAATAGGTGTGCAATCATTTACTACAAACAAAGATTTAAACGATAAATTTTTCAAATTTTTTTTTTCAAAGTTGAGTTTATTTAAATAAATTGGTGTTTCTAATTTAAGATAATTATTTGAAGAAATATCCCCTAATTTAGATTCAATAGAAGAATCAGATGAGATCTCAATGACATCGTAGCCAAACTTTGGTTTTTTAAAATGCGGAGATCTTAATACATCAAATTTTTCATTAGCAGCCATAAATTAATTTAAGAAAAACATTTGAATGAACATTCTGTGCCTTTAGCGCCTTTGGCCAATTTTCTATAAAATAGATAATAATTGCAAATGTAAGAAATTATTCATTAAAAGCATAAAAATGGATACTTTCATCGTTTCTGTCCGTGAATACGGCCTTAGGCTTGATGGTAGGACAATGAATGAATACAGAAACGTAAAAATTAATTTAAACAAGAACTACGGCGAAGTAGAAGTTAATATAGGTCGAACTCATGTATTAAGTGTAGTAAAAAGTGAACTTGTAGCTCCCAGCCAAGAAAGATCTTCTGAAGGATTTATTTCATTTACAGTGGATATAGGTCCTTTAAGTATAAACCCTACAAGCCACGCATTTCGTCATAACAGAACAACTTTGGGGACTGAAATTGCCAATTATATTGAGAGAATACTGAAAGAAACTGGAGCGATTGATACTGAGATTCTATGTATATTATCAGGAGTTTGTGTTTGGTCAGTAAAATGTGAGATACATGTGCTTTTTGACGATGGTAATTTGTTTGATGCATGTTTAATGGCTACATTATCGGGACTAAAGCACTATAGATATAATGAAATAGATGTAGATAGTTTTCTGAAAAAATCAAAATGCGAAGGATTTGGAGAAAGGGATTATCAAAGGTTGGAAAATACAATTCGAAAGTTGGAAATGATTCCTTTCAATGTTCATCACTTTCCCCTCTCTATTTCCATAGGGTACATTAATGGCAAGGAAGGGCTCTCATATATTGTCGATCCAAATTCAGATGAAGAAAGCATTTCAGATACAATAATTCATATATCTATTAACGATAAACAAGAAGTCTGTGGAATCAGTAAATTCGGAGGTGCCAAGTTAAGTTTGAATCAAATCAATTTTGCAATTCAGATTGCAACAATACACAGTGAAAAACTTCATCAGGAATTTAAAAAAGCTTTTGATGGAGAATACCTAAAAAGATTAAAATGTTCTGATAATAAAGGGAAAATTGTTATAGATCAATTTAATACAAATTCGAAAAGAACCGAAACAGAATTTGATGCGAATCCACCTTTAATTATGCAAATTTTATCTAATAATGAACCAGATAAATCAGATAATGAAGTATCAAGTTCCATTGCTTTTTCAAGTCCCAGCAATATGGAAATTAAAAATGCCGAGTTTGATGAGTATGAGACTCAACATGAATCTAAATTAGAAAAGGCCTCTTTTTCGGATCGTATTTGCGAGAGCCTGGAACAAGTGCAGCTTGATCAAAGTGTTGAACCAATTGAACTATTAAATGCAGTTAAATCGAATATTAAGATTAAGAAGAGAAAGAAGGGTTAAGATATAATTTAATTGGACTTAACAAAGATTTTGCAACTAAATGTATTCAATTATTTTAATTACTTCTCTTATTGCTCTTCCACCCCAGAAGTAGTACTTGTTAATCCATTACTATTAATTGTTGCTGAATCGATAATTTTCCTAGAGAAGCTTTCTAAATCTATATCGTTACTATCGTACAATATTTCAGAGATATCTTTCAAAGACATGAAAGGAATTTTTTTTTCATTTAACTCTTCATATAATATTTCAATTGCTCTAAGTTTATTAAAATAAAACATCCTTTCCTTATCTACGATTTCCTTCTCTTCTATTTCTTTCCTAAGCGACTTTTTTAATTTTTCTATTTCAGTATTTTTTGATGGCAACATATTTTTAGTGTTAGAATTTTTGGAGTTTGGTGCCAGATTAGAATTGTTAATTGCTGTATTTAATGAGGAATCAGCCGAAGTATTCTGAATACTGGCAATAGGAATCACCTGCCCAGAATATTGTGGAAAAGGCCCTTTTCCAAGGCTCCTTCTTCCTATAGCGTCATAGTCACGATCAATTGCTCCAGATTCATCAAATAATCCCTTCATCCATTGCAAAAACTCTAGATTATCTTGATATTTTCCCTTAATAAGCTTATTAATATCAATATATTTTGGCTGATTAACTTTTCCAAAAACTTGCTGCAGTAGTTTATAATTATGTAAATATTGAAAATCATGTTTGACACCCCAATTTACATTTTTCATTGGGACTTGGTAATAATATACTGCATCTGCAATTTGACAATAAATTGCTCCGCTTGCGCAGTCTTCAATTCTAGAAACATTTAAATTGAAATATGAATTTAGCCAATTAAGAAGATCGCTTTTCCCTGTAAAGTAGCATTTATCCATCATGCCCATTCCTCCAATAGAATCATATGTAGAAGTCATTGTTAGAAAACAATCTTAAGAATAAATATATTTATATAACTATCAAAATAAATAATGTTTTTTAATGATTTTTTTCCGCTGCCTTCGAAAAACAAATATTTTAGAAAACTTAATATGCAATGTGTGGGGTAAGCGCCTAATGTGAGCTCTAAGGTAACTACATGCACCTGAGCATTAAATTCCAATGTCTGAATGAACTATAATATTTAAGAAAAGATTTCAATCTACCATTCAGTCATATAAACTATTACTTAATCATCTAAAACGTATTGAAGTTCTTTTATTAGTTAGATATTTTGATCAATTCTATTTTTGATAATTATAATTTGAGCACGTTTTGGATTAAAATAAATAATAAGAGCATAGACTATTGCTATAAACAGACAAATTACAGCTGCCAAGTATTGCTCTCCTCCAAACACTGATAAATTCATAAATAATACATACTTTTCAGCCCCCCACGCATTGTTTGGGAATAAATTTGAAATAAAATGAAGTTCATACGAGCCGGGATACAAAATCATATCTTCCATACTGCTATATTCATATGAAGAGCTAATTATACCATATGGCTTAATGAAGTTTGGAGAAATACTTTGGCTCCACCATCTTGACAACATCATAGATAATTTTGGAATCTTGTCATTTGATTTTTTCTCATATCTATGTGACTGATTTAAGAATTTGCTATTAATTGCTCCAGAAATAAATTGCCTAAAACTGTGGAGCATTTTATACTTCCATTGATCTTCTGGAAAATCGATGGCCCTGATTTGTATTTTTTCCTTACTTGAGCCTTTTTTTGTTAACTCGAATTCATCTGTAAAGAGAGAATAAATTGGAAGTCCGCATAGAATATTTCTATTAATAGAATTATTTTTTTTACTCATTTTGAAAATTCTTGATTTTTTATTATTGGAAAAAATACTGTCAATTTGAGTGAAGTTGAAATTAATGGGTACTCTAAAAAACTCTGCAAGATGAATCCTAAAATCGGGTCTATACCTTAAAATATCATCAATGGATAGTATATGGGTGCACTTGTAGCCATACCCAAATATTTCAGGAGGTTTAGAACCCACAAATTCTTTAGTGTTGCTAAAAAACCCATTAATCCCGTAAAATACAAAAATCGGTTCTTGTAAAGTACGGTCAACAGTAAACTCATAAAGTTTGCTGTTTTCAGAAATATTTTCGTATTCGATTTCACTTAAATTCGAAGAGTATTCATTATTCTTAAATAATAGTGGAAAGTTTCCAAAATTATCATAGTATACTTTAACCTTTGTAACTCCATTCCAACTCCTTTCGAATAAAAATATGGAAAGTATAAAAAAGAAAAAGCTCAAGAAATAAAAGATATGTTTTATTTCTGAGTAAGTTGTGTATTTAACTGATGAGATATCGCAAAAAACTCGATTGATAATTGATATGTCTGAAAACTGAAAATATATTTCTTCGTCTACAGGGGCATCATCATCTATCATGACTGAATATTCATCAGAATGAGAATCTTGAGATAATTTTGAACGTACTGTAAATGCCGAATTATTAGGTGAATTGGAAGAAACAATTGATTCCAAAGATCCTTTTGAATTTCGCCACTCATTTTCTAGAAATTTTTTTTCACTTTCTTTCCAGCATTCATCTTTTTTAAAAAATATTTCATCCTTTATTTGCTCCATAAAAGATCAATAAATGACATTCATATCAGCATTATAAATAATTCTTTTTGTTAATACGAATTTTGAATGATTTGAGCTGCTTCAAATTAAAGATCAAAACATTTATGGCCGCCAAGTTTTTTTTTTAATAAAAACGATATACGAAAAATAGAATTTTTGCAAAGCTTAATTGCGTAAAGGTAAAATTTGTTTCAACTATTTATAAAAATGAAGGTAAATTATTACAATTAGTCGTTACTCTAATTAATTAACAAAATTGGTGTGGCAAAGATTTATATTGTAAATATAAAACAATGAAAAGTCACAATTTTGAACCTTAATGATGTGGGGGAAATCGCTTTTGAAGAAAAGTTAAGTCTGCCTACTAATTTAAAAGTTTTAATTAACTTGAAAATTTGAAATTCTTATCATTCACCGCTTAATAAAAAAATATTCTATGAGAACAAGGAATACATTTGTCAGGAAAAAAAAAATCGCAAAGATTAAATATTTAAGAAAATGCGCATTAATAACTGGTAAGATATTTTCGCTTATTAAAAATTGAACTCTGATTAATTATTGAAAGTTTTATCAATGTCATTTTTTGCTCTATTTATTAGTATTTATTTGTTTGCATTTTTGTATGGAAATGTACCATGGATGGAACTCAGTACTTGGAAAAGTTATCCATATAAAGAGTACTCACTTCCAAAAATGATATTAAAGTCAAAGTCTTCTTCTTCCCTAAATGAAGTAGTGCTTTCCTCTCCCTTTCTGAATGGAACATTTACAAAAGTTGGCCATAAAAGGTATGATTATCCTATTTATGAACTTAATCAAGTGGGAAATGGCTGTAAACACTATATTAATTATGATGTTACTATTCCACCAGGTAAGTTGCACACATTTTTGAAAGATTTTATATGTTATTCTTATCTAGGAGGTTGGATAATCTATTCATCATGTCAAAAATCTTATGAAAATCCGCTTGGTTACAATTCAATTCGAGCAATCGGCTACCCTGCATATGGAAAATTTCGAAATGTTTCAATTCCAGTTGATGTAAAAGATTGGTATCATGCTATCCATAACCATATTCGAGTTCCAATTAAAGTTACTTAGATTTGGTTAATTTCTTTCCTGTACAAAATGCTATTGTATAAATTAATAAGTTAGTTATTGCAAGAATAACTAAAAAAGATACTTGTATACGCTGACTAACAGATAAATTTTCTCTTAATTTTTTTTCCTCTCGAGCTTCTATATTTTCTGTGCATCCAATCTTATCAAAATCGTCTAAAAACACAATATCAATGTTATTGAGTTTTGATTTATCAATTTTTCGTTTATATTTTTTCGTATTATTGATCAAAGAGTGTTCTTTCTTATCGTTAATATTTTCGACAGCCATCATGGATTTTACATATCTTTGATCATTTATTTGAGTTGGATCAATGCAATATTTAGTCTATCTTGAAGACGAACAAAAAAAATTTATAAAATTTCAGATATTCCTATAGGGTCTGGTCTAGTTTTTTTTCAAAGTGTTTCCATTTTGCCCTAATTAAGTACAATTAATAAATTCAGGGTAGGTTTTGTAATTTTCAAATAACCGATGCATGTAATTTTGCTTGAAAAATATTTATCTATGGTAATATAATATTGCTAATAGGAAATTTAGATCTTATGGCGGCCATTGGTTGCATGTTTAAAACAAAAAAGTTTTATTTCTCAGTGATCAACTTGAAATTGAAAAGATGCACCATAAAAGATTTATTTATTTATTAAATTTGGTGTATATTTCTTCAATATTCATTGTTTGTCTTTCTTTAATTAATTCTGTAGACACAACAACTTTGCTCAAAATTAATGCGAACAAAACTAATAAAAGTGCAACTAGCCATTCTCAAAGAACACCAAGGAATAGAAATAGAAAAGTTCCAAGAGAGTTTAGAAATGGAAATAAACTACATTCTGTTCAAAATTTAAGAAATAATTCAAGTAAAAGAGACAATATACCTGTTAAATCCAGGAAGGATGCACCAACATTTTATGGAAATATTTATTTGAGAGATAATGAATATAATGATACATTAAATTCTAAATATAATAAAGAAAATATTGCTAGCAGGGCTAATCGAGTAGATTACTATTCTTTTTTAGGTGGTAGATATAATTTAATGAATGCTCTGTGGAGTGATAAGATTGAAGTATTCGTTCCGGAAAAATCCAAAGAAAGTAAGACAAAATATAAATGGATGAATGACAAATATTTGGGATCAAATGAATATACTTCATTTTACCCTAATAACAATTATCAACAAATTTATCATTTATTAAATAAAGCAGTTTCAGTTTCTCTGCCAAAAAAAACAAGAATGGATGATGAATTTCAAGAGTTCGTGATTTCTAATATTGAAAAGAGTAACAGAACTCAGTTCTTTGACAACAATCTTACAGAATTGTATCAAAACAATGGTTCCTTAAAATATTCAGGATTTGGAAATGGGGAAAGTTTAAAAGATGAAATCTCCAAAAATAAAATTTCACAAAAACTAGAAGTAAAGAATATTACGTTATCTAATTCTGATCCAGTTAACTTAATACAAGAAAAGGACAACTTAATGCCAAATATGAAATGGGCTCAGGATGTTTTGTCTGAAATCCCTTCAAGTATTCCAGAAAATATAGTTAATTTTGAGTATCAACACATCAATGAACAAGAAACAAATGAACTAGACGGAAAAGAGGGAACCCTTCTCAAAGAGTTTGTGAAGTTAGCTGTTGATTTTTCATTCCTCTCAGGTTCAAGTTTAAATGGAGCAGTTTGTATGTTTAAAGCTGTATTACCATTAATGAAAATTAGATGGAAAACATTAAACTTGATAAATACCTCTAAAATGGATACAATAATTAAAATTATGCTTGGAATTCCGTTTTTTAAATACTTTGAAGAAAAAGAGAGCATGATTAGTTCATGCATAAATATGTTTTTCTTAATGGACATAGATTCTGGAGAAGGTTTATGCCTTAATAAATCAGGGTATGAAGGTTCCATAATGGGCGTTTCGGTCGCAGACTTTATTGTGAAACAATATCACGATAATAAAATTAAATTAATCAAAGAAAAGGAAACAAAAAGAGAAAGTAATGAACTCAAGCCACATGACTCAGCCAATTTGCTTGAGATGATTTATGATGATATTTGTAACTATTTTTATGAATGCATGGATGAAGATATTTCTGATGAAGTAAATGAATATTTATTTCAAAATTCACGCATTTTTGGTGTAATGGAGAACCAGAGGATTAACTTTTTCAAGTCTAACCATACGGCTTTATTTCCAGACACATCAGAAAGCAAATCTAGTATAGACGCTCTACCCTCTGATTGGTTTCTTGCTGCGCTTCAACAGTTGTCTCAAATGAATGCTGAACTACCAGAATTGGAATTCCCCGGTCTTAATATTCGTGATCTTGGAAGGTTATATTTTTATTCAGGAAGGTTAGGAGTACAACTACCAATAAGGCTAACTCTAAAAATGATTTATGAGCTTAGTGTCTTTGCAAACCATTCATCACTACTGAGGAGAGCATTTTGCACAGAGTCACTTATGAAAATAATAAATTTCAAAATAGCGAATGTACTCTGTAAGGTTTCTTTCTCCCCAATTCCATTGAAGTTTGATCCTAATGAGCTTTACATAAGTTTGAAAAATATATTAAAAATGATTTCTTTTACTCCGATATCGTGGAAAAAAAGGCCAGATCCTATTTGTTCCGAAGCTGAAATAGTTGCAGAGAAATATCCCAACGCTATTTCCCCCCCAAATTTTATTCAATATTACGCTGTGCGAGACAAATGGTCTCTCTATAGATCTTTGGCTATTCAGTTATATGGAAATCTTGCTGTAGAGGATGGAGAAACTACTTTAAGTATTGTATCAATGTTGCATTCACTAATTATTGGATATATCAAACTTAATTGGGACGAATTTAGAGAACTTTATCTTAATATTGGGATCATTGATCCAGAAAGATACTACTCACTTTTACTTAGCAAACGTAGAGGGCCTGCACTCATTGAACTTATAGCATTTTCACGAATTTACAATTTTAAGGTAATGGTTTATAAAAAAATTATGAGAAATTCTAGAAGAGAAGTTCATTTTGAATTAGATGAAGAGATAACTGGGATTTTTGAACAATCCAGTAATAAATATTACCATTCTGATGAAATCTATCATAAAACTTTATCATGTAAACTTGTACGGCTTCTTGTAGAAAGGGAACTGCCTCCTGGGTTTTATCAAGGCGTTTTCAAAACGAATATTTCTGATTTTAATGAAACTATTCGTGAAAATGTTAAAGATGGCTCAAGTTGGACCTGGGATGCAATACTTCCGGTTTATGATTCAATCACTAACAAAAAAATATTATCAAATGAAATTGGTGTTCAAATTAAGTATAAATCCATTATAAAAGAACATATTGATGCAGATTATGAAATTTTTGACAGAAAAAATGAAGGGAATGACACATTTCCTTTATTTAAAATAATTCAAGATGAAGCAAAATATCACGTTGATACGACAAATTGGAGGAGACCATCAAACAACTCTTTTGGGCAAATACTCAATAGTGGTTCGAAAAAAATTAATCAAGCAGACACATTAAATGATCAACAAAGTGAGTTTCAGAATATATCCAAAGTAAATAATAGCATTTTTCAATTAGATAATGAAAAAACATCGTTTTCAGAAAAATATTATCAATATAATATTGTCATTCAACCCTTAATTTCTTTTCATCAGGCAGGAGTATATGAAAGCAAGATGTTTATTAACAAAGTTTTCAAATTTAACCCACAAATTAACTGGGAAGATCTACCACGTAGATTGGATTTGGAATATTTACAAAGTATAATTTACGTTGGAGATATTTACAAGGAGAAAAAAAATTTGGAAATTGATACTTGGAAACCTGACGAGCAAAAGAATAATATAATTAATATATTTCCAGAAAATAAGTTAAACACAGAAACAGATCAGGAAGATTCAGAAGTATTAAAGCAAATTCCGAAAAAAGAAAATGTTACTTTAACCAAGAACGAAAATAAAACCATTTCTGATGGAATTCTTATGGAAAACTCTACTTTATTGAATGGCTATACAAATTTGGATCCTGAAACTCGTACTGAAATTATAAAAACTAGAATATCTGAAAAAGAATATGGTTATCCAAATATAGCTCTCATATCTCATTCAAAAGAAGAAAAAGATCAAGACCAAGCTAAATCTCTGAATGAGTTCGATTCTGAACTAGAATACATAATTATTCCAACAGCAAAGCCTTGGAATAATTTTGTAAGTTTACCCAAGGTTGGAGTAATGAATAGTGAGCCTGAATTTTCATTTATTCCACTCAAAGCTGGTCCTTTATTGCCTAATAAAGCTAAAGAAAATATTGTATTTAAATTAGATATGGAAATACTTTTCAATATGGCTAGAGAGTTCTGGATGATACCTCTAAATATCAGTTCTAGAGCCTTATATTGCTTTGGAAAAAATATCGCTCCTTTTTTAAATAACCCTAACCCGATTTATATTCCTCAAATGTTTATATATGATCGCATAATATCAACAGTAATTTCATTACTTCCAGTTGTTGATAATTCAATGAATAATATCAGACCAATAGAGTTCGTAATCACTGTATGCGAGATGGCACTATTGGATCCAATAGATTTAGATCCATTTTTGAAAATAAGTAGAACTAATATCAATTCTTCAGCAGAAATAAACGATAACATTCCAAATGAATTAAAAAGAATTTTTGGACAAATGCCAGCTATAAAAAATATTTGTGCATTAGTAGCAAATTGCTTACATTTATCCAATTATGGAAATGAATACAAGAATTTAGTGAATAAAGTTAGCAGAGCAGAATTGTTTAATAAATTTACTCCTAGTTCAGAACAATTAATTTTAATACAAAAACTAGTTCCAAGATTCCCCGAAGTTGTAGTTATTATTAGGAATTTGCTAAGAATGATACATTTCATAGGGAGAAAAGGGATTTCTCTTGATAAAGATGCCCTATATCAGATTGCAAAAGAACTTTCTATTACATTTCATTCTATATCACCATATTTGTGGAAACTTCAAATAAACTTACAGGAACTTTATGAGATAGTAGATAAACCAACTGGTGGTTTAAGACAAGCAAGGAGAATGAAGAAGAACTATTTTGCTCCTATTTATGAAGAAGCATATTGGGGGCAATATGATAAAGAGCTACTACTATTTACATGCGCTTCTATTCTCACAAGTAGAGGTGCTTTGACACTTGTCACAGCAATAGTTGTTTGCCACTATAGTTTTCTAAGGATACCTCTATCAAACAGAATTTTAAGCACAATTCCAAATGCTAAAGACTTTGAAAACGATGAGAAGTTGGCTGCAGAAACCATATTTTTTTTCTTAAGAGATTTCATAAGAAATCCAATTGAAATATTAAAATCGAAGGAATATAATGAAGATCCTATGGGTACATTTAATAAAATTTATTCAAAATGGCAAGATCAAAATAATCGCGAATTAGGTATTGATGAGGAAAATATTAAAAAAGAAATGTTCGGCACAAAATTTAATTTGTTTATGTTCATAACATATGATAAATACATTGATTTGTTGTTAGAAAGCGGACAGGAGCTTGAAAATGCCGAAATTAAATTTGAAAGAAAAAACCAAGAAATTGATAGATTCTCAAAATTCGATCTCAAGAGCTATTCTTCAAAAGAAAATTTGTACATTAATCACCGAAATGGAAAAAAAGGATTTTTCAAAGAAAAGACTTATCATGAAGAAAAGTTTTCAAGTTTTTGGGGATATAAGCCAAGCCCATATAAAAAAGATTTAAGAAAATCTCATATGGGGTCTAATATAGATGATATATTTGAATCATTATCGCTTCTATTGTATTCCACTAATTCTTATAAAGAGTTAATAAAAACAACTTTTACTTCTTCACTTTCTCTAATTAGCAAAATTTGCGAATTGGAACGTGATATAATTAGGAACTCTAAAAGTAATAATGCATATATACATGTAGAAGGAGTTGATCAAGAGATAGTATTATTTGTCTTCTCAATATGCAATAAAATGAAGTCTTCAAGGGAGAGAATGAGACGAAATATGCAATGTGCAAGAAACCCAGAAAATTGCAAACCAGAAAATATTGATCAAGATGATGAGATGCATCATTTAGAAATATTTGAAGTAATGCAGTTTATTTATAAAATTCCAATTATGGTCTTCGAAATGAATCAAGAGCAGACTATTATTCGCGATACTGAATTAAATAGAAGAATATATAGCTTAAATGATACAAATAAATTACTGTCTTCAATTAGAATAGCAAAAATATTTGATAGTGACTCGAAAAATTTTAGATATATACCAATGATACCTAAAGTTACTGTTTGTGATTTTGAAGATCTAAAGAATGGAGTGGGGCCAATTCCAATTCATGCAATTTTGAAAGGAATGAACTCTATGTCAAAATCAACATATAATAGAGAAAGTTTCAAGTTTAGGAAAAGAACTGCATTTGATGATGCAACAGATAACTTCTTTAAGAGAAAGCAAATCTCAGTACCTTTTCCATGTGCGAATTATCCAAAAAATTTGCAATCCTCCACAGATTTGGTACCAATACTTAGAAGATATATTCCATATGTTCCTGGAGATGTTGAAGGCAAAAGCTTGCTACAATTTATTAAAATTTCAACAGCAGTTATTGACCTAAGAAGAAGACCTATAAAGGAACTTCCAGACAGAAGCATGGAAAAAACATTTAGGTCTATACTATTGGACGATAAAGACCTTAATGGATCTAGAGAATATTTAATGAAGATCTATGGGCTTGATGTTAATGAAATAATCGAAAAAAATTATCTCTTTGAGAAGAGATTAATTGATAATAAATATGATAAAACTGATTTAAATATGTTTTATGACGATCTTTATATGAACGATAAAAAAAATATTTATGAATATAATCAATATAAATTTCTTATTGAATATTTTAATATTGTTAGACATAAAAGGATAAACCCAGAAGTAATACATTCATTTATTGATTTAGAGGAAACAAGGAACAGAGGTAAAAAACAAAGTAGGATGTTAAGTATTGGGGAGAGGATGAATGACATGCTAAAATACGCTGCTTTATCAATATTTTCAGAGTTTTATTACTACTGGTCTAAATTTAAATACAATATAAGGAGATTTTCTTATGAAAATCCTATCAAGGTGGAAATCATTCCTTCTGATGAATTTAAGGAGGAAAAATTAAAAAAAAAGCAAATATCACTGTACATTGAGGATAGACTAGACGAAATTAAATTGAACAGAAATCATGAATAGAATTAGATTCTCTTTAGGCATTGAAAATTAATCTATAGTAGCTCGTTTACAAGACAGTATCGCCATGATTATTTGAACGATGAAAATTACTCGCTCTAAAAATCTAAAAACCAATGCCGCCCATTTTACCGCCACAGTTAATATTTGGGGGGTAAAATAAAATTTACAAAATAGTGATTTAACTGAGGGGAGAAGGGACTTTCTGAAGGTAAATATTTGTAGCATTTGTTAATCTGTGAGACGGTGATGCTGATTGGATAATAGCTCTTGCAGAAGTGTGGTGATTATTATTTATTAAATCTGTTAACAAGTTGGCTACCACCTGTTTATTAGTTGCCAATAACTTCCAGATCTTGTTTATGCATTTCTGATTTTAAAGAGTGTACAATGTTTGTATTTTCATGGTTTCGCGATATTCTGAGCTGGTTTGGACTCTCAAATAAATCTGCAAAGATTTTATTTTTGGGACTTGATAATGCAGGTAAGACAACGCTATTACACATGCTTAAGGATGACAGAATAGCAACTCACGTACCCACTCTACATCCTCACTCTGAAGAGCTCGTTATTGGGAAGATAAAATTCAAAACTTTTGATTTAGGAGGTCACGAAACTGCAAGGAGAATTTGGAAAGACTACTTTGCGACGGTTGATGCCATCGTATTTCTTGTTGATGCTTCTGACAGATCAAGGTTTGGCGAAACACGTGAAGAACTTAGTAATCTACTTGAGACACCTGAACTACAGAACGTTCCATTTGTGATACTTGGAAACAAAATTGATATTCCAATGGCTGCATCTGAGGACGAACTTAGACATAGTCTTGGTCTTTTCGAGCATTTGACATATGGTAGGGGAGAAAAAAGGGGGGATAATGGGATAAGACCAGTTGAAGTTTTTATGTGTAGCGTTGTCAGGAGAATGGGATACTCAGAGGCTTTTAGATGGTTATCTCAATTTTTGAGTTAGAAGTAAATTTAAATTTAAGTTGTAATTAATGGAGTTATAATTTTACAATTGGAAAGGTACTAGAAGCGTCTCTTTAGTTCTGTAAATGTTAGGATTAATACGAGAAGTGAATTATTCTAATAGATTTATAAAATTATAAATTATTTTAATATACTCTATTAATAGTATTCTAGGTCTAATATTATTTTATCTAGTGATGTAGATAGGTCTTGCATCCATTCTTTCCTTGCTTTTGGATCGTGCAGGAAGTTATGTTGAGCATCGATTTCCCTGGTATCTAATGAGTTTCCATTGGAAGTTAGGAGCTCTTTCCATTTATTCATGATATCTTTCGTGACCTTGCTGTCTTGGGAGGCGCTCCATAATTGGGCATCAACTCCTAGTGGATACATAAAGTTATAAAGCGACTGATTGCTACAATAAAATATTTTATCTACCAAGTTCATTTCAAAACTATCAAACATTGTGAAGTCACATCTTAGTTGTTTTTCAAATTCTTCCCAAATACCTTTTTTGAATACATTTTGATTTATTCCCCACTCTCTGCACTCTTGTTTAAACTCTTCATCATTTAGTTCTTCATTTTTTCTCCATGGACGGTCATATTCCGGGATATTTGGAGGAAATGAAGACATAATAATAAATAGCTCTGGAAATATTCTTTTCTCTCTCAAAAGTTTGACAATCTTATTTTCGAATCCTGATTGATCTGTTACTCCAAATTTAGCAGAAAAATCTTTTAATTGCTCGAACTTAATTCTTTTCAATAGTTCAAAACCTATTAGTCCCCCCATTGAATGGCCAACGATAACCCATGGAATTAATTCTATATATTCCGTTAGATTTGCTTTTCCAAAGAAGTGACTCTTAAAAACAGGATAGAAATCATTTATTAATGTTGCAATATCTTCATAACAGGCTTCATGAGATCTTCCTGCTCTTCCTGGAAGCTGTAGCACAAGTAACTCTATCCCATTTTCCTGAGCATAATCCAACAGTATATTTGAGGACTCCCTACCAGTATTCAAATCCTTCTTCACAAATATTTGATCTGAACCTCCTGCACCGTGAATACATAATAACCTACAAATTGGTTGATTCCTACTTCCAAGATTAATGAGATGAGAATTAACTTTGCTGTATGATGGAAACCATTTATCGAAATCTGATTTTGACATCTTCTGAGTTAATATTTAAAATTAATATGTAGAATCCGCTGCATCTTCAACAATGCACCAAACCGCTTTTTTTTTTGCGCATGAATTAAAAATCGAATACTGAAATAATTTCAAAAGTAATATCAAATAATTGGAATGGAATTAATGCATTTATCACATCCAACATGTTATTATAGTAGACTTATTGTCTTTATTAAAGTCTTACTTTTACAAATTAAGTTATTTACGGATAATTTATTCAGTTTTCATTTTTTATTTATGTTAAATAACGTTATTATATGCGCCAACAGTTGCATGTCGTGGGGTGACATTGTTTTTATTAAACCCACACATGTTGGCATGCCGGCAAAGTTAAAAAAAATCGATAAAAAATAATTAAAGTTAACGTTAACTGCCATTCTTTTGCAACGGCTATTAACATTAACAAACCTGAATTCACATTTTTAATCTGATTTTCAGATTATTAAAAAGTTTCAATAAATAATTTGAGCGATGAAAGATTATTAATATGTCTACAAAAAAGAAAAGATGTAGGTTTCATGATGATTCTGGAGATGAAGAAGCTAGCAAAAATTTAGGTTTTGAAGATGATTATATGCTAGATGAATTTTATACAAAAAAAATATTAAAAAGCTTAAAATCAGAGCCCCCTAGTAATTGGGAATTCTTGGGTAGAGCAAATGAATTTAAAGAAATTTCAGAATATATTAGGAACTGTATCTCATGCAGTATTTCAGGGATTATCTATATTTCTGGCTCACCTGGAACAGGAAAAACGTGCACAATAAACCGTATTTTAAATATTCTAGAAAATGATTCATCAAAGTTAGGATTTGTAAAGCCTTCAAGTTACAAGATAGTTCGCACTAATGCATCAAAGGTTGTTTCATGTTTTAATAAAAACTCAGGCTTGCCAAATGGAATTTCCCTTTTTGTTCACTTATTAGATCTTATGAAGTTTCAAACTCGTATAATTGAAGAATTTAAAAGAATTAGCAGGAATGAAGGATTTCAAGAATGCATAATGTATTTCATGAAACAAATTTCAAATAAAAGAGCTAAATTTATTGTGTTCATTGATGAAATAGATTTAGCTCGGAGTAACCGGAATCATGGAGATGCTGTTTTTGAATTATTCAAAGCAATAATCAACTTTCCAAATTCAGGATTTGTGCTTATAGTAGCTTCTAATACGGTGCAGATAGGGAATGAGATTGTAAAAAAAATCGGAGTTAATCTCAAGAACAAAGGAAGAATTAAACTTATGGTTTTCTCACCATATAGTCACAATACATTAAAGGATATAGTTTTACAAAGAATTGAACGAGCAAGCAACTTTAAAAATGATTCACTTCTCAACAAGGCTGGTATTGAATTGTGCGTTAGAAAAGTTGCAAGCATTTATGGAGATTGTAGGAGAACATTAGATGCTTGTTATTTAACTTTAGGAAAGTTTGTATTTGAAAGACAAAGCCAAATCCAAAAGGAGAAAACAGCCAGTGATGAAAGTGAAGATGGTAATTCAATTCAAATGGAGGATTTAAGTAATGTATCTACAAGAGAAAGTAGCCCTAAATATAATAGGAGCCCACTTGATTCACAGGAAGTCAATAATCTACATAGGTTGAGAACTAGATCAATGCCTGCAAATATGTCAGTACCTATTGCTAGCTTTCAAAATGTTATTGGGAGAATACACCAGACAAATCAGGGAAGACTAAACTTAATTAAAACTCTTCCTCTCCATCAACAATATGTCATAATGGGAATTATACTGGCAATTATTGATGAGCAAATTCAAACTAAAGAAGGCTATAATAGTCTTAAAACAGAAAAAGATGAGTTTTTAGCTTCCAAAGTAACTAACAGCAGAGCATCAATATGCCATTCAAAAAGAAAATACCAACAAATTTGCGCAGAACTCATTACTCCTCCTGAAGAATACAAAGATATGCTTGATGCCCTTGAATCAAACAATGTAATATCCGTCTCCAATGGAACCAAGGTCACAAAGAGAAGTAGTTCTTTTCATAGAGGCGCTATTAGAGCTAACAGCAACAAAGAATCTAAGATAGAACTCATGTTCCCAGCGGAGAACGTAATTAACGCCCTCATATCTCTACCCAAGCTTGGACCAATATTCTCAAGTCTGTTGCCTTACTAATGATTAAAAAGAGGATCAAATTAAGAATACTAAAACTTAGCTATATTAGGTTTCCAAGCAAAACAAAAATAGGCAAGTTGAAGAAAAGAGTTAGAACCTAGTCTACAAAGGGAAATCCCAAAATATTTTTTTTTTTACTAATTAACGATAGGGCTATGCCAACTCTTTAGCAGAAACAATCTTCTCTATTCCGCAGGCAGCAAGCACTCCAACAAGGATTGCCTTGCCATCCGCGTACATTTGCTGAATTTGAATAGCTACTTCGTCAGGGTTACCTTCAGCATCAGTTGGTAGTGCTAAATCATCCTTGGTAGATCCATTTTCGGTCAAAAGTGATGTAAAGTTATCATGGATATCTATCAACTGGTACTCGCTTCTCTTCACGAATGGAACTGCCATATTATGCGATGTTGGACAAACATCTTCGTATTTCTTATTTGTAAATATGTCTAAACCGACAATGTGGGCTTTTGCGTGGCCATGTTTACCGGTTTTGGAAGTCGACATATCTACAACCTTGCAAGGCTTTCCTTTCAACATACAGTATCCATTCTTCTTGATTGAACCAGCAGCCATTGGGTAGCAGTGGGAAGCTCCTGCATCAACGGAATCGAACTGCTGCTCGTCTTCAGACATATTCAAACTCAATAAAAGCTAAAAAGTTACAAAAATCAAGACAGTATAAATCTCCTAAGGAGTTAATAACCTGAATCCGTCCTCCGATCAGTTTTCGCGTTAAGTGAAACAGGATAGACAAGAGACATGAACAAAGGCGGCGTCACAACTATGCCATGATTCGCCAAAATATACGTATTCACAATAAAATGCACAACAAATACAACAAAATATAATTAAGATCTGAAAGTTGAGCTACTTTTTCAGCGGAACAGAGACTAGTGATTCCGGTAGTCTCTCAATCGAATATTTATGGTTGGTAACATACATTATTGGGACGCCTGGTATTCTACGTATGCGCCTCTTTAGTTCGGTATCATTCGTTCCCACTATGTAACATTTATGTTCAGTTACTCTTTGCACTATGCAATCGTCCGCATAAGTCCCTTTATGCAGACAGTGCAGACGTTTGAATCTGGGATCTCTAGCTAGTTTCAAAGCCAAGTTGTAACGGTGACCCATCTTTTCGAGTTCCCCTATTACACAATCAGTAATGCAAGGGATACACTTAGCTACGAGGCAATCCATTGTTCCCTTAAATATATCTAGTTTATGCTGTATAGAAAAGTTAATAAAATTGGTATCGAGTAGGATGTGGAAGGGAGGGCCCAAATTATTGTTATAATTGAAAAACAAGCTAGAAGGTACATTTGGCCTAAAGGAATATTATTAAGAACGGTTTAATAGTTTTAAAACTTACACTTCTCTTAGTTTATCATTACTATCATTGCGGGCATCTACTTTGTTACTTTGCTTATTTCTACATGAAATTGAAATATTTGCTGAAAGTGAACTTCTTGGTTAACTTACTGTTTAACTCTACTATCATTGGGGTTCAAAATGCGTTTCACCGCTGCAAATTTTCTAGTTCTTTTAGCTACACCCTGCAAATTAATAATAAAAATCTTCAGTGGACTTTTTTGACATACCATTTAGCTTAAAAACAGAAGTTAATACAATTGAACTATAGTTATAATCATTAATTTATTTTATTATCCAACTATTTGTTTGAATAATAAATCTATCATTTCTACAGAAAATATTCAGCAGGTCAAGGAAATGTATGAAGGATCGAGCGGGAATGCAGTTCAATAGAAGAAATTAAATTTAGCCTAGAGAAGAAAACAATATCATTCGGAATTGAACATATTAGTAAAGACATATAACTAGACTGGCCTATCTATTTTAAGAAATCTCATAAACATCTGGCTTCTCAAATGAAGTGAATAAAAATATTTAGGAGCAATAACTACCTCAATAACTCAAATGATTAATAATTGGGTCCTGATTACTCCTTTGAGGTGGCAATGTAAAACAAAATGTCACCAATTATGTTTAATGTCGGCATGAATATTGCTTAGTACAAGTTGTGAAACTTGTATAAACACTCAGTTTTAGTTTCAGTTTCCATCATGAAAGTCCGATGAAACCCTGGGATTCATGCCATAGATAAATGCGCAGATGGCAGTCTCAAAATATATAAATTCTAAAATGATTACAAAATATAATTGATCTAGAATAAGAAGAAGAATCACTCAGTTACTATAGAAAGAAGTTTTAAAAGGTATTTAGCACGACCCGCCAGAAGACGAGACTCCGAGACGCCATAGTCTAAGGAACTCAACACGGAAAAGATGCGGGCTTGACAGTAAATTGCTTCAAAGCAAGACGAATTATCATTGAAGTTGTTAATAGAAAGTTTGTTTTTAAACTAGGACGCGAAGAAGATGCAAATTTTTGTCAAAACTTTAACAGGAAAGACCATCACATTGGAAGTTGAACCTTCCGATACTATTGAGAATGTAAAGGCAAAGATCCAGGATAAGGAGGGTATTCCTCCTGATCAACAGCGTCTGATCTTTGCTGGAAAGCAATTGGAAGATGGTAGAACTCTATCTGACTACAATATCCAGAAGGAGTCCACTTTGCATTTAGTATTAAGACTTAGAGGCGGTGTAATTGAGCCTTCACTTGCAAACTTAGCCCGTCAATACAATTGTGAAAAGATGATTTGCAGGAAGTGTTATGCAAGGTTACCACCAAGAGCAACAAATTGCCGTAAGCGTAAATGTGGAAGAACGAGCCAAATCCGTCCAAAGAAGAAGCTCAAATAAACTACTTAATATGATATTAATAATACTCGGAGCAGAGATGCCTTGCCACCTCTTATTTATCCTTTGGATTAGGGTTATGACAAACCATGAGCTTTACAACGGCTTTTATCAGGAAGTTGGATTTAACTCTTGATCCAGATCTCAGGAAGTACTCGTATTATGATATAATTTATATCTAGAAACTACTAACTCTTATTTGAACGAAACTACCTCTCCTGAATTTCTACTGTACTATAGTTTTATTTCCTTATCTGTCATTTAGAGACCTAGTTTTAAAGGTTTTTACACTATTATTGATTCTCCTGCTAGTAGCTGAGCCAGGCCTTTTGTTGCATGAGTTTTGCTCTTTTTTCGGAATTTCCGCGGAGATCTTAGTAGCCTCGATGATATCTGTAATATGTTGATTGCTCAAAATAAGGACAAATCGTTCTTAATATTTAAGCATTAAATTTGAGATATGCAATTTGATCTGAAAATGAATAGGCGCCAAACCATTACTTTAATGTTGTGTGATGTCTATCTGTGACCCAACGTTGCAAGAATATGTTATGAAAAACAAAAATAAGTTTGAATTAATATAGTTTTACACAGTGAATCCTGAAAATTCTATATATCTATATAAATATAGATATAATAGTTTATATTGCTTGCAAAAATCAACCTTTAAAAATGTTTATTATTGAAAGAGCTTTAAGTATATTTACATTAATATACGAAATGGAGGCTAAAGTTGGCTTGGATGAGTCTAGAATTCCGAAAATAGGGCTTGAAAGCTCAGTTTCAAGCCTAAATTCTGTTTTAGATAGCTCCAATAAAAGAACTCCATCATATTTCAATACAGGCTTTATTCCAAATCAATTAGTTCTCAATGCTTCTCTTTTAAATGAATTAAGGCAAGAGCCTTGTGGTAACAAAAGTATTTCCCAAATTAATGGAGATAAGCCAAAGAAATATGATGGTAAATCTGAAACTTCAAATAATAATAAATATTCACGAAAAAACAGTGAAAGCAAAAACCTTGCGAGCTCATCTTCAAAATCCCAAGATAATTCTCGAAATGTGGAATCTGAAGCAGCAAGTATTATAGAAAAGGGGCAAATTCAAAGCGTCCCTAACTTGGAACTTTCAAAAATCGCTTCTCCAAATGTATCAAATGCCCAGACAAGACAACAAAACTATGTTTCTTCAAATTCATCTTCTTTTAATAATAAATCTCAATCCAACTACAAGTCAAATTTTCAAGAGGTCAAAACAAGCTCTAAAGATAAAAATATTCCGGCATCTTCTCCAAGATTTGTGAGAGTTAATACTAATCTTGTGGAAAGTTCCATAAATTCATATAGAGTACAAAATACTGCTAAAAGCGGAGCTTTTCCTGCAACTTCACCACAATCTAGAGTTTACAACAATACTAACGTTCAAGGAACATCCTGGAGAACTGTATGGCCTAATTCAAATCTTATGTCAAATGGAGGAATTGGTGATGCATTAGCATCCCCTGTATCGGCCAAATCGATAAACAAATTCAGCCCCTCAAGTCCACAGCAAATGTTCTCCCCAACTAGCTACAGCCAAATAAGTTCTAGTGCAAAGTACACAGTTACTCCAAATCCATCCGTAGTAAGGTATATTGAGCAAAAATCTGCGGAAGGACTTGCGTCTCCGATTGGGTTTTCGCCTCTCGCCTCTCCAACTTACAGAAAAAATGTGCAACAGAGTAGATCAAATAATAATACAACGCTTCCAAATTCTAATCTCAATAATTTAACATTCAGCTATAAAGGTTGAGAAATATCAACATATCATAGTTATTTTAGGCTTTAAGAAAATATTCAAGTCTAACAATTAATAGTGGATTGAAATTTTATTATATAGGATAACAAATGTTCTAAAAATTAGCTCGCAGGTGTCAAGTTTATACTTTTTTCAATTTAATTCTAGATCTGGCCTGTTGCTTATCCTTTTTCTCTTGATATTTTTTTTGCTCTTTTGGGCTCATTCTGCTTACTTTAATAGCTTCAGATCGAATTTTCTCTCGTCTTTTGGCCTCAACCTTCTCATTTACCCCATTATTATTCATTTTAGAGAATGTTTTTTCAATTTGCAATCTATTGTTGTTTATATGCTGAATTGTCTTCTCTGGAAGTTCTAGAGTTTGAAGAGTCTCGCAAAGAGATAAAATATTTTTAAAAAGATAATTCAAGTTTAAATTATTATGGCTCATAAAATCAATATCATCTTTAGAAGGGACTCTAATGCATGCCTTTAACACGCTTGTAATTTTTGAATAGCTATTAGTTAGCCTTGGACACGTAGTTTGATCAGAGATATAAATATAATTTACAAGCCTTTCTGCTAATTGCGAGGAAATGAACTTTGAAAATGAACCAGAAGTTAATATATACTCAACGCATGCATTGCTGTTGGCATAAACAATGTTCTTAGAAAGATTTATTTTCTTTTGAGAGCAGTGAATTTCTATTTCTGGATAGTCAATTAAAGCACTTTTGAGTTCACCTTTACTACATACCAATAGCATAATTGGCTCCATTTTCTCAATGGGAATTTCAATATACACCTTATCATAGTTTCTTAACAAAGGCTGTAATAAAATTCCTGTAAGTAAATCTTGCCTTGGCTTACAAATGACATTCATATACATAAATGGGCAATTTTTTCTTCCTGTTGCAAAAATATCGAATTGACTCCAGGAATCCAGCCAAAATGATTTTTTTATTAATGCTGATCTGCTAAAATTGGACTCTAAAAATTCTTGAGAAGACTTAAACCAGTTAATTGCGACCTCATAGTTTGACCTAATCCCTCTTAGCAGTACAATAACCATAATTAACAGAACCCAGAATGCTATTAATTCCATCCAATAAATTTCGCATAGCTCTTGTAACCCAATCATCTTACAAACTTATGACTGATCTCGGAGTTATCGTTTAGTGCGCGTTAACGCAAACCAATACACTAAACAAATTGGAAAACATTTCAAAAAGGAAAAATTGGGCAAAAATAAAAATATACGAAAAGGGACTAACAAGTGAGATAAGAATTAAAATTGGGACAATGACTTGATCTTTTCATAGAAAAGACCCTTAGCCTAATTTTGAATAATAATTCTAGTTATGATAGACAACATTCCGTTCTACTGATTAATGGGGTATTCTTTAGGTTCTCTAACCATAACAGCGTCAGGTAGTGGCTTAGATGGACCAGTTTTACCTTCTGGGTCATATGGAAGCATAATCTTTACCTGCACTCCCAATACACCCTGTTTCATCATAACATTACGAACTGCCTTGTCGACAAAGTCTCTGAAAGGCTGACCAGTAGCAATCATATAACCATCTCTGAATTTCATGCTCTTTGCTCTCTGAGCTCTGAGTTTACCAGAAACAATGACCTCGCATCCCTTAGCACCCGATTCCATAACGTGGCGTAATACACCATAGCATGCTCTTCTAACGGCAACACCCTTGAGTAGCTTATAGCGTAAGGACTCAGCCTGAGCCATAGCGCAAAGTCCTCTATTCTCAATGCGTTCAGCGAAAAGTTCGACGCTTCCCTCTGGAAAGTTGAATCTCTTTTGAATAAGAGAAGTTAATTCACGAATTCTACGGCCCTTAACACCAAGAACTTCTCGTGTGCGAGTTGCTCTAATGATGATCTCAGTCTTAATTGGAGTTACTCTTACTTCAACGCCTGCATAACCATCCTCTGCAAGAGTACAAGAGAGGAATTCGTTCAATTCTGCCTCAAATACTCCATCATTAATAAATTTACGCTTCTTGGAAATTAACTGAGGTGCCATTTTAGCCTAAATTTGAATTTTCCAATTTTTAAATAAAACTACCTAAATTCCTGCTTTAAAGAAAATGGGTCTTCCTTGCGTCTTATTCCTTTGTTATTAATTCAATAGAAAAAATTAGTGTTTTGAATAAAAGTATTGAGTTAGCGCCTTTGAATAATTTAAAAATAATGTTATTTAATTACTTCAACTAATTATTCAACTAAATTCTTCAGTTTTCCCCTTTAATTGAATGATCACATAGTCTCTAGCTGCCATCGTCTTATTTAATACACTTGTAGACACAAGACGCCGTCTCAACACTAGTTATTTTTGTTAGGGGCGCTTACTTTTCCTTATTCGAATACTTTGACTAATTTTATAAATACCATTGAGCCCTTACTGTAAATTTGCCATAAATTCCATTAATAATATCCAAACTCTACAAAATTAGCCGTGCCTCTCCTTAATAGTTCTGTTGCATTTCAACAAGGAGTTGAATATTTTGTTCCTTCTCCTAATTGTTTGTATTGCTTTAATGCTTTATTATACGATTTAGTGCGTTAATTTGACTACATTTATATTTATTTGCTCCAAAATATGTTTCAAATAATATTTTTAGATTTTACTGAGCATGTCCAAAATTGTTCCCGCCGCAATCAAAAATACAGGTATTGGATTGACTATAAGGATACTCTTAAATATACGGAAATAAATTATAGGAATAAAGTCTAATTTCTTGAATAGACTTGTTTTAGTCAAAATTGCTCAAGTAGTATCTTTCTTTTTTATAATTACAATATACCTGGAGCTTTTAACAATATAGAAGCAGGCTAAAATGCGAGTATGAGATACAACTCTAAATTAAGATTTTTGACGCCATTTATTGGACTTGTATTATTGTTGAACTTTGCTCATGGAAATCCAAAGACTTCTTCCAGTAATCAATTAAGTAACGAAACAAATGTTGGTTGTAAAGAAAATTTTAAGCAAAAACTTTCCGAAATTTTAAATAGGGGGAAAAAGCCAGATAATCATGGAAAAAATCCATTCGACACATTTTTTGGGATGTTATTAAATGCTGAAGACTTAAAATACTTTGACCCTGAAAATCCAGCTTCGGAAAATAATTCCAGCATACCTGTAACTAGCACTCCAAGCCCAAAAGCTAAAAGGGAAGCTGTTTCTGATGTTAATGCCAGCAACCTGAGGAAGCCGTGTAAACCTGAACAAAGTAAAAGTCAAATGTTTGATTGGGGTACTCATACGAAAGTCTCTCATAGTTTAGCACGCGATAAATTAACTCCAAGAGATTCTCAAAACCAAATAACTCAAACATTCCTCGATTTCTTTAGCGTTATTAAAAAAGGTGGTAATGAAATTTCTAAAAAGAAATCTTACGGGCCAACCTTTAAAGAAATAGTTGTACCAAGCTTGATTAAAGGTGTAAATAACAGTGAATTAGAAGGTGCGACTAGAGGAATTTTAATTAACGAGCTTTTGGTAGAAACTGAAATGGGAAAAGCAACAATACCGAAGAATCGTCCAGATGGGCTTCCATCTATCTCTTTCATTGGAATAGAGAATGAAGTTATGCCTCTCCATGTTATTTACATAAAAGAAGATGATCGATTTTCATTTAAGACATTTCCGAACTTTGTTCCTCCTGATATACCGAAAATTGCTGGTCAGAGACTTAAGGAATGGGTCATTTTAAAGTACAAACAAATTCACGACTTTTTAATGGCCAAATCAAGAGAAGACTTGGACAGTAAGTCCTTACTAAAGTCTTTGAATAATTATGGAATTTATTTTGCTATTGAATTCAAGGATGATGCGGTTTGCTATCTTTCAGAGGTGACCAGAAGCAATTCCAATTTGATAAAGAATAGCAATAGCAATGATAAAACTCTTGTTTCGAGGGTAAGCCGAATTTTATTCTCTAGGCTGAGACCATTTATTTCATTCCAATCCACCTTTATTCCCCTTAAAATGAGTGAATTCCGCTCACTATCCTTCATTGGTTCGCCTGTTTTAATGAACAGGGCGGATAATGAAGATGATTTATTAACTCAGCAGGCTTTATTCTACTGGTCAATTGAAGCTGAAAAGTTTTTAAATGATTATAAAAGAAAAGACCATGTTTGTAACGAACGTGAAATTTTCTCTAATTCTGAATATAAGCAGCATTGTATGATATCTCCTCATGGAAAGAACCCAAGAAACCCTAATTCTTATAATAATGGCTTTATTACCACTGTATCCTGTTTTGGATTACATCCAGAAGGTACAATTGTATTATTTTCATATAAATCTCTCTTTTCACTTAGGGTATGTCAAAAGGACGGTAGTTGGAGTGATATAAAAGTTCTCTCCGACCAAAATAGAGCAACAGTTATATTTCACAAGTGTCACTCCAGAAATAACAATAAAGAAAGTTTCTATTCTCGAGTTTCTACTGCTTCATTTTTTGAAGATTAACATGTATAAAATTCAATTCATTTCGCTAATATAAAGTATTATTCATAATTCCGATTAAATTGTTCAGGACTGTTGAAACTTTTTTTTTAAATTAACTATTTCGAAATATATTCATACAGAATAAATGATTTCAACTAAAATTAAATAATTTTTAGGAATTAGAGGTTTTAGGTTTTAATGTTTTTACTATTTTTGTATAATTTATTTGATTAAATAGCTTGAATTATAATTATATCCGTTTATAATAATCACAATGATAATTAATAACATTTAAGTTATTTTAGCCTTAATAATTTGGTTTTACATTTTTGGCAGGCCCCTTTTGTTTTATTCAAAATTAAATCGAGTGTGGACCAGCTTTCACAGGAATAACAAAGTATTTCTTGGTTGAAAGATGATAATGTGGATGCATCTGTTAGCGCAAGTTTTTCAGATAGCGAACAGATATGCTGGCTTAATAGAGAAATTTGTTCGTCATAAGACTGCCTGGTTACTTCAATATCATCATTCAGATCATTAATTCTATGCTGCAATCTAGTTACAGTATTTTCGAGTGTTTCATTTGCTTCTCTAAGTTGAGATTCAAAAACTTCATGAATATATTTCTGAGGTTGGTTTCCGCACTTTTGTTTCTTCAATTCTGATATTTTACTGGGTTCTGAACTTGAATTTACAGGAATTATCTCTGTAGATGTCAAATCATTTTTAAAATCAGACTTATGATCATTTAAGTTTGAAGATTCATTTACAGTATTGAGTTGGTTCATTAGATTATTTATTGTTTTAAGATGTTCATTTTTACTTTCCTCAAGTTGCTCTATTCTTTTATTTAGAATATGCAATTCCGGAAGTGTTATCTTTGGAGGGGCAGCTTCGAGTTTGCTTTTCGTTTCTCTCATATTAATCTGTAGTTCACTGAGATTATTGCTACTTTGACAAGTTATTGATGGATGTTGATACAGTGAAGAAACCAACCTCATAAATAATTCTTTATTGCAATTTAGTAAGCAAAATAGATCAACTATAGAATCGAAGAAGGAGCTTTTTATATCTTTTGAGGTTTCACTGAAGAATGGATGAGCGATATTATCTGAGAAAAAAAGTGACTCAAAAATCCTACAGGCATCGTTTAATTCTGTTGAAATGAGCTCAATGATATTTTTTATCTTAAAATTTATTTTTGAGTGTAAAATTTTCCTCATGGATTCTAATTCAATTATTTTTTTGTGAGAATTGATAAATGACTCGCTCAGAGATATATTTTCATCTTGTAGAGTTACATCTTCTATCAATATTCTCTTCACGAAATCAAAAAATTGTTTTTTCTCTTCTACTTCAACGCAAATGTTATCAAATTGATTTTTTATTTCTCTTCTCAATTCTATGAACGCAACATAAAATGAATTTGTCCGTAAAGTGTGTGAGTAGATTAAGTCAGGTTTTCTTCCAAGATTTAGAGCAAAGTTAAAAAGGCAATTGAGTTTGGGTAAATACTTTCGTAAATTCCTAATAATAATAAATAATCTTTCGATAGCTTTTTTGTTTTCATTTTGAAATTCAAATGCTAATTTTGATCCGGATAATTTATGAAATTCCATTTTAAACGCAATAATTTGTAAACTTAGTGCATTTTTAATTGACATCATTGCGCTTATTGACCTTTCAACTAATATATCTTTGATCTCTATGCTATTAAATTGATCTCGATCGTTCATACAACTTAATGCTGATTCGGAAATATTCTGCTCCAAAATGAATCCGTTTTGAAAAATTACCCCGGAAAGATCTGTTAAATCTTTATTCCCTTCTTTAAGAAGAATAAGTATTTGTTTGTAAATACGCTCAGTGATTTTGTCTTGTAAAGAGGGCTTTGATATATAGCAATTGATGTAATTGCTCCAGTTTTCAACAACAATTAATATCTTTTTGAGAAATTCAGAAACTAAAGACTCTAACTTAAGAAAGGCAAAACAATTCTTTTGTTTGCAAATATTTGCCCAAGATGAATGTTCTTCTTCTAGTTGTAAAAGATTGACTCTGGGAATGAACTTTCTCATAATATTTAGCTTAATATTAATAGTGTTTTCATTCTGACAATTGTTCTCCAATAATTCATTAATCTTTTGGCTATTAACCTTATCTTTTTCTTTAAGCTGTTTTATTTCATCTATAATGCCATCTTCGTTTCCCCTCTTTAGCTTTAATTCATTAATCTCTAAATTCAAATTCTCTATTTCATTTTTAAGTTTTTCATTATCAGCAAGATGTTCTTCAATTGCTTTTTGATGTTGCCTTTTCAAATCAAATTCTTTGATGTGTAGCTGTTCATTTTCGAGAATTTTTAAATCTAGTTCTTCTTGGAGAACTTTAACTTTCTCTTCCAATTTTTCATTTTTCTGGAAGTTCATTATCACCCCATTCATCGGAAGCAACCCTGTTAAAATCCCCTGTCCGGTTTTACCATTTGGACAAACTGGTTGATCCTGCTTTGTGTTTCCATGCGATTTAAACTGTTCTAGTTGGCATACTATTTCTTCTATTTCTCTTTTTAGTTGCGTTTCTTTGTATTGCGAAGCATCAAGTCTTGAAATACATTCTTTATGTGTATTTTCTAGCTCTTCAAAACTTACTTTTAGACATTTATATTCACTCTCCTTAGTTTCTAATGACTCTTTTAAAGCTACTGTTTGTTGCTTTAGCTGTGCGTATTTTTTTCTCAACTTTTCATATTTGGACTTCAAGTCTAATTTTTCTTCCATTTCAAAAAAATGTTCAAAGCATTATTTACTTAATTATCTTTGTAAATTTAATCCTGCAATATTATTTCTTGCATATACAATACCCCTATCTATTTAAATCTACTACTTTCCTTTTATTTGCTGTTTATATTCAACCTCTTTACTATATTATAAAATCACAAAGCATGCCACTATTGTATTGGCGCCACGGCGGGCTAATGATTGTTAGATTTATGCATGTATAGGCTAGAGAGTGAAATTGCAGAGCTAAGATAACCTAAAAATAATGTTTATATAGTCTGGTATCTTCAAAAACATGAATTGTAGAATTGCCCCGCTGGTTTTACTCTACATTCTTGGTGAGTTAAGTAGTTTGATTTAATATCAATAATATACTTTAAATAATCAGGATTGATATTTTGTAATGAAACAAGTGAATATTCTAACGAAAAAAAAAATGAGAATTTCAAAACTAGCCTTGCTGGTTTTAGTTTATTAGGGCCTGAGTCCAAAATTGATTTTGAAGGTGATGAGCAAATAAATGATTACGTAAAACAATCGAACACTATTTCAAAGATTGATCAACCTGCCACAGGAAAATCAGGATTTTTTTCAATTTTTAAAAAACATAATGCATCAAAGCCACTAAGCGATAATAGCAATCAACAAACTGGAAAACAGCATAGGTCCTTGAAAATGGTCAGTCCAACTTTAAATTTACAACAAAGACAATTTAAAGTCTTTCCTTCAAATAATGAAGAAAAATCAAATTATGTTAATCAAAAAAAATACGCTTCCAAAGCAATTAATTCAAATCAAGATAAAAGATCTTTTAATCTTGTGTCTTCAACATTGAGCCTAGGTGAAGATCAAGGAGTTCAAGTTACTGATGGGTCACGCCCTTTAGATATAAGACTTGTAAGTATACGGAAATCTACAATATATTATTAATCGCTTTCATCAATTCAGGAAATTCTCGAAAATGAAGATTTTGTTGAAAGAGAAAAAAATAGAATTGCAATTGAAAATGCATTTAGGAAAGAAAAGACTAAGGAAAGAATAGAGGAACAAGAATTTTCAATAATAGAACCAGAAGAAGAACAGATTCAAGTATGGGATGACACACAAATATATAAAAAGGTAAGTTTGTTTTTGTTGAAAATTAAGAATCTAGCTAGAAATTTTATATTAGATTGAACCTGGAGAAGAAAGGATATTGAAATATCCATATGAAATTGGTAAACCGAGGAAAATAGCAATTCGTAGTCATCCTGAACTTAAAGGATATCAACAGAGTGACATAGATTTGTCAGAAATGAAATCGAGGCAGTTAAAGCATGATCAGGAGTTAGAGTGTAAGTGGTTATACATTATTAGATTTTATTTATACTCTTGATTTTAGTTATTGAAACTTCTCAGGAAGCACAACATATGTTCGAAACAGCAGGCTCTCCATTTAGAAATGTAAGAAAAGGAGTTAATGACCCATTAAATGATGAAGATATGGCAGTATTAGATATGCCATTAGGGTATACTCCCGATGGAATCAGAGATATTGTCGAGGAGTACTTCTGGGGTGATTTTCCCATTTTTGATTATGAGCGCGATAGAGTGAATCCTCCTGATTACTTAGCTCACTTTTTTGAATTGGATTCAAATACTAAAAATATTCGGAGTATTTTACCTCTACATCGCTCAAATATATTGGAACCTGAGGTGAGTATGATCAGTTTATTATTTTTCAAGACTAATACTTTTTAGTTAAAAGATCTAATTTCAATTAATCCGGGACCAAAGAAAGATGTTAAAGTTTTAATCGCGGAAAGAAGAGATTTACTCACAGTTAAAGATAGGCCTTTTTCACTGACCAGATCGATCTCTAAGGGTTTTAAAAATATTTTTTTAAGAAGGAAATCCAGGAAAGCAAAACAAAAGTTTCTCTCGGATCTTAAAAACGCAATTATTGAATGGTCAAGTGAATATGATAGCGAATTTCCAATGATCACCTTCTCTCCAAACAAATACATTTCTCCAAAAGCAATAAAAGAAGCTCTTAATAGTAATGAAAATGAAAATATGAATTTAGATCTAAAACAAAGATTAGAGTTCATTGAGGAAATGCTCAAAAAAGAAGATGCTCCACTTCCGGGAGACTCTCAACTTTTCAATATTCATCTTTCTAGGCAATTGTTTCCGCAATTAAAGTTTGAAGATATTCCTGATATCAAAGGAGTTCCGGTAGAAGAGCTAATTATTTTATCTTCATCAGGAATACTACCTAATATGGGTGATTTTGAGTATACTCTTAATTCAATCAGAAACGAACTAATAGAAGCTGAAAGGATTAAAGGTAGCTTTGAGGATCCTCTTGATTCTAGATTAGCAAGAAGGCATGTACTAATTAAAGAACTTCCTCCTATATCTGCAAATGATGATGAATTAGTGGAATGGGAAATGGAACAAAGAGAGAAAATGCTTCGAGAGGAGTATGATGAACATAATCGTCGTAAATTTAAACTTCAACTATTGCCATTAGATAGATCATCAGATGTTCCAAATTTAAAATTAAAATCCCCAGATAAGAAGATTGGTAAGATTGAAGTTTCAGATGAAGAAGTTCAAAAGCTAAGAAATTATGAAAAGTCTATGTATCCTGAGTTTATTAAAAAGACAGATAAATTAGCTAGAGAGGTTAGTTCACTATTTCAAAATAATATCTTTTACTCTATCATTTTAATTTTAGGCTGAAATAAAGAGAATTGCGCATGCTATTGATAAAAAAGACCAAGTCGAAGCTGATTTAAAGACAACGCCAACTGCATTCAAGAAAAAAATCTTACTTGGCTCGCCAAATTTCATCTCTGAAGATGAAATAAATAATCCTAAAAAGGATAGCAAAACTAAGAAGTTAAAAAGACCTCACACAACAGCTATGACCCATCTAGACAAAAACTTTAGGGAGGCCATAATTGATAGCTCTAAATTTAACTTTGGATCAAATTCAGAGTTTGGTAACAATATGAATGATTACCTTAAGGTTGATGAATACTTACAATAGCAACAAATACAAGTAATAAAATAGTTCAAATAACTAAATTAAAAGAGTTAAGAACAAGACATACCAAATTTTCTTTAGATCTATCAATTGCCAAACTGCGTCTTTTTTATTAGAAATAGTTATTTTTGAAAATAGAGCTTCCAAAGCAATAGTATAAATAATCTTTAGAAATCATCACAATAACTGTTAAACACTGTATTTTACGTAAAATTACAGATTAAAATAACAAAACAATTAAGAACACTTTATATTTATAGAATTTAAATTTAGCTCAAATTGTGAATTTAAAGAGTAGTTTCATTAATCAATTGAATTTTCGTATTTAGAAAATTACTCATTTCCAGAACCATTTGTAAAATTAAAAGTATTCATCGCAGAAACCGACACAGAACTTGAATTAATGGAAAACTGAATATTTGAATAATTAAATTTTTGAATAACTGGTAAATGTTTATTTGCACCATCAGGTGAATAATATTTTTTAATGTATACAATTCTTCCAGTGGGCTCTACTTCTTGAGATACATTATTATTTTGATACTCATCTGTGCTTTCTGAGAATTTTGGTCTATGAAATATACTTGGGTTTTTTCTTAAATCTTTCTTTTTGTAAATCAAATTATAAACAGCATCGGTAACAAAGAGTGTAACTTCCTCTTCTTTTGAATTCGTAACAACAAGCTCTATCATATTATTTGAATTTAAATTGTAATCCAAAGCATTATTCTCCTCATATTTTATATCGCTACCCTCTGCATTTTCCATAAGTTCATCTTCCAATGATGTACATAATTGGGCTCCTTCGAATCTAGCATCAGTAGTAAGTATTAAATTAGTTTTCACCTTCCAAAATAATTCGCTTTCTTTCCCCAATGAAGTCGAAATTGGGTAAAACAATAGGATGAAATAGAAGAGGATTGAACGCATAACTAATCAATTTCTAGTTTTTATGTCGTAAAAATAAATTTATTAAATTAAATTTTTTTGCTTGATGCAGCGGGAATAATTCTTGAAATTGGCACGAAATATTAGTATTTATAAAATAGTAATAAATTAATAAGAAATATCTTCCCAATATGATTTAACTAATCTGGCAATCTCATCGCATGCAGTTTTTAAATCGTCATTAACCAACTTATAAATGTTTGGATTGCGATTAATCCTCTCAATTTCCTCTACAGAATTTTGCAACCTAATCTGAATTGCCTGCTCTGAGTCTGTTTTTCTCTTTCTAAGTCTCTCTTCCAAGTCCATTTGAGACTTTGGAAGAATTCCGATGTAATATGCCCTATCACCAAATGATGACTTTTGTATTTGCTCAACTCCCTGAATATCGATGTCAATTAAACAAATCTTTCTTTGATTAATGATGTCTTCTATTGCTTGCTTAGAGGTACCATAGAAGTATTTATGTACTTCAGCATATTCGACAAAACCATCCATAGATATCATGTTTATAAACTCCTCGTTTGAGCAAAAATAATATTCTACCCCATTAGATTCTTTTCCCCTGGGGCTTCTACTAGTATGGGAAATTGAAAACCCAAACTTGTCAGGAAACTCTTGCATAAGGTGAGAAATCAAAGTTCCCTTCCCCACTCCGCTCGGGCCACAAATGACTAGAATATCCTTCATTTATAAGATTAGAAACAAGGGCTATTTGATAGCTATTTTTTACAAAGTAATTACCGACTTTTTTTAAGCAATTTAAATTAAAATTTGACTATTTTACTTTCGCTTTTACGTATTATTAACAACATTTTGCCATATTACTTAGCTTGGCGCCGGTCTTTTAAGATCTGTAGTATCGAACCAAATTAAGATGATCAGTGAGATAATACATATTTGACTCGATATAAATTAAATTGAAACAGGATCGAGTATGAAAAAGAAATATTTTGATTACATGGAAGAGCTAAAGCTCTATTTTGGAAGAAAAGAAAGTGATCCGTTTCATGTATTAAAGGAAATATTAAAGGTAAGATATTGAATTATAGCACCAATTATTTGCTTATTGATAAATAATTTGCTCTTATTTTGTATAGAGATCTGCTAGCGAAGAAGCTATACTATTTCAATGTTCAAAATATTTAGGGACTATATTGGAACTTACTGAAGTTATTCTAGAATCTTTTCAACTACAAGGCTTCACTCCTATTGAATTAAAGCTCCTATCCGAATTATCTATTTTGCTGGGGATAATTAGAAATATATCAACTATTTCTTTTGAAAATAGAAAGATAATTTCCAATTCTAAGATATTCAAAAATTTGAACTATTTTATATATATTAAATTCCGGAATGAAGAGAATACGGGGCTATTAAGCCTAGTTTCATACGAAATTTTAAAAGTATTAGAACATCGATCCCCAGAAGGCTTGCCCTATAATGCTTATCATTTCAATGAGTTCTTGCTTCTCAGTTGCAGGTTTCTACAGATATTAGCGAACATTTCTATTGACAGTGACACAGATTATCAAGTAAGTAACAAAATAGTTAGCTCGTATGATTAATAAAATTTCAGGAATACTTGTTTAAGACAATATATCCATTTGGTTGTATTAATATATATTTATTTGAGCTTATTTCTTTGTCTCTAGGGCATTTGCAAGGCATTAATATTGAAACATCTACTGTTGCATGCACATTTCATCTTATTTACAATTTAATTAAAAACAGGCCAGTTACTTTGGAAGAGATTATAAGTAAAAAAGAACTATTTGGATGTTTTATTTTTGTCGCAATTTCGATGTATTTTAACACACTGAAACATACGACTATTCAGAACTTAAAATCATCAGAATGGATATTCTTTTTTTTCAAGCATTTGCTATCCGAAAATCCATGTACATTTCGTGATTTATATTTTTATAAACATTCCGAAGAGTCTACTATCGAATGTGATGCTTCACTTATTTACCTAACAATGCAGGAGCCTTTTGTTAAATTATCAATGTTAGAAAATAATTATATAGATATTTCAGATGCGAAAATAACAAAAGAAATTATTATTCTCCAAAAACTCCTTTCGACTTCTATTATAACTGAACACGAATTTAAAGACTGTTTGCTTGAAATTTGTGTTGAAATAGAAACTAATCCTAACTTGAAACAAAATGTACAGGAATTGGTTGATAAAAATATAATATCTCAAATTTTCCTTCTAGATGGAATCTTCGATACAATTCTTTCAGAATTAAAAGTGGGAGTTTCCTATTTAGAGCAATTTATTAATCTTCAGATTGAAGATTGGTCCTTAAAATCGGAAAATAAAAATTTAGTAAAGTTCAGCATATCAAAGCTTGGTAATATTAAAGGATGGGTTTCTGTTTTAAGAATTAGTACCCCTAAAGATGAAAGTAATATTGATTTCTTTAGTAAAGTCAATATTAGCCTTATAGACTTGCTGAGAATCATGCTAAAGTTTAGGAGACATTTAATTTGTCCCAATCATATTATAGTTGAAGAGATAAAAGCTACATGGAAACTAGTCAGCGAGGAAATCTCTATGGCTTCAATTATTCAAGCAATTTCTACAATTTGCTATGGGAACGTTCAACTCCAAAATTCATTCTCTCAAAATCAAGATGGTAAGTTTTCAATATAATTTTAGACCTCTTAACTTTTCCTAAAGGAATCAGCATGTTAATTGAATGTACAACTATTGTTGATGAAAGTCACCCACTATTAAGAGAAGCTGCAGTTTTTTCTTTAAAGTCCATAGCCATTAACAACCCCAAGGTTTCAGAAATCATTATGAAATATGGAAAAAATGAGCAGAAAAGGTTATAGCATATCTATGTTTTAATTTATGTAGTCATTTGAAAAGAATAATTTATTCAATGCTTTGCTTTATTTTCCTTAATATCAATTTATTGGCGCTATTTTGAATGTACAAACTTCCAATTGTAAATTATTCATATAATAATAGAAATAAATTTCTCTTTCGGTTTAGAGGAAATTTTAGTAGCACAAGTTAAATCTAAGTGAGATTAACTTGCTATTTTTAGCAAATTCCATTTAAATAGAAAATTTTTGATCAAAATGGAAAGCTACTATTACTCTGAGATTAATGAAAACGAACTTTTGGATGATGATCGTCATAATGATGAGACATTTGAGGTAGGCGAGGTAGGCGATGACTGGGTTCCATCAATTACCCTGAATCATTTTGATATAAAGCAAGAGTACCAGGAACGGGAAGGGGCAAACCAAATGAAAAGGCTTGAGGAGCTGATGAAGTCAAAAACGCCCTTAACAGTAGAGGAGATAGAAGCAGCGATGATGAATCAAGATTTTTTTAGGGAACAGGGATCAACTAAAATCCAAGAAGAGTTACACCAACAGAATTATGCAGATTTTGAGGCCGAGCAAAATGTGAGACGTAGTCGAGTTAACTCAGGCTATTCACACAATAAAGGCCAACATGGATCATCATTCCAACATAAACAAAGAAACACAAGTAACCAACACTCCTCTTCTAAAAGGAACGATGATAGAAGCTATTCTGGAAGCAGAGGCCATAGAGGAAGCCACCAAGACATTTTAAGCCATGAACAAGACACCTCTAAGGAGCCCGAGCCAGTTCCTGAAATTCCTTTTAGTAGCTACATATCTCCTTTGACAAAAACACATATATCTGAAATTATCTCATGTAACTTATCATCTCCATCAAACTGGGATCACTCTGGTCTTTCAAATGATCCATCAAGAAACAATAATCTAATGGCCTCGAGAGATTTTGATATGATTTTAAGGATTCAGCTTCAGCAAATGGCGGAAAGGCCAGAAATTCAGTCATATTCGTCTAAGTGGAATAGGAGACTACTTGCTCGTAAGCATAATCTTCCCTTAGGTAATAGTGATTCTTCAGAGGATAAAGATCAGTCCAAATTAAATACAAAAGTAGGACAAGAAGCTGAAGATAGATCAAAAAATAAATTGAAAGAGGGGCAAATTGCTGACCAAGACTCTAATAGAATTCGCAAATTCGGAAAATCCACATATTCAACAGTCAGAGGAGCTAGGGAACTTATAAAAGTTCACAACCTATCTAAGGATGATAACTCGGAGATGAGAGACGAAATAAACATTGGAGAAAATAGAGACCAAATAAAGAATTCTATAAATGGAGATTATTCATTTTCAACAGGAAATGCACATTATCAAATGCTTTCAAAGCAAGTTTTTGAAGTTCTTCACAGCAATATTTTTAATTCTCCTGAATTTGGGAGTCAAGATGAGAAAAAAGTTCAAGCACCTGGACCACTGGTTTATTCTATTATAGAAGCAGGTAATGACCTTTTGCAATACGTTAGTTACTTTGATGATGAAATTGAAAACTGTCCAACTGGGCACTTACAGGCAAGACTTCGTCTCGATCAGGAATTAAGAGACACTATAGACTTAATCTTTCAGCTACTATTTGGGTTTTCAAAGCACTCTTTTGGTGCGTCAAGTGTGGAAGATGCAAACTATAAAAATGGAGAGCATTTTAAAGTTTCTGAGATTTCTTTTGCAGAAAGAAATATTGCATGCTTGAATGCTAGACGCTGGCTTTTAAACAAAATCCTCAATATTAGGAAAGGAAGATACTTCGTGTTAAGTCTATTCCATATGCCTCATATTAGTGAGAGTTACATGACAGTTTTATTAGAGTCTATTATTGCCTGTAACGATCCAATTATTGAGATTTTTAGATCATCATCTATAATTCTGCCTCCATTAATGGCTCTTGTACCCAGAGCTTTTAGATATCGACAAGGCCAGGATATTTTGGCACCTCATGATGGCTTTGGATACTCTGGAGATATTGATAAGCTTGTTGATGACTGGAGAAATATATATGGAGGAAATGACCCATATGATGAAAAATATGTTACTAGAGAAGACTTGATGGCCAAAGCAAAGTTGGGGGTAAAAATTCTGGAAACTACAGCACTTCTTGCAAATAGAATGATGCAATCTAATAATTATAGAGATACATCTTCTCTAGTCCCAAGCCTTTCAGCGCTTCTTAAATACTATAATCAGGAGTACATTCAAAGCCTTTTAGGAATTTCAACTGGAGTGGTATTTCTTGCTCTTCTTTACAACTCAATTTCAGTTGTTCCCAGGCAAATAGATGCTTTAAAACAAATTACAAGATTACTAGTGCTAGCATTCACAAACTATCTACTTGAGAAGGACTCAGAAAACTCTCCAATAATGCCTATTAAGCTATCACCTATTGCTCTCAAAGACTCTGAACCAGTTGTACTTTGTGTTCTTCAAAGGTCAACAAATGACTTAAATCTTAAAAATATTCTTATGAGCTCAATTTCTGATGTGGTTGGAGTGGAAAACAACGATCATTTTATTTCAGAATTACAAGAACTGATAGTTAAGGGAACATCAAAAAATTAGCTATCTAGCTCTATAATTATACCCTACTGAAATTTTTGCTTTTTATTTTTTTCTCCATTCTCTTCAAAGCCATGGGTTCCTGCTACAGCTTCTTCAATTGTACCAAAAAGATCGGGACGCTTTGTAATAAATGCGATGAGGTTTTCTTCTATATTTGAAGATGCTGTTAGGGCGGATTCCTGCTGCGCTCTCTGAACTAGCTGGTCTTTCTGTTGCTTCCATTTTGGATCTAGCAGTAAAATCCTCATATGGTTTGAAATTTCCTCGTCAGGTATCAATTGGCCTGTAATTGGACATCTGTACATTTTACCTTTCTTTTTTTGTTCTGATTTAGTTACAAGCCCCCTCTTTTTTGGCACTCTAACATAGTTCTTAATTATTTTTATATTCTTAAATTCCTCTTCAAAAGCATCATCATTGTTTGTATTATTTAATTCATCAGAAACATTATCATTTATTTGTTCTTTCTCAATCACTAAAACATTAATCTGTCTCTCTTCATTTTGAATTTCACTTTCTAATAGATCATTCCTATCATTTTCATTTAGCATGTCTAAAGAGGACTCTAAAACTAACTTTGAAAGCATAGAAAAATCAACTGGTTCAGGAAGATCCAAATTCAAATCATCAAAATCAACTGTCTCAACGATGTTAATTGCGACCCATTCCAAGTCTACATGATCCCTGTTTTCTAATTCAAGTAAGCCACTGTTTGTTTCAACTTCCTTCTTTCTCCAAAGACTATTCTTATAGCAACGTCTAAAAATTGCCTGTAGATCCTCTGACTCATTTTTCATTCCCCTCAAATAACTCTTATTTGGAATTAAACAGAGTGAATAAGCCTCAACTAAATCTGCAAAGTATCCAAATAATGCGTGCCCAGGTTTCAAAAAGTCAAACTGAGGGTTGTTTGACTCTCTAGCAGTCAAATCTGATAAAAAAGATTGTCCATTCCTGGCCAAATACATTGCTGTAATTTTTATTACTGACTCATCCTTTATTGAAATTATAGGATGAGAAATTGTATATTGATCCTTCCTAGGCTCTTCAGGCTCCATAACAGCCCCTCCCATGAACCCAAAGCCTCCACTGAAAGATGTTAACATCAATACCTCTTTTTCCGCAATTATTTGCTTCTCTTTCCTACTATTCATATCCAATATTGCCCTCGGGATCGTAGGCCCACTGTTGTCAATAGAAACTCCATTCTTAAAATCCTCAATTCGCTTCTTGTAGTACAAATGAAAGGGATTGTCCTTATTCAAAAATGTAAACTTAATACTCCCTGATTCACTAAGTATTCTCGACTCGAACTCCTCCCCATTCTTCGCCACAAAGCTGGCAGTCTTGTCAATTGTAGCTCTTAATTCAAATGGAGGATAAATTAAGCCAACTTGATTACTCATGTTTGCTTATTCAGTTTTCTGATAAAACTATACTTCATAAACTCTAACATAGTAAAAATAATGATTCAAACCCTTTTGGTAAATCTAATTTTGTTTTATTTATTTCTACATTAAATATATCTAAATAAAATCCCGCGATTTCCCCTTTTCCAAATATTTGCGCAGAAAACGATCCTTTAACTCCAAACTGTTGTTAAACGTTCACAACATCGCCGGCACAAGTCAAGTGGTACAAAAGCAACAAGGCTAAAAAGACTTTGCGCGGACTCACCCAACTGTCCAAGCTGAGGACGCCCACACAATTCCAAAAACTACGAAGTACTGGCACTAAATATGAATTAGAGATACATTGGTTTTATCGAAAAAAACGTATCAAGTAGATACGACTTGCTGGTAGAGGGCGAACCTAAACCCTGCCAATTCAGGTGGGTTGTGAGCATCCAGCGAGATTTAGTATTAGCACGGCTAAAGCAATTTTAGTTTATTTAACCAGCTAAGTCCAGAATTAGGGACGTAACTAGCTACGAGGTATAACTTGCCAAAAACCCCCGCTATAAAAGTTTAAGTCGGTTTAGGTTATCGGAGATAAATAATACTCCGAGTCGAGCCTGTTAAATATAAAATCGAAAAAGTGACGAAAGAAATCATAACTTTTGGGAGACACCAGTGTGAGGAGAAATTAAATAAGGTTAACTAAATTTAGCGCACTATTTAACAAATCATAATTGGTTAACATATTGTCTCAATGTGTGGGGTTACCGGTTATTAAGACAATGAATTGGACAAATTAATGCTTAAAATGTCAAATGCAAGTATATTCGGCGAATAGAAAAGAGGTGAAGTTAGATTGGAATATTCTAGAGTTATAATTTTCTAAACCCATACTATCGCAAAATCCCTATTGGTCTTTTTTTTTCTTTTTTTTTTTTAAATCAAAGTGTTATTTATTCGTAATTCTTTTTTTTTCAGTATTGCTTTCATAATAATCTCTAACTATGATCTTCTGCTTTAGTTAATTTTTTTAAATTTTGTCTTAATTCAAACAATTACAGTAATGCTTGAGATAAAGTACTTAAAGAAACTAAATCTAAAACCTAAAAATATAGACCAAATGATAATAATGCAAAAGTGAGCCCTAAGCCTAAAGTAAGTGATCCTGCAAATGAAACAATTAGTTCATCCTTTAAACTTCTTTTTAATCTTGGGAATCTGAATTCATATACAATGAAAAACGATATAAATACCAGTGCTGGAGAATAAAACATAAATAATACTTAACCAAATTTTTAAAAAAATACAATCAAACTTACAAATAAGCGAGAGAATCATCGATATTGGAAGAAAACTTTGAGTAGAGACGAATAATGGAAAAGGCTCTGCCTTAAAGTTGCTGTGCATTGTTTAATTTCCACAATAAATTATAATCCCTAAAATATAATTAAAACTTTTGTGCAAGAAAATTACTACATAAAAAGCGTTGCCGCAATTCGATTTTAATAAAATGTATGGTTTGAATGATTATAATTATTAATAATAAAGATTATCAAATAAGCCGCAAGCTACTTATTTGTTTGCGTGCATTGCTAACCCACTTTTTCTCCCTTATTAATCATATTGTTGAATTCCTAAATATATTTTGAACATTTTATTTTTGACCTCCCCTCAACTACTTGGCCAAATAAGATTAGAGTAATTAAGGTTAAATAGTTTCTAAAATACCTATAAAACTATAGTATAACAATTCCTAAATATCTATTGTAGACATAATTTTTAATGAACCTAAACTTATGAAGGCTTTTCAAAGTGCTAATATTCAGGCAATAATACTCTTTTTGATCATCAAATGTATTAGGGTGTATTCTGCAATATATTTTTATGTTCAAGAAGGTACAGAGAAGTGCTTCATTCAAGAAGTTCCTAAGTCTGTTCCAATTCATGTAAAGTATGAGAATGTGAATAATTTAGGTATGTTTAATCTTAGTTTTTGGGCAAAATATACTTTCTTTAGGTATTGACTGCACAGTTATTTTCAAAAACACTGAAAATATTGAAGTTTTTAGTAGGCATGTAAATGAAAATGACCATAAAGGTAGTGTTGCATACCTTCCAGAAGTAGATGGAGATCACAAGGTATGCATTAGGTGTGACTCTTCTAATTGGTTTAAATCAGAACAAATGAAATGGATACTTTCGATCGACACAGGTAACATAAGTGAGCATCTTGACGTGGACTCAATTGCAAGCAAGGATGAAGCAAATTATGTGGAAGAATTTATTAACTCTCTAATCAGCAAGGTAAATAACCAAGTATCCGAAGGAGAATATGAGTTTGAGAAACAGGAGATGTTTTTAAAGCAAGCATTGAGTGTAAATAAAAGAATTGTAATATACTCTATAATTCAGCTAACATTAGTATCAGTTATTTCATATTTTTCAATCATTCATATGAGGAACTTCCTTAGGAAACAGAGGATTATTTAGCGTCTATTTTTTTCATTATTTCTCAAATTATCCTTAAATTTCACTCACAACTGTGAGGGGGAGGGTGAGTGAAATTACATAAAAGTGGGAAATTATCATTAAAAGTGTAAATATTTAAATAGGCTGTAAATTAGTCTCTAATAATTATATTTTAATCTATCTTTATTTTAATATGGGAATTAAAGGCCTAACTAAGTTTCTTGCAGATAATGCTCCGAAAAGTATCCAACAGCAGGTAAGTTGAACATTTTAAATAGACTATATTACAAAGTTAGAGATCTATATTAAATATTACTTCTAATTCCTTTAATTTTATAGGGAATCGGCTCCTTGCTAGGGAAAAGAGTAGCAATAGACGCTAGTATGTGGATTTACCAGTTTTTGGCAGCAATTAGAGAAGGAAGCCAGTGGGGTAACTTAACCAATTCTTCAGGTGAATCCACAAGTCATATAAATGGGATGCTTTCGAGAACCACTAGACTTCTAGAAGCAGGAATTAAACCTGTATTTGTATTTGATGGTGCTCCCCCAGAGATGAAGAAAGATGAACTGACAAAAAGAGATGAAAGAAGAGAGAAAGCACTTGCTGAACTAGAGAAAGCTCAAGAAATTGGAGATGAAGAGCTTATCAAAAAACAATCTGTTAGAACTATACATGTAACAAAAAAGCAAGTAGAAGATGTTAAGAAACTGTTGGGTTTTCTTGGAATGCCATGTATAGATGCCCCATCAGAGGCGGAAGCACAGTGCGCAGAACTATGTAAAGATGGTCTAGTTTATGGAGTTGTCACAGAAGATGCAGACTCTTTGACATTTGGTACGCCAATCCAAATAAAACAATTAAATTTTTCAGAATCTTCAAACAAAATAACTGATAAGTCGCCAAGCAAACAAAAAAATGGTATGCAAATTATAAAGCTATCTTTGATCCTTTCTGAGCTTGATATAAATATGGACCAATTTATTGATCTTTGTATCTTGAGTGGGTGCGATTATTGTGGAACGATAAGAGGAATAGGAACAAGTACAGCCTATAAATTACTCAAAAAATACCATAATATTGAAAGCATTTTAAAAAACATTGATCAGACAAAAAATCCTATACCAGGAAACTTCGATTTCTCAAAGGTCAGAGAGCTCTTTAAGAATCCCCTAGTATCAAAAAATAATCAAATAAAAGATTTGATTAAGTGGTCAAACCCCAAGTATGAAGAACTTATGGAGTGGCTTATAAAAGAACAAAATTTCAATGAGGCTAGAGTCAATAGCTATTGCGAAAGAATCAAGAAAAGCAAAAATAAGACTTCACAGACATGTTTGGATGGCTTTTTTAAGACTGCATCAAACGAAAGAAAAAACACTCATGAAACTCCCTCTAGGCCACCTTTATCAGAAAAACAAAAGTCAGAAACTCGCAAAGAAGTAGATTCTTCTTTGAGTTGTGATAAAAAGAAGGTTAAAATAGAAGAAACGAAAATTATTAGTGAATGGGGAGCTCCAGTATCTAAGAACTTGAGTAGTCAAGCTGAAAAAGATCTCGCTGAAAACAGTTCTGAAGCTCCTAATCAGTCGAGTGAAATCAAAGTGAACAAGATAGAAGAAAACAAAGATTCTGAATCTTCTACTGTTGAGAATACTCCTTCATTACAGACTAAATCGCCCGAGCCTACAATGAGACCAGTTAAAAGAAAGTTAAACAGATTAATTAGTGAAAGCGATGAAGATTAATTTATTAACTATAGAAGATTATTATAAACTGAATATTAAAATGTTGCTATAATACTCAAATTTTGACTTTATTGCTTAATTACATTCTTAGGAGACTTTGATTTCTGATTTAGTTTGGGGTTTGCATCTACTTTTGGTCTTGAACGCTTAGAACTTTGTCCGTTGCTTTCCCCTAAAGCTCTAATCTGTTTCTTTGGAGTTACTGGGTTTTCTATATTGAGTTTTTTACGACTTTTTTCATCGTTAGTAGATAGTCTTCTGGCCATATAAACAAAATTATATTCCCATACTCTTCTATCCCACCAAATAAATGAGCCGCATGGAACGGACCTTGGGTCTAGAACCTCGTATGGAATAGAAATATTCTGAAGCTGAATAGGGTGGGGAAAATTAATTACGATTGGTGAAAGGTCATTTGGGTCAGATAATAAAGATTGTGAACTTGGACTGTTTTTGTTATTTAACTTGACCCTTTTGTGTTCATCCAACTCAGAACTCCATATAAATTGCATTTTGTTAAACGGTAAATCTTCGTTTGTTAAACCTGAAGAATTTATTTTAGAATTCTTTTTATTATTCTTTCCATCTTTAGAATCCCTAGAACTTGAAGATTGAGCTCTACTAAACATTATCATCCACCTTTTAGGTTGTGTTTCTGTAAGTATAGAAGTTATAGTTGGGTACTTAGAAAGGTATGGCTCTGCTCCTTGTGACTCATAAAAGCTCAATCTTTCTTGAGTGTCCAAGTTTGTAATATTAAACTTTTTATCTAAGGAATCTGAGTCTGACTTCTGGGTAGAATTTTCAGCTATCTCATGTTCATAGTTTTGTTTATTTTTTTTCACTCCCCTGGAGTGAAAATTTGAATTTTTTGGTGCTTCCCAAAAATTGCCAAAAACTGCCTCTGCAGTATCAGTTCTAAGCCTTCGTTGAGACCGAATATTACACGAAGATTCTATTTTATCTCCGCTGAAGCCCATATTATGAGTTTATTTTACTTTGAAAAGATGTCAAATATAATCGTTTTGTAATTTTCTCCAATCATTCATTTAATTTTTTCTCTGCAAAAAAATTTGGCGGATCTCCCTTTAATAAATATGAAAATTCGATAATAACATGAAAAAGACTATTTTCTTTATTATTATTTGTGTTCTAATATGGGACTTCATTTCAACTCAATCTACAGTGATACCATCGTTCATTCCCATTAATGAGGGTATCCCAGACAACGAACTTTCGCGTCTTTCTTTGGAAGTACTTCCAATTATTTCTCATAAGTTCAAGATTCAAATATTCTCAGATAGGATTAGAATAGACTCCAGACCAAAATGTTATAATTCTCAAGGCTTTGATGGGAAGGATACTGTAAAGGTAAGTGTATTTTTTTTCATTTTGCCGTATTTGCATGCAACTTTTTTCCCTCAGGGATGTGAAATTGGAGTTTATATTTGTGACCATGATTTCCATAAACAATGTTTGTGGGTCCATAAAAGTCATTGTCAATGTTCATCTCCAGGTAAGTTTTAAAATCTTTGAAGAACCCATAAAAGCAAAAATTTGAATAGATGAGTTTTTCAAGCTTAAGGAATGCAGGATAAGTATTACTAAGGTTCCAACGGGAGACCCAAAATATCCCTATATAAATATTCCTATTGGTGAATGCAAACTTGCAATCTGGATTGTTGCTCTTTTGACAACATTCTCGGCTTTGTTTGTTGGTTATTTGATCAAACTACTTCTTAACACGATTTACAAGAAAAATTAAGACAAATTCATTATAGCTAAGATTCGCAGCAAAAAGAAACTAGTCAATTAGAATATTTAATAGCCTAGACTAGATACTAATAGAGTTAAAAATCTGACCAATAATTAAATACTATATAACATCAAAGGAAACATCATCCCCAAGCTCTTGGTAGCAAATAATTATCGAGGATCAGAAATTATCTATGCGTTACCTCGCTATGAATTTAAACTCCCTTTTCTACCTTATCCTTAGCTGTCTTGCGGCCACCACGTAATAAACCAGTTCTTCTGGCAGCAATGAGACCGACCTTCTGACCTGGTGGTGCACTTCTTGAAACAGTAGATGGGTGACCAATATGTTGGTGGTTACCACCACCGTGAGGATGGTCTACTGGGTTCATAGAAACACCTCTAACCTTTGGCCAGCAGTTTCTCTTGACTTTGTATTTATGATAATTGTTACCTGCCTTCAAAACTGGTTTGTCAATTCTTCCTCCAGCAGCTACAATACCAATAATTGCTCTAGATTGAGAGCTGATAGTTTTTCTTGCACCAGATGGGAGTCTAATACGTGTCTTTGTTCCGTCTTCAGATTGGCCAACAATAATTGCATAGGTACCTGAAGTTCTAGCGAGTTTGCCTCTATCGCCTGCCTTTTCCTCGCAAGAGGAGATAATAGTACCTTCAGGAATCTGACCAACTGGTAAAACGTTTCCTACAGAAAGTGTTGCATTCTTTCCACAGTATACAAATTGTCCAGTATGAAGTCCTTCTACAGCAATCATCAGCTCCTTCTTGATTTTGTATCTGTAAGGGTCTCTGAATGAAACATGTGCAACTGGACAGCCTCTACCTGGATCTGTAGTGATATCCTTTACTAAACCCTTGATATATCCATGACGTTCAATGTAGTCCAATGCACGAAGCTTAACTGGTCCTCTTCTCTTGGAAACCTTAGCCTTGAAAATTGAACCTGCACCCTTACGCTGACCTCTAATAACGCGACCCATTAGTTTCTATCTAAATTGAATCCTCTGAAAAAAGTCTAAAGATAAATTGTTTGCTTAATAATCCAAAGGTCACTTGTGAATGCGATATAAAAATTAACAGCTTATTTTAATATTATAAAATTAATGACTAATATATTTTGCCCGCCTCTGTAGTAAATAATTAATTTGCTATTTTGTTAATGATCTTTCTATATAACTTTTACTTTAACTTTCTATTGTTTGTTCTAAATTCTTGTCTCGATGAGTTTTTTTACACTTTATGAGAAATTTAATATTAAATGGTAACTACGAGACGCCATGAAATACGTGTCTAAGGCGCCACTGCGCCATAAATTTTTGTATGATCATGTTTAAACAACAAACTCATCTAACTTGCTAAAGTTATCTTCAAATATTAGTAAAAGTTGAGTTTTCTGGATTTCTCACTTAGGTTTATTATTCTTTATGTCTATATATCATGTAAATATACTTGATATTTTCTTCGGCATTTATTGATATGTTCAGCTGATTTTGGAAATTTGCGTGTGATTTGTCGGATACTTAGGATTTATTAATTTTTTTTTTTTTTTTGTTGAATTTCGAAGTAATCTACTTCCGAGAATTTTTGTATACCAAGTACTTCGAAAAATCATATTGGCGCCGCTTTTTTTTCGTATTAGATCCATCTATAATTGTGTGGTGAATGAAAACTTCATTTTGTTAATAGAAAAAGTAATGCTACTTTCATGTGGTATTACACCAGATGGAGGCGTTTTGGATGAAGTCACTCTAACTTGTTGTAGTAGTTGGGATTCAATATGCGCAACTGGTACAAAATCTGGTCATGTATATTTGTGGAATATTTTAAGGGTGGACAAAAAATCCATCGAGGGCTCACCAGAGAAAGAGCTGGTCCCTTCTTGCGTTCTTATTCCTAACTCTCTATGTCCAATTAAACTTATTGGTATGGTTTTCGTTTTATCGCCCTCTCCTTTATTACAAAGCTGTACAGATGAGTTGCTGTTAACATTGCATTCGGATAATATTATGAGATATTGGTCTTTGGATAATGGAAGATGTATTGCTCAACTATCAGACTCGGCTGAACACGAAGTATTGCAACTAGTGAGTCTCGCAGACAAAAGGTTTGTGTTGCTTGTTGGGCATCAACGTATTACTATAATAGACACTTGGTCACGACTAAATTGTGGAGCCCTTAAAATTGCAAGCTGTCCATATTCTAAACGTAGAATAAACAACAGAATCGATGACGACACTCCAGACATGTATAAAATTCAATCTCCAAGTACTGTTCAGCTTTCGTACGAAGATAAAAATGAAAAATCCTCCTTTAATCCAACAAATACATATGGAGAATATGGAGAATCAATGATATTCAATGTTTCCACCAATCATGATTACTTTGAACTTTTAAAATGGTCTTCAAATATCTCACTCTTTGACTACTGTGAAGATAATAGATATCCCACTGCTCACTTTTACACTGTGGCTGCAATGCTAAATACTGGTCAAGTTTTAGTTTGGGATTTAAGCAACTTAATAAGAATTTGGTGGCACTTCATTCCTATTCCTCACTGCGAAATCCCATGTCCAGTTCCAAAACCCCAAAAAAATAATGTTCCTAAACCATTTATGAAATATAGCCAGGATGAAACGGGATTTAATAATTTGGCCAAAAACTCTTCTCGCTCTTCAATAAACTATTCTCAAGATCAAATAATAATAGAGGACAATTTGGGCGATCTGGATATTAAATATGAGCAAATCAAGCAGGAAAGTTCAATAGAAGACATTAATGGGTCTTCATTTGAAAGGTATGATCATGCTTTCGAGTCAAGCAGTAATGCAAGTGACCAATCCAAGTCTAGCTCTTTTGATACTCCTTATATTCATCAATTTTGTTCAATTAAGTCTCCAATGCTAGCTCCAACATTTTTTTCCTTGCATCCATGTTTTGTTTCAGAACCGATCAATTTTTATTCTATTCCTTCAAGTGAGATGTTCTCAACTCAAATTGTTGTAACTGACTTTTATTTAATCGTAAATGCAAAATACAGACTTATAATTTGGAAACGCACTTTCCTGCCTCAGTTTCAAAATAGAAACCAAAGGTACCAACCTTTTGGAGATTTGTTCGTCCCAAATACGCCCATTTGTGAAGATTCCAATCCAAATAATCCACAAATGGAAATTTCAACACAAAATTTTTCAAATGGAAGCGAGTTTAAAGATCCAATGTATGATATTCATCAAACGCAACCTCTAAAAAGAGCGATAACTCTCAATGTGATTAATCAAAATAATGAAAATGTGGAAATTAAACAAAAGCTTCAAATTTGGCTTGGGTTTTCTCAGATATCATTAAATATTAGACAAGCCTGCATTAATAAAACAAAGACATATTCACCTATTAGAACTCTTAGCATGGAATATGAAGAAAAGCAAAAACATTGTGTATCTTTTCTTGCATGGTCATCTGACTTTACAGTATACAGTATTCAACTTCCTTCAGTAGTTTGCTTCCTTTTTAGCCAAAATTTTAACCCTAAATTTGAATCCAATATAGCTTTTTCTGAACACGATCTCAGAGAAATTGATAATTATGGTAACTATAGTGACATAACAGCAGTTCCTGTCTATATTTCCAGAGACTATTTTAAAATAAACGATAAAGAACAATTAAATTATCTTGGCCATCTTGCAAGTTATTGGCAATTTTTCAAAATAAATACTTTGTACGAAAATGACCTAGAGGAATCACCAAAGTCTGGTAGAAATATAGACCTCAATTTCCAAAACCAAGGAAATAACGATATCATTTGGGTACACAGAAATAATTTCAGATTTCTATTAGAAAAGAGCTGCGAGACACTCCACAATACTAATTTTATATCAATTGAGCAGAATTCTGACAAAATATTTTACTCATTCTTCGACTTGTCAATTATTGAATCACAACAAAAACTTCCAACTTACTATAAATTTCCTTTTATTCCAAACAATTCATTTTCAAACTGTTATAAAAGCTTTAATGACGCTCATTCTTTTATATTAGACAATGTAGAAGTATCTGACTCCAAAAATATGTTTTTCCCTGTTAAACTTAATATGGATTCTCAAAATAGCATTGAGAATAGAAATGATCCAATTATTTACAGATCAACTGAAAATGAAATCTATTGGAAATCCACAAAATCTTTGAGAACAATTTGGGAGGATGATATCACAGATTACGATAAGAAAAATAACATTTCCGTCCTTTCTTGTTGCATCACTGAACAAAAAAATTCGATCTATTGTATAATTTCTCTATCAAATGGTAAAATTATGGGGCAGTGTCTTACTGGAGAATTTGGACTTTTTAGCATGATGAATTGTAACGAAGACAAACACTTCTTTGGAAATATCGAAAATGGAGTAGTTTACCAACTTCCTCTACCAAGACCTTCTTGTGGACATAAAACAAATGTAATTGAAATAAAATCTGTGACGGATGGTTGTATTTTTGGACTAACTTGTTGTGGAAATATATTAGTTTGGAAGGTAGATTTAATGGAGAATTTTGTAAATAAATTCTCTACAGGAGAATCTAAAAATAAAGATGTGCATTGTAGCAATAATTATAACACCAATTATTCAAAGAATGTTAATTCACCTGGAATTAAAGGCCAAATTGTTTCAAATAATTTATTTTCTCTTATAGCTTGTATTAATGGTTTATTTTTTACGAATGTAATTTCACTTAACAAAGTTATTGTATTTGATGTTAATAGATTAGGAGAACTTGGAACACCTAAATACGACAAGTTCCAAATCTTGGTTCATTCTTCCTTAGAGAAGAAATGTGTTTTAATAAAAGTAAATGATAATCAAGCAAATGGTATATCTTCAAAATCTGAACCTAAATCAACTAATAGATGTATTTGGGACGAAAGAAAGGATCAATCAAATACAGAAATCCAGGGAGTTACTTATGAAATATTAAGCTTATCTTTGGAGCTCGAAAAAAGACAAGATCCCATAGAATCAAGAATTAATTCAGTTGGTATTGATAAACCATCTAACTTTATTTTTATTTTACAAGGAGATATAGTTTTTGTATATGATAAAGATTCACACTTATTACTGGCAAAAATTTGTTTTAATTCAATCCTAGATCTTAATGTTTGCGAATATCAAGACTACCATCTATCTTATGGTCTTATGTCAAGCCTAAATAGATTTATACAAACAAGCAACAGAATTGAATTTTTGGACCATGGAATTATGTTTGGATCTGTATTAATTGGATATATGCCAAAGCTTGACTTTCAGAAAGAGAAGAATTATTATCAGGGATGTTTAGGTGTTCGTTCTAGTATGAGCGTCTCATTCATGGCATTTAATCCTCATGTATCAGCAGATATCGTAAGTATTGAGAAAAAAAAACAAAAAAATACAAAAACATCGAGATATTTACAACATCTTTTTCCTCTTTTCGTGAGATCTACCAATGAATTTCTGAGTAAACTCTTTGCGGACATGGCCCCACTAACTGTTAGACCAATTCTTAAATTTAGCACTTTAATTACAGGTGTGAATTATGCTATTTCTATCCCAATTTGCAATATTTTAAAAAAGAAGACTTATAGTTCAAAATTGTCTCTAAGACTGAAGATATGGAACAGTGTGGATTATTATTTCAACCTATCAAAAAGGAATAAACAAGGAAATGGAAAGCGATGCGAATCTGTTGATCGTTCTAGAAGTATATATTCTGGCACAAGGGAATCTATGATCAGATCCCATACTTATGATGGAACTGGAATTCCTCCATATAGGTACCTAGTTTCTGAAAACTGGAGTGAGAATATCATGAGACATTTGGATACTAAAACAGTTTCCGTTAGAACTTTAAAAAACAGGTTAAATATCTCAGATAATAAGAGCATTATTAGTAGCTGCCCTGGGAGGCCATTTTTCGAATGGAGTAGATTACCAGGAAGGAAAAAAAATTTAGAGATAGATACAAATGACTATTATATTGGCGAGTTATCTGGAATTCCATGTACCTCTCATTTAGTAAATAGAATAGTCAGATCCAGAAATTCTGGTATTAATAGAAAAAATTCGAAGCTCCCACATAATATAAAGGAAAGTTTAAATTCAACTTCAACACTTCAAAGAGGAGAAACTTTTGATTCTAGAAACTTAATAAAAAGAGAACCTATAGATTCTAGTGAAAATTCAGCACCATTGTTTAGATCAAGAACATACGAATCAACCCTAAACTTTTCTAATGGTCAAACCGAGGTATTCTCTAGTTTTGAGGCTTCAGACAAAATTTGGCTTGAAAGATTTTTAAGCCAGAGAAATATTAGTGAGAAAGCCCTAAATGAAAAATTCCAAAACTTTAAAAATCAAAATGAAAAAACATTTGGAACTGAAAATCCTGTGGATTCCTGTAGTGTTTGCGAACTTAGACAGGACTTAGAATACCAAGATGAAATAGAATCTTTTAGAAAGCAAGATACATCAAGAGAACTTCAGGAGCACTTTTCAGCGCACCAGATTGCTCTTCAAATGGTTATTTTACATTACTACTTTACTTATTATTCTAATTTGGACCTACCGATACAGCTTTTGGATAATTTCCTACTATCGTGGATAATTGAACATGTTGAACAAAAAAAACTTTTAATTAGATTTATTCCATTCCATCTCTTTTCAATTACAGGTATGACATTGGATGTATTTAATCCATATTTGAGGCTTTCTGCAAAATATTGTTTACAGCTGGCTATTAGATCTCTCCCAAGCGAAGTATTGTCTTATTGCGAAGAAATAGCAATTGATACTCTTTCTGGTATTATTAAAGAATTCTTAAGAATTTCAGCACCTAGAACAAACGGAGAAAATAAGGATGAGTCTTTGCATTTACTGGAGCAGGAGGTCATAACTTCAAGTAACATGGATGTTGGAGGATCTTTATGTTCTACTCTGGGGAGTGAAATAAAAAGTATTCCTCCATGGAATGAATCATGCAGGCGTGGTCATCCTAAAATTTATTCATACTGTAGTATTTCACTTTGCAGAATGATAGGTTATAGACTTCCCTTTCCAATAATGAACTCTGGCGAATATTACTGTTCAAACTTAAGCATAGAAGATCTTTCGCTATTTTTTTTAAGTATTGTTCTATATGAACATCCTTTCAAAAGAACTCATAGCGCTTGTATAGGAAAGATTATTCTTTCATTTCTGATTAGTATCATAACAACTTATGATATTGAAATTATTATCAAGTTCTCAAAGAATTTTGAGAAACAACAAGAAAAGAAGAGATTACTTAAACCGATATATGCCAGAAGACATGATACTGAACAGTGGTATTCTTGGGAAAACCTAAACATTGACTCTAGTAAATCAAATATTATAGTCAACACTTCAAGTTTAGGGAACACTGGAAGTTTTAAAGCCACTGGATACAAAGATAACCTAAATTATGATATAAACTCTTATTACAATAATATTAGCATTATGGATACTTTGAGATTCCTTTTTGCATTGGAGCTTTTTTCTCTTAACTTTACAAGTCTTCTAAAAGCAAAAAATATTGAAAATACATGCGTTCCTAACTTACTTAGAAACAGTCTTACTAGTTGGGAAAATAACATATTCATAGCAGCTCATATTTTCCAAGTGGATAGCGGAAGTTTAAGTGACAAAATAGAACAAAAAAACAATAAAAAAAATGTGAGCACTAAGGTTTCGAATAGTATTATTTGCCTTTGTATAAGATTGCTCACGTTGGCTCAATACCCACCATTTTGGACTTCTTGTAGACATTTACTTCAATTAATTGGCCAGTTGGATCCAAAAACATACATTTATATACTTGGATATGCCGGAAGAACAGCATATCCCTATATGGGAATAAACTATACTTGCAACGTACTATCATTATTGGTATATTTTGTATCTAGTCTCCCTGAATATTCTTTTCCCTATTTAAATATGGTGGTCGATATTTCTATTGGATTCTTAGATCCACTTGACTCCACACTACGCAAAGGAACAATAACAGCAGTCACATCCGTTCTTTTCATATTAGTTAGCGCTTTTCCAATGATTACCTTCCATCAAAATACACAAAGATTTGCAATAGGCTTCGATCGTTCAATTATTGTTTATGATCTTAGAACTGCAACAAAGTGGAGAGTACTACAGGGACATACACAACAAGTTGATGCGTTGTGTTTTAATAAAGAGGGTGAGTTCCTCGCTTCGTACTCAATAGTAGAAAAGGCTCTAAGGATTTGGCAATGTACTCAGTCAGGACTATTAGGTGGTTTGCTCGGGATTTCAGGAAATTGTATCAAAACAATAGATCTCATTGAACTCCCCCCAAGAACACTGAGCTGCTCATTATATTACAGACTTAAAGTTGTTAAAATCTCGTGTAAAAACACAGATGAGTGGCAATTAAGGAGAGAAAATAAGAAAACTTATACAATCACTATTGATAAGAATTAGCTTATAAAACTATGTTAGAAAAAGTGCTAGATGACTTTAACTTTTTAAGTATCATTCATAAATCTGACTATAAACTATTAAATAATAACTTATATATTATTCCAACTAGAGGATAAATGAATTAGAGTCTTCAGCCAATCTTCTAGCAGATGCATTAGAATCGAAAAAGAGACTATCTACCTCCTGAATATCAGATTTGCAAATGGTATCTCTTCCAAAAGTGCTTGCAATAATATGAGCAGGAGTCAATAACTGACATATATAACGTAATGATGTTGAGCTACCGATTTCTCCAATAAGCTGTAAAGACTCCTTATCCATTTTTATCCCCTCAATATCGCACCTAATAGAAACAATTCTAATCATCTCTTCAATATTATATGGAATTGTTCTAATTATTAGAAGTCTGTCCAATAGATCAACAGGAATTCCATGCGAAGAAAGCATATCAGTACCTCTAACGGTACATACGCCTCTATTGGTTCCAAAAATAACAATAGGAGCCAGAGAGCTTTCGAGAGTTCTATTAAGGAACGTAAAACACTCAATATCGAGCATGTGTACTTCATCAATAAACAATACACCTGGGACAAGCTCCGCCACTCCTTGGTCAATATACTCATTTACACTTTTGTTAACTTCTAGTCTAAGTTTCTCAGTTATTTCTGTCTTCTTTGGACGTACGTATTGCCCCAATAATGAAATGATATCTTGGCCACCTTGAGGTTTAGCATTTGCCAAATCTAGATCATACAAGGTAATATCTTGAACAATTTCCCTCTTTTTATAAACGTCTCCCTTTGGGAGAGGAACATACTCTTCAGATTCTAAGTCAAACTCTGTGGCAAATGAATCTGATCTACCTAATCTCTTAACAATTCCGCTAGAAGATTCAACATAAATTATGTCTCCAACCTTTACCTTCTCTTTTTGAAAAACATCACTTAATTGAGGAGCAAGACGAAGCGTTTTTGTTCCCTTTGCTGATTTTAAAGTCAATACTATTGCTGATACTGCCTTTCCAAAGTTTCCATGGGGGTTTTCAGTTTCTTCAGTGACTAATTCAACAACCTCGCCTTCATATACCTCTTTAACATCTCTAATCCTAAGTCCAATAGCTCTTCTAAAATTTTCCATAAGTATTTCAGTCTTTTTAACCTCAGCTGAATACACTTCAGATGCCACCATTGGACAAAATGGAACTTTTGGACCTAATTCATGCGCTATAGCTTGGGCAATTGCTGTCTTACCAGTACCAGGTGGGCCAGCCAATAATACAGCCTTCCCTGCCAACTTTTTATTCTGTATTAAACTCAAAACAACCCCTGCAGATTCCCTGGCTTGTAGTTGGCCGATCATTCCGCATGATCCGTCATTTGATGCTGTCCCATCATTCTTCAAACCCAATCCTCTAATATGGCTATGAGTAGAAACCCGGCTAAAATTTGTTGAGCTTGGCTTTTCGCCCTCTATGTTCATATTTTGAGCTTAATAAGAAATCGAAATTTCCAATTACAACAATTAGTATTAGTAGCCTGTCAAACATCACTGTTGCTACTTTTGACAATATTCAGGCGGCAGTGTGAACCGCCATAATGGCGAGAAAATGCTGTGGGTAAGAAATTAACAAATATAAATAATTATTTAAAAGAAACTAAATGAGTAGTAGTATTGGTTTAACAATTATTTTTTCTTAGATTTAATAATTGCTGACTTGCCTAGATATTATTGAAATAATTTCGTTGTAATTTGGGACTTGATTCATATCAGTCCCAACTGCGACTACTGTAGGCCTGTCTGCCTTGGAGAGAATTAAATCCGCAACCTTTTTGATATCTTCTATACCTATACTCTTGATACAATTGATTATTTCATCCAATTCAATGAACTCAGAGTATGAAAGTATTTGTTTGGAAATCTCTTCCATATAATGACTCCTGTTTTCGTAAGCTGTACAAATAGTACTTAGAACCAGATTCTTAGCTCTTTCAAGCTCCCTTTCACTGATATTTTTCATTTTACCAAGCTGCTTTGCTATTACCTTAATAGATTCTAATGAGTATCCTGGGTAAGAAGTAATGTGAATCCCAAATAATCCTGTATCACTGTATTGGTTAACAAAGCAATTACAGCTTTCAACCCAGTCAAATTTATTTAATACATCCAAGAAAAGTTTTGAATGGATCCCTTTCCCTGGGCCTCCCACACTAAAGGAGCTTCCACCACCAAGATAAGCCTGGAGTACAGATAATGCAACCAATTCACGTCCTTTCCAATTCAGATTGGTTTCAAATGCGATCAATATATCTGTAAAACCGTAATGGGGCAACTTATTTTTTACTAAGCCACCAACATACTTTGGAATTTTCATAGTTTGTTCATCATTTTTTAAATTATTGACAGAATTTTGTTCCGTTATATCAAACTTCCTTGATGAATTCAAGATCTTTTTAATTAAATGGTCGTGACTGATACCAGTTCCAACAATTATAGTATTACGCGAAAGAAAATTTGAATTTCTGAAGTCAGTTAGATTCTGTATATTAAGATCTGAAACTTGATCAAAAGATGTTGATTGATTATTTCCTAGGGAATTTTCTTTCCATGCGGTAGAATGCAAAAGTTCATTAAGCATAATACTAGGGTTCTCTAACTCAAACAACAATTCCTCTTTAATATTTTTCTTAGCGAGTTCTAATTCCTCATCACTGAATTGTTTTTTGTAGAATTTAAATATTCCATCGAAGAATTCCTGGGTATTTTCAATTCCCTGGTCTTTCAAATATTCCAATAAAAATGAAGTATATTCTCTATTGAAGCCACCTGCCAACATTAATCCGTTTAATGCCAGTTTATTTGGCAAGCAATTCTGCGAAGTTTTTCCTTCTTGGGAAAGTATCATATTAAAAAGAACTCTTGATGATCCAAATGAACTCTTTGATTCAAATCTAGAACCCATCTTTATGATGATTCCCAGCGATGCTATTTTATTACTATTTTCCAATGTAATTACTCTCATTCCATTACTGAGTTCGGAAAATATGGGCCCAATTCCATTTTGGGGTGCAATTTTGTAACTTTCTATGCTTCTCAAACCATTTATTTGTCTAAAAATAGGTTTTTTAGTTCTCAGAACCTGTGTACTTATATTTCTTAATACATGTCTGAAAAGACGAATTTTCTGTTGAATCATGTTCGGTTACATGTCATATTAAATATAAAAGTCACAACCTAAAAATGTGTGTATAACAAATTATAGATTTTACAGCTAATTATCTAGTAATAAATCAAATATTCTAAAAGAACATAAAAATAATCTACATTGCAGATTTGGCGCCAACACAAATTGTGGATTTACATGCTTGAAAAAAAAATTAGAGAATTTAATAAACTCCCCTATAACCAGCCTCTAAATCCAGAATCCCAACATAAAGTTTTTACATCAGCTTTAAAGCTTTCCATGTTAAATGGCGGCCAGAGTTTTGAAAGATATTCTGTAAACCATTTTTGACATTCCATTAAATTAACTTTGGAAATATCCTCAAAATAATTTCTTTTCACCTTAAAGTCTCTCTCCAAAATATAACATATATCATCCATAGATACAAAATGTCCTGGCCCATATTTCCCTCTATATTTAACCATTTTGAAACCTTTAATCATATTTTCATGTAAAATGGTTGCTCTTTGTCCCCAGAGTAAAGGTAATTCTTCGCCTTTGCATCCATTGTCAATATAGGAGTAGTTAATCAAAGCATTATTCCTTGTTTGGTATGCCTTAATATTATATTCTTTATTGGGTCTCACTAATTGCGCTGTGATTTGTTCTCCATGGATAACTGGAACTGCGGCATAATGCTGGTTTATCTCACCATTTTTAGTATAATAGCCTTCGTCTTTTTTAATATAGTTTCTTCTCCCTTCTTTAATATAATCTCCTTTATTGATTTTAACATACTTTCCGTTTCTTTCTTTAATATAACTTCCTTTCTCGTTCTTTATATAGCTCCCATTTTTCCTTTTAATGTAATATTCTCGAGTTTGAGCTGCTTCAGCAGCTATAGAATCTTCATAAGGATGTTTATAATATTCGTCATCATAATAAAAATCTTGTTCTTCGAACGGACCATTTTCAACTAGTGGATATCTGGCTCTATATTTTGGATCCAAATCCTCATTAAGAAATTCCTCTAAAGGAGTGATTTTTTTATGTTTTCCTCTCTTATCTCCAGAAATCAACGGAAATCTAGAAGGTCTATTGTTAAGGTATGATGCTGCATATCTAACTTCAGGTAATTCAGGAGTGATTAATTCATGCCAAAGTTTCATTTGTTTGTTCCAAGGAGAGTTATTTTTCAATTCTAAATCTGTAAAACCTTTATATCTTGGATCATTTCTCATTTGCTCCATCCAGTCTAAATGCATTTTTCGGACCAAATTATATGCCTTCACAGGGTCAAGCTGTCTTATTGGGGAAATTCCTATATCTTTACTTTGGGTAGATTGAAAACTTGGCTGTAAGCTACCAAGCTTACTTTGAAGCATTTTTAGATATTCAATGCTATCCGAGGGTTTGGATGCACCTTTTGAAGTTTCTGTAACTATAGATGTATCAAGAATATTAAATTGCTCAAAAATATCCATTGAACCCTCTATATTTTCAGGCTTTTGAGACAACATATTATAGTCCTTAAGGATATTTCTAACTTCTGTACATATTGTTTGGGGATTACTTATTCTATACTTCGACGCCTCTCCAAGAACAGTTTCTATACGTTGAACACATGTTTCCATAAAATTTGTTGTTAGAATACCGATAACCGTTCTGTCAAGATCATTAGATTTGAATGGCGGAAAGTCGATTAATCCAACTAATGTTCTAGAGCAAGCTACGTCCAGTGCTTTTGCCTTAATTTTTGATGGTAAAGTATTAATATTTACGTACTTTTTAGTTGCTAGAATGGTGTTTCCATCTCTTCCAACATTCTCCTGATTTCCGTAGTTGTACTGATCTGTGTAAAACTCTAATAAATTAAAGAAATCAAAACATATGATTGCAATTTCGTCCAAACTAACTGCATGGGAAGTTCCTAGACCAATTTCTTTATTTATAGCCTCAGAACAAGTGGATATAAATCTCTTTTCATTGCTAGTATCAAATGCTCTTTCAAATTCAGAACGATCAAAAAGACTTTTAAATAGTCCTAAAGCATTTCTAGGCCAAACATAAACTGTCTTAACATGTTTGTATAGGGCTTTCTTCAATGCTTGTCTAATTGCAGCTGAAGGAACAATCTGGCCTTCTTTATATAAATACGAAGATATTTCCTTCCATGCAAGCCGACAATTTTTTACTGCATTTAAATCGAACAACTCTTCTCCTTTTAAAGAGTGACCAACTTTTCCGGATCTCAATATTGAAGTAAGAAAATATGGACAACGAATACCAAAGTCTTGAGTAATCTCATCAAACATCTGAATAAATTCAACTTTTACTTTATTTTCACTTTCAGCATCACTTGATTTATTTACAGAGCTCAAGAGGAAATTTGATATATCCTTAAAATTTGGTGAGTTTGAGAATTTTGGGTACCTTGAAAGAGTTTTATTTTCAATTTTGTGCTGGTAAATTAAATTCCTTCTTTCCATATCCCTTCTGAACTTATTAGATAACCTCTGTTCTTCAAATACGGATAAAACATTCAAACCATTAAGTAAAAAGAAACAAATTTGAATAAGCTCCAGAGCTTGAAGAATTCTGTTGTTATAGCTTTCACCAGAAAGTAGTGGAAACAGTTTCTCAAGAAGTTTTTTTGAATCTCTTGCATCGTCCGCGTTGTTGCGTATTATCTTTGTAAATTTAAGCAGACTTCTGTTCTCCTTTTGACCAAGAATTAACACTGCAACTTGTGCTCTGGTTCTTTTTTCTTCTTCAGTAGAAGCAGATTCCAGCTTTTCTTCAGAATTTCGGAATTCTGAGTAGGCATCGTGAAGTTCTGTTATATACTTTTCAAATGCCTCCACAGCCTCTTTAACTTTATTTAATGGACTCGAGTTTTTATTCTCTAGAATTGCTAAAATTTCGCCAGCTTCTCCATTCAAGCTTTTTGGTCTTGTCATTTCTCTCCAGCTCCTTATTTCAATGACTGAAAACAAATTTTCTTTTAAAGTTTTAGTAATATCTTTCATCCAACGTTCAATAATTTTTTTCTGACATTCCAAAGTTTTGATGATTTTACTCGAAATATCAATTGATTCCAAAGAAACCACTCTACTTTTGTTTCGATCAATTCCTGTTCCTGGATAATAATCCTCATTTTTTCCATCTTGTAAATTTTTATCGATATGCTCAACATAAGTACATTCCAAAAATTCTCCCACCATTCTGTGCTGTCGCAATAGACCTTGTTTGTTTCCTTTGTTTAGTTCCAAGTATGGGAGACTATTTTTGACATTGCTTTCTGTTTTAGTACCATAAACTAATGAAAAACAGATAAAAAACATTGACGATAATATCCAAAAGCCTATTAAGTCCTTTGGAAATTTCATCTTTAAAGCAATTACCTAACTTTTACAGTAAGTTGTGCGAAAGAAAGGTTCTAGTTCCTTGTAAATCTCAGGTTACATATCCAATATAAAGAATTTTCTTATTTATCTATTAACTCCTTTTAGATCAAAAAATCATCATTGCATGCAAAAAATTCAAACTTTAGGCGCCAACTCAAATGGCTATTTTTCGGTTGGGGGTATTGGGGGGTATTGCGAAAGCCCTAATTAAGGCTTGAGTCTGAGAAGAGACTAAGCTATCTAAAGAAGTAGGAAAACTATAAATTAATACATTGGGGGTTTTAAGGTATTCATCTTTAATTAAAAAAATAGTCTTTTATAAGGAAGAAGTTTCCTCAGGACTGCGATTCGTAAATATTAATTAATAGAATTTTAAGTAAATTTATTTATGCAAATATAGTTTTGATAGCTTTAATAATAAGAAGATCCGAAGCTCAAACAACTCCTATAAGAATGAGTTCCACAGACTTTGGAGATTTAGTGCTATTGATTGGTGATTTAAAAATTCCCTACGGAGCAAAAGAGTTGCCGTCAAATTTTAGAGAGCTGCTGGCTACTGATAAAATCAACTACGTTCTCTGCACAGGTAATGTATGCTCGCAAGAATACGTGGAAATGCTGAAAAATATTACCAAAAATGTATACATAGTTAGTGGAGACTTGGACTCTGCAATTTTTAATCCTGACCCTGAAAGTAATGGCGTGTTTCCCGAATATGTAGTAGTACAGATTGGAGAATTTAAGATAGGATTGATGCATGGAAACCAGGTTCTTCCATGGGACGATCCTGGCTCTCTTGAGCAATGGCAAAGACGTCTAGATTGCGATATATTAGTAACTGGACACACACATAAATTAAGGGTTTTTGAGAAAAATGGTAAATTGTTTCTAAACCCTGGAACAGCAACAGGGGCATTTAGTGCATTAACTCCAGATGCTCCTCCATCCTTCATGCTAATGGCCCTTCAAGGCAATAAGGTTGTTCTTTATGTGTATGATTTAAGAGATGGAAAGACCAACGTGGCTATGAGTGAATTCTCAAAATAATACATGAAGGATAGATTTGTAGTATATCAAAATTATAGTAGCTAATTCTATTTATTTATTTAGAAATTCAACACAGAACTTTTGTATCGCACTATCTAAACTCCCCAAAATTTGTTTTTCTATTTTTCCTTTAAAATCAATAAACTCTGGGATATCAGCCGTCTTTAATCCCAATTCTGCTGATTCATAATTAATTTTCTTTCCGTAATCGTGCGTATCCATCATATTAATCTCTGTAAGAGAAAATGAGCCAATTAGATTTGACTCTTTGTTTTGACTTAACATTCCTTCTGGAATGATTGCATTAAATCTCCCAAAAACGCTGCAGTCTAGGACGCAAATTTTTTTGCCTTTTCTGACGCTTGAGGATGCTTCCCCAGTCACTTTCACTTCAGAGAAGCTGATTGGGATCAGATCCGAATTTCCTGAATCAGATTTATTTGTTGATAGATCTTCAATCATCTTTGTTAACGTAGAAATAACCCAGTTGGTTTCTGGTTTTTCTTCCCAGTGCCAATTGTTTGCATTCCAAACACTTCCTTGAGCTTGAGGATGAGGATCAATTGTTTTAGTTGATGCTTCAGATTCTCTTTGTTTAATTAACGTTTCCTTTTCAATTTGTTGATTGTAAATTTGTCTTTTCTCCTCTTCCTTCTCAACTCTAGCAATTTCTGCTGTTTTAATTTCTTCCTCTCTTTTAACTCTCTCAGTTTCAATCTTTCTTTGGTCGTTCTCCTTATTTAATAGTTTATTATGAAATTCCATAAGTTTTTTTCTCAGTTTTACAACCACCTTCTTTTTCATCTCTGAAAGAATAAGTTCTGAGTTGTAGTCCTTACTTATAACTTCTTTGCATGTGATCATAATAGGGAAGTCTTCTTCATAATTATCCACAGAGAACTCTGGAATTGTAATTTGACCAAGAATGATCTTCTTTTGACTTTCTACTTCATTTACTGACCAAGTTCCAGATATTGAAAACTCATAGGCTAAAATCGGTTGTTTTTTCCTTACCGAAATAGACGCTTCACCTCTGATTGATAGATCTGAGAATGATAGTTCAAATTTTGGAGCTTCGAGCTCAAAAGAATACTTAATAGACTCCATGATTGTTCTTAGCTCTTCTTTACCCCATTTAGAATAATCTTTCTCTTCCCAGTGCCAGTTATTTGCATTCCAAAGTGAACCTGAAATTTCAGTCATTTTTTTTGCTTCTCTTAATTAAACTTGTAATTTATCTGAACAAAACGATTTTATGCATCAAAAACCCTTTAACCGCAATTCCAGACTTTCGTCAAACGAATTACCGAAAATATGAAAAACAAAGATTAAAAACGGACCTAAATTCATTGGATTCTAATAAGCTATCTAAATAATTTACTAGTCAGCTTTAGATGAGTCTAACAATTTACATTCAATTTCTTAATTTAAGGTAACTTGAAAGAATTTTCTACTTTGGAGGAGAAGAAATGTACAAAACATTGTTTCCTCTAATGAAGGTATCTCCGTGGTTTTCAACAAATACTCCGTCTACATATTCTTCTGTGTCTTCCATGGCAATGTTCATCCTATCATCTAAGCAGGCCAGTAATCCTTTATAATCAACTCCACTATTTAATCTAACAATAACCGGACTTCCAATGACTTGTCTCAGGAAATCACTGGGGCTCTTGTTATTTTGCTTAATAGTTCCAGAGTCTGCCATATTTTCAAAAACCCTTAGACTTCTGGTTTATGGCTTCTAATTTTCCAAAAACTTTGTGCTCACAACGATACTAACCGGGAGCAGATATGGCGCCAATCTCTAATAGTCGGATTGCGAAACTTTGTAGTTAAAAGATAATGCAGAAGCAGGGATATAATTAGTAATGGAATTTCTTGGATGAATTTCTTTCAGCATAATGAAAACAGTTTTTTGGAAAAAGGAGGTGTACAAAAATAATTCACATCATGTCTTTCGAGATCTATTGTATTTTTCTATCTCATGTTGAATTTAATGCTAGGGAAATTAGTATAAATATTAAAAATATATGTAAATATGTAAATTAACGATTGTTTTTTTCTTTAACTAAAATAGAGAAAAAGTTTAAAATGCAAAAAAGAAAAAGGGAAAAAACGATGTGGGCGTGATTCGAACACGCGCGTGCAGAGCACAATGGCTTAGCAGGCCACCACCTTAACCACTCGGTCACCACACCTTTCTAGCACACAGGCACTCGTCATTGATCTTGTACTAATAAATATTTAGTAGCGGGGAATTAGAAGCCGAGACACGTTATATTTGTTTAAGTAAATTCCATCATGACAGTTTTTTGATAACGTCTTCGATTAGGAAGTCGAATGTAAATATGAAAGAAAATTGAAACTACTTTACTTTTACATAACTACTAATACTGAGCACTAAGTACTGACGAGGTATTCCATTAGCAGTATGGATATTTCTTAATTAAGTAGTGCGATAAAGAAATCTATGAACTATTTAAGCGCTGATTAATATTTTAATAGAGTTATTAATTCAGACGTCGCTTTGTTCAACATATTAGCAATTCGTTCCGGGGACGAGAAATTTTTTTCCTAGGTTGATCTTGCATCCTTTCTCTTTAAAAATATAGTCTCAAGTTCTATTAGGGTTATTAAGTTGATTATTTTTCAGAGGCAATTGATTGTAGATTGAACATCAATGAACACTAGAATTGGCACGGTCTTGGCAAGTCTGAGAAGCGAGATTTTTGATAGTGGCAAGAAGATTCTCTTTATTACAGGGGCAGGGCTAAGTTTGGACTCTGGAATCCCACTTTTTAGATCGGAATCTGACGGTGGAGATGGCTCAGCGATTTGGAATTCTGAACTAGAGGCTTGGGCAACAATAGGCAGTTTCAGAAAAGATCCCATAAAATGGTATTCTATATTTCAAAATAACTTCAAATTCTGGAGCAGCTTTCTAACAGCTAAACCAAATGAAGGACATAGAGTACTCTCAAAGTTGTGTTCAGATTTTCCTAACAGAATCAAAGTAATCACTCAAAATATAGATGGGCTCATGCAACAGACAAATTGCCCAAGAGAAAATATTATTGAAATTCACGGAAGAATTCATTACCTTAGATGTGCAAATCCTAATTGTGACTATTCAAGTTCAAAATTTTCATATATAGATTGGAAAGGGCTTTTTAACCAAGATAACAAGATCCCAAAGGACTTCTATTTAAAATGGTCATGTCCCTCTTGCAGTTCTCCATCATTACCATTATTTCTTTTGTTTGACGAATCATATACCAGTCATACTTTCTATGAGTGGGAAAAAGCCCAAACATGGATGAACGAAGCTGACTTAATGATCTTTATTGGGACATCATTCAGCGTTCTCTGCACGGATTGTTGTCTGCACTACGCATATAGGAACCAGATCCCTATTTACAATGTAAACATCCGCCCCGCTCCAATCTGCTTTGAACTATACAATGAGGATGGAAACGATTTTGAGCTTATAGAGTATCCAAATAATCTTTTAAATAACATAACAAAAACATCAACCGACTTCCTAACAGCATTATTTCCCAGGGAGAATAGCTAAGCCTACAGGATATATTTATTATTATGCATAGTATGAATCTACAATTTTTATTACTATTACAAACTATTTTATAATTTCTGTTTTAATTAATTTTTGTTGTCATTCATGTTTCTGGCGCCAACTAGTCTCGAATTTTTGTGTATTTTATTCGGGGTACACCCCTCTTATTTAAAAGTTGCAAAAAGTTTGGTTTGGGGGTTCTCGTTGATTGTTTTTTGAGGGAAAGACATAACAGACATTAGAGGAAATAATTAATAAAATACTTTAAGTCTTCTCTAATAATTTATCAGTTTAGTAAAGTTGAAAGAGTAACTAGACAAAAAGATGACAGAATGCAATTGCATGATAAAGGGATTCCTCGATGGGTCGTCTCTGTGGAAATCAGTGGTTGCTTCAACCGTATTTAATGCATTTATGATCTTTTTTGGAAGGAACTTCTTCGGATTCATTTGCTCAGTGTTCTCTCTCTTGATTTTGGCTGGAGGAATTTGTGTTAAGGTAGCTCCAGAGAAACTTGAAGCTATTAAAAAAAAGGATTTGGTAACATCTGAAATGCTCGAAAAGCATTGTAGTTCCATTGCAGAATGTATGAACAAGAAGATTGAACTTGCTATAGACGCTATTTCATGGGAGTTCCCATTCATTTCTTTTGTTTCATTCTTAGTATTGGCACTTTCATCCATTTTTCTCAGAAACCTTGGATTCTTTGTTTTCACTACCGTCGCAGTCAATATTTTCTTACTTAAGAACTACATCAACTCCTTCTACACAAGCATTGTAGGCCCAAAGGTGTCCCCTCACATCGACAATATTTCCAAGAAATTCAATAAGAGCTTTGAAAAAATCCCGAAGATGAATAACTTAAAGTCAGACTAAGTATAACTTTTAATTTTTTTATCTTTAAACCTAGTATTTTAACAAAAAAAAGTTTTTTGGAAGTAGAAGCATTACTTAAAGATCTCTACTACTTGTTTTCAACTACTATTTGTTTTGCCTTGTTATATAATTGCCTGCGAAAATCTCCAATAATCTCCTTTCTCTCATTTACAGACAAATGTCTTAAGTCCTCTTCCAAGGTTGCCTTTTCATTCTGGATTTCGTCCATTTCTAGCCTTACTTCTTTTTTAGTCTCCCTAAGGGAATCTGACAAGCCTTTTATCTTCTCTTCCAGGGAGTCCACTCTATGTATCGCAACCATCTTTAATACATGGGCGACATTTTCCAGTTCGTTTTGTCTTGTAATAAGTCTTTTTACTTCTTTACTTAGTTCTTCTACCTTCTTTTCGAGAATTAATTGTTTTTCACTTGATTCTTGATTAATACCTGAATGGTTCATCACATTGCCTTGAATGACTGGAGGTTGAGTGACGATATAAAGGGGAGACGGAAGAGGAGCGTTTATATTTGAAGATATTGCAGAATATTTAGAGCCTGGCAAGAATAGATTTTGGTTAACAGCCTCAGTAAGATGCAGAGGAGGGTAATTTTGAGTATTGCTTGTATTATCTTGAGGAAGTAAGTCGTTCGCACCCACGAAACTGTTACTATTACTATGGACTGACTGAGTTTCCGTAATACTAGAAACTGAAGCAGGGTATTGGTCTTCTTTATCAACTTGTTCTTCCTCACTACTCTTTGTTGTCATATCTAACTTAGTCTGTTGGTCTTTGTCTTCTATAGCGTTGCGTTGTATTTGTCTCCAGCTTGAGGGAGGCGAAACATGCTTAACTAAAATCTCATCGGTTGCATTTTTAAAGAAATTTTCATTCATAATTCTATTTCGGGATTTAGAACTCTTAGAAATATTTTGGTTGTTGAGCTGTTCCTTTTCGATTATTTGTATGTTTTGAGTAAAACTCATCATTTCGCTACCATCAGGAATGTAAGCTTCATTAGCCTCTTGAAGCCTTTTAATACAATATTGAGCAACTTCTCTAACTTTGGGCGACTTATCTTTAGCTCCAAGGTTTACTACATTAATTATGACTTCTGCATAAGTTTTAATTCCATCAATGGGTTTTTGCAAAGGGATATTGCTGTTGTGCGCAGCCAAGAGAGCTCCCGCTTGTGCAACAAAGCAACAAACCATGATTTCAGTTAGAAGAGAGAGAGATGCACTTCTAACGTTGGTATTCTTACTATTTGTAGTATAGTTAGGGTGTAATTCTTTAAGTATCCCATTAAAAATACTGCTGATTTGTTTCCAAGTAATAGGGAGGATCAAATGATCGTTAATACCCTCAACTTGTTTTAATTCAAGACCTTCTGCGCATACATTCAATTCTGGGTCCATATTTTGCTTTTGCTTAAGATCATACATACCTGGAGAGCTTCCAAAAGATGTTTCTTGTAGAAAAGTCCAGACAAGAACAACCAACTTTCTCAAAGTGTCAATTACTACAGCTCTACATGCCTCTGAAGTATTAGGATTCATCATAATTGGAACCAAGTTTCCCATAAGTTTATTAAGATTCATAATTACTAGGTTTGTACTCATCCCATCTATCGCAGAACTAATTGCTGCAATCGAACTAATTTGAATTGTTGGATTGCTTTCCTTTTTTGAGAATTGAAATAATGGATCAAAGAAATTGTCTACAATATCCTGATTAAGTTGAAAAATCTCTTCGGCAAGAAATGAGCTGGCAATTAATCCTATAGTTGAGACTGCTGAATTTTGGACATGCACTTCCATATCTTTGCATCCTTGAATTAAGAATGCCATTATTGAAGAGATGTAGGGCAGAGTGCGTTCCGTTCCAAAGCGCTCAACAATATAGTCAACTACTTTGACGCTGAACCTCCTGCCCATTGGTCTCATCTTATCAGAGTCCAAGAGGCCGCTTGAGAGTACTCCATGGATGTCCCCCAGTTCCATTCTTGCGACCAAAATCTTAAGGTCTTCGAGCCCTTCAATTGTGTTCGGATTACAAGTTAGTACATATAAAAATTACTTGAAAAAAATTACAACCTACCTCTTCCAACACTATCAACATCATTCATTTTATGCAGACAGTAGTCCAACTCCTGTCGAATGGACTCTATTCTTTTCTGTTGTTGGGCTCCTAGCATCCTTTAGACCTTGTCACAGTTGGAAAGGAGACCAAAATTTGAATTTTTAATCAGAAAAGTAACAAAAAGAATAACAAAAAAAAAAAAAGCAATATTAACCAAGAATTATAAGCCTATTACTAATTATTAATCCCGGCACTATTACCACCCCACACATATACATGCATTTACCGCCAGCAAATGGCGGCAATTAATAACAAACCTTTTATGAGATTGGGACTCAAGAAAAGCATTAAAGTAATATCTAATTTGAGGTGGAGACATTTTGGAGCTGCTTCCTAATCTTCAAGAGCTGCTTATAAAGAGTAGTTTTGAGTTGTTGGTCTTCTTGGAAAATCGAGATGATGTCCGCTTGAACCTTTCTTAAGAAAACAGTAATGTTTCGCGAGATCTCGTCAATTGATTGGGAAACATGAAGACCTTTTGTCTGTTCTGAAACTAGCCCAGTTTTATTATTATGACAGAGAGAGCCCTGGAATTCAGCAGAATTTGGTATAGATCTAGAGTCGAGAATGGGGCAAAAGTTGATACAATTAGTCATGAAATTGCTCCAAAACTCTATTCTCCAATTTCTTTTAAGACATGAACTCTGGTTCTTAATTCTATAGTTATAAACTTTAAGAATATCATTTTCATCTTGTTTATTTTTAGTGTGTTTATATTCCAAGCACCTGAGGGTCTCATCGCTCCACTTTGTGAGCTCCATATATCTTCCAGTAATTAAGCAATGTATTGTGGAGGCAATGCCAAAGATATCAATGTGGTGAAGCCAGGGGAGATTTTCTAACATTACAGGAGGAAGAAAGCTTTTTGCATGGCAATTTCCTTCAAAGAAGGTGTTTTTGTAAATTTCTCCTATATCTAGACTTCTCCCAAAGTCAATTATTGACATGAATATCGGTAATTCATGGCTCTCTGGAATCAGTGGGTGACAAGTAAACAGGTTTGTATCATTATTCCAGCCTTCCTCACAAAAACTAGGATTTGGATATAGTAATATGTTGTCAGGCTTAATATCTCCATGTAATATTTTCATTTCATTAAATGCAAGGAGGGTTTCAGCAAATTGATAAGTGAGAAATAACAGGATAGGCTCTTCCATAGTCATTCCATTCCTTAGGTAAAACTCGTTTAGTATGTTTTGTAAGCTTTGCGCTCCAAAAAATGTAGGTAGTATTGAGATACCCACAGAAGCGCTAAGTTCGTCATTTAATTCCGCATTCTTTTGATTATTTTCTTGCTCTCGGTTGCCCTTCATCATCTCCCTAGTCAAGATGTTCTGGATCATCCCTGATGAGCTTTGAGAAACTATATATAGCTCGGTTATACAAAATATGGTTACCCCCTCTCCGATTTCAATTGGATTGGTTAAAGAACTTCCGTCAGAAGCGGAGTCAACGTAGTTGCAAGAACAGTGTGAAGAAACAGAAATTCTACTAGCTGTCTTTACAGAAGATACTGAGCTCTTTCTAAAATTATTTATTGGAGTGTTTCCTGAACTTGCATAAAAGCTTATGTTTGGAGTATGTGCAAGGCTACTCACTGAAGTCCTAAATGCCATATTTTCATTCGATTGATTCTCATTTGCAGTATCCATAGGGGCAAAACACGAGTTTAACGAATTCCTACTAGAGGGTATATTACTTCCGGGTAAATAAGTTGTACTTATTGAGCTTCTGGCTGTTTTTTGAACTAGCGGCGACCTTTTTTTAATATCTTCATTAAAACTATTTGTTTGGTACTCATTCAGAATCAAAGGTTTCTCAATTTCTATAGAAGCCCTCTTAATAATACCTGTTATGCGTTTTTTATTTCTCTTATAAAGAGATAGCCCACCATAAATTTCCCTAACATTGAGCCCAAGGTCTTTATGCTGAACTTTAACAGCGCATGAAAATACGCTAACCAGGTTTTCGTTCACTATTGTGCAAACATCAGAAGAAAATACACTCGCATTTGCTCCTGACCCAATTAATTTTTTAAGCATAAAGGTCCGCTTATAACTTTGGTTGATTTCCAAGGTAAAAGAATAACCAGTTTTAAACGAGCTTTGGTTCAACCTTGGAGCATCATCCTTGTTAGTTACAGAAGCCAAATTGATTTGGTAAAGCATATATGGGACAGCACATAGTTGGAGCTTTGAATAATTATTGTACCTTTCATTGATGTGATTTAGCATGATTGACTCCCTAAATGAGCGAGATCTTATGTGATAAGGATTCATGGTTGAAATCAATCCCATAGAAAAAAGGGATTTTTCAAAAGTTAAATTTTTCTCTGAGTTATATTTATGAACACCAAATAATGAGACCAAATAGTAATTATCTTCGGAGCGAAAAGAAGCCCCTTCCTCACTTTTGTCAAAATTACCACAGCTACCCAATTTAAATGCAGCATAGTTACTGTCTTGCGAATCTATTGGAGAAATTACAGCTTGATCTTTTTGTATATAATTTAAGCTTAACGATTCAATTACCTCGCTAACTTTATTTAATTCAACTTTTTCACTGGTAACAGGCTCTAATATAGAAATCCGCTTGGAATCAAGGTCCTTTTTAACCCAGGAATCTTTATTTGTTGAACTGCAAGAGTTTCTCTTTTGGCAAACCTTACTTAGATTTTCCTTATCGTCGACCTTAGTATTGAAAAACTCATTATAGTCTAATTGATATCTAAGGTACCCTATTTCCTCAAATGATAACTCATCGTTTCTCGAAAAGGGACCATATGGGTTTGTTTTATTATCTTTTAAAATATCAACATTGAAACTAAAAAATGTCTTATATTTTCCTTTCATCTTACAAGGCTTAGATTAATTCAGCAAATGCAACCTATCCAAGAAGGCCCTTTCAGATACAAAGCTGATCTCAAACCTTCTCCTATGTACGCTGAACAACTCCCAGCCCTCTTTTTTCCAAATACTGTTATAGTGCACTTTCTGAGTTTTTTTCTTATTAAAAAGTTACTTATTTCCTGATCCTGCAGCCCACAAATTTGTACACAGATACCGCCACAAGTACGGCGCTCGATGCATGGGCGGGTTATGCAAGAGAGATTTGGTCAAATGAATGCGAGCAGCAAAGGAAGTGACCGAGGAAAAAATTCTGTAAGAACGAGACATAGTTTACTTACAAATACTAAAACAAAGTGGTAAGTTTGTCTCAGCCTACAATTCTGCGTTTTTTAAGGGAAAAATGACGAACGCTTTTAATTTTTAGGCAAGTACTAACTCAGGATGCCCATGAATTATTTTATAATAAATTTAACAGGTAAGTTTATTCACTTAATTGGTGAAATCCAAACTCATTTCTAATAGTGTTGTTAGAAATATTAGAAATAAAGACATAAAATGGTCTAGAGGGCTCTTTTTCATTGGGTGCAACGAAGTTTTGCGAAATATTGTTAGTATTGCTGGAGTCATATTCACTCAAAAGCTTTTTTCACTCGGAATTGGGAACCATATTTTGACAGCATGCAAGATTAATAATGTTCCATGTGTCATCTTGGCTAATAATGATGAAATGGCTAAATGGCTTCCTGGATCAAGTTTGTCTATGTCGTGCGTAGGATTAAGAGAGAAAATTGAACCTGAGAGACTAAAAAGTCTTGGTTCAAAAGAACCCGAGTATTCATACGAAACTGTTAGGTCTGGTTTGGTGCAGCTGATTAAATCCAATCAAAGTAAGTTTGAAATACCATACTTAGAAGCGGATGGCATAAGCTCACCTCAAATCCAAATTCTGCCCCCAAGTATAAAGACATTGGTAGTAAATCCTAAAATTGAATACCCAAAATGCATGAGGAGGTCCGAAAAGAGAAAACTAAGAAAAGAAAGGAGAAGTACGCGGAAGGTAGTCGAAACTAGTGCTAATTAATTTTATAGTCTATTTGAATTATTTATTTTGTTTAGCAATAAGTGTTATAATTTGGGTTGTTCTCCTTGGAGTAATAATTATACAAGTCATCAGAGTATTCATTTAAAGGAGGTTCTTGTCTAGATAAACCATCAAGTTGTAAGTTCTTTGAACCAGAATCTGTATTATAACCTGCAAGCATATAGTCGTTTCTCTCTGCTCTCTTATATTCTTCAATTAACATCTCTGATACCTCTCTTGCATTTTCAAACTCGTCAAGTCCATCTTGGAATACTGATTGTTTCTTATAGTTGTCAAGGAAGGCTCCTCTTTTCATTAATCTATCAAACTGAGCTACGCATCTCTGGAATAAGCCGGCTATAGCCGTATTATTGGCCATCATTAAACCATTCACCTTGTGTTGAGTAGAATATGGGTTATACTTTGAAAGAGCTACTTGAATTGCTGCAGGGCCCCACTGAATAAATCTTACCATATTCCTGTCCCTGATTCTCTGCAAACTTTTGTGTACTTCCATTGGATCAGTCTCACCTCTAATAATGTTCAATATTGATATATACGTCCCCTTCCTCATATTTGTGCTAACCATAATATTACTTGGTTGTAAAAGTCGTCTCATTACATCCAAAGTTGTTGTTTTCCTAACATTTTGTTGTATATTTTGACTAATTGTAATTGGAGTGTATGATGTCACGAGAAAATGGCATCTTGGAGTTGGAACTAAGGTGGAGAATAATGAAACCAAATTATTGTGCATGTATCCCGGATATCTAAGTGTTGTAGTCGAAGCAGCCATTACTGTACTGACTAAAGCATTAGTTTGGGCAAATGTTGGATTCGTCAAATTCAATCTATCTTCAGCTATTCCACTCAAGGCAGTATTATCAAGAACTACAACGCAATCCGCGTTTAAAGCTAATCTCTTCAGAGTTAACACAGAGTTATATGGCTGAACCACTACATCAGAGCTCTCATTATTAAGCATTGGAAAAACTGAGAATGTTTTAATTAGTTTTCTTGGATAATGTTCATTTAACAGTTCTAAAATATAAGACCCCATCCCACTACCGGTACCTCCTGCAATTGAGTGGCAAAGAACAAACCCCTCCATACTTTCGCAGCCTTCCACTTCTCGATCAATCATATCCAGTATTTCATCATAAACCTCCTCCCCTGTATCGTAACCACAACCCCAGTTATTTCCAGCTCCGCCGCCCTCCTTTCCAATAAAGAAGTTCTCTGGGTTGTAAAGGTGTTTGAATTCGCTTGATTTTATACTATTTAGAACTCTAGGCTCCAAATCAAATAGTAAGGCTCGAGGAACATAATGGCTGTCATCTGAAAGATAGAAAAACACATCTTTCCTATCTTCAAGTGGGCCACTGTCTTTGATTACTGTTCCATTGGCATCCAGGCCATGTTCAGTACATAGCTGCTTCCAAAATTCCATGCCTATTTGATTCCCACATTGCCCAATCTGTAATGTAACTAATTCTCTGGGCATCTTTAATTAAAGTTTATACTTAGTTAATTAAATATCTTCTGTACCAAATAAGCACAAATTTGGCTAAAAATTCGGCTGAGTCTTTCGGATCCTGCTATTAAGATGTAAAACTGCTGTATCTTTGTAACCAAATTGAAATTAATTCGATGTTGCTATTAACTATTGAATTTCACTTTTTTAGCGACTTTTGTATTAAAAACTTGTCGAGCCTCAGTCCCCACGTGGTGGGGGGGTGCGCATAATAACGGTATAAAGTTTTCTTTTCTGCACCTAAAGGGTAAAAATATTCCCAAAAAATTTGAGAAATAGATTATCCTCTTAATTTGGTTTGAAAGGAATTCCCTGAGAAAAAATTACTTAATATTTCTCTTTTTTTTTGGAGTAATAAAAAAACTTGAGGTATAAGTTAAACTAAAAAGTTTCAAAGGCTAAGACCCAAAACCCAAATACTAAAAGTTTTCCTTACAAAGAAAATTCAGGAACCTAAATTAAGCCTAAATAATGCACGAAGAATGGATTATCCGGGTTTTCTCTTCCTCTGGAAGATCAAGAGTGACAATTCCTTCAACATGTAACCTTTCAATGTTAAAGTCAAAGATAGCTCAGTCGCTTAAGGTTCCTGAAGAACAACAACTTCTAAGTTTAGACTCACATGGGAACACACTACTGAAGGGAGACTCACTTAGTGTGCTTCAACATGGTCTTTTTAATGGCTCGATAGTTTATTTGATTACTGATGCAACTCCACAGATTGCTACGCAAAGCATCCAAAGGCCAAAACATATGACAACAAGTGACCTTCCTCCACTTGAAAAGAAGCCCTCAAATTCAAACTATCCATCTTCTTCTTCTGCTGATTCTAAGGATATGAATAATAGCGTGGAAAAAAGTGAAGGGCCACATTTTAAATCATTTGATTCATTTTTAAGCGAAAGAAATTTTGTCACTGATGACCTACCACTTAAGCAATCCTACAAATCTTTCTTTATTTCAAAAGGAGTAATGAACAAAATACCCCCTTCAGTTACACTAAGGCACCAAGCTTATCGACACGTTGACCACCTTGAGATGATGAATTTGTCTGAAGCAATGCAATTTGTTGACTATTGGAGGTCAAAATTAGGTATGATGAAACAAAGAGTCGGTTGGATGTATGGATACTATCGAGAAGATAGTACATATCCGATGGGTATTCGAGCTGTAATGGAAGCAATTTACGAACCTCCACAAGATGAGAAAGCTGAACCAGGAAAGCTTATTCTCGAAAATGATAGTTTTAAATCTACAGTCGATAGAGTTGCTCAATCTCTTGGTCTCGAATGTTTAGGATTGGTTTTCACACATAATGAGAGAGACGAAGTACTAACTTCTAATGAGATTGTTACTCTTGGAAAGCTTCAGTTAGAAGCACTAAAAACACCTCATTACACTGGCTATCCTGTTAGCAGCTTTATTTGCTGTACAATTGCTCCTTGTAAGTCTATCCAAGGAGGAGACCCCATACCAAATGCGTTTGCAGTTTCTGACCTTGGATTAGCTCTTCTCAGAGACAAAATAATTGATGAGAAAGGATTAAAGGACGACACTCATATTGTTATTAGAGAAGAGGATAAGGGTGAGATTCTACCACAAATCCTAGAAAAGGGTGTATCTACCCGCAAGTTTGATGCCCACTGGCTAATAGTGCGCATTAATGAGTCCGCCCCTATCCAACCAAAACCTTTCTTTTCCTCATCACAGTTTCCCAGAGAAAATAGAATTGTTCCTCAGAAACCAAGCGATGTCTCAGAATTTATTAAATCCAGGCTAACATCAGTACCTTTGACTTCCTGCAATCTCCTCAACGACTTTCACCTATTGTTGTACCTAGCAAAATTGTTTGACGAAGCTACAGCAATCAGTATATGTGAATCAATCATTAACAAAACCGCAGTAGATCAGCACTTACTAGATATTTTGATGTCCTTAAACTAAAGCTTAGCTAATATATTAATGAATTAGTATTGTTGCACACGCAAAGTATCCAAAATTGTAAAATAATTTGATTCAAAGTCTAGTTTTAAAACCTACTATAGTCGATCAAACAAAACTACTTAAGTTCTAATCCTAGAATTACTTTCCACTTATCTCTCGTTTTGACAAATAAGTAGTTTTCTTTAATTAGTACTTCTAGGTGCATGCAAATCTATAAAAGGAGGCGGGAAATTCGAAGTTTTTATTTATTTGTAAGATGAGAGTTTGGTTAAAAAATATTATATATTGCAGAAAAATCCATCTAAGAGATTATATGAACTTAAAACTAAGCTTTAAACTTGAATGTTAAATAAGTATAAAATACTGAGAGTTTTAAATATATATACATATATATAAATTTATATATGTAAATTTAATAAAATTGCTAGCACTTAGGCATGCGTATGTGTATTACATGTCTTCTTTGGGAAATTGAATATCGAGGCGGAAAAAAATATTAATATAAAGGAGTGTTTTTGTTTGAGTAATCAGAGAACGGATTTTTTTAAGTACAAGTTTCCGGCTAAGTTACGGTAAAAGACTACTGGAGCTTAAGTTCTGTATGCTGTACAATTTCAAAAGTAATTCATTATAAGAATTACCCAGTATTAAACTGGACCTAACTAAGAAGTAGTATAGATGCAATCTGAAAATAAATGTATGCATTAAAAAGTTTATCAATCAAATTATTATTTTTACTTTTATTGGAAGTATGCGCTTATAAGTTCACAAATGGAGTTCCGATAGCTTCAGAAGCAAAGGTAGAAACAGAAAACCCATTGCTATCAAGTACAGAGGATTGTTCTAACAATCCATGTGCCTGTTGTTCTGATAAGTTGCTTTCCATGGCAGAAGAATATTCAGAATTAAATGGAGGCGCAAATACGGAATGTTCTTCATTTTTAAAGAATCTATTTTGCACTTTAGCATGTAACGAGGAGTCATCAGACATTGGAACATTGTCAAATGAAATTATGGTCTTGTCTGTATGCGAGTCAGGATGTTCAGAAATTCTGAAAAAATGCCCAGTTAAAGATTCAAAGAGCGAAGAAGGTGGTGATGAAGGGAAGGAAGAAAAGAAAGAAAAAGAAGAAAAGAAAGAAAAGGATGAAAAGAAAGAAAAGGATGAAAAGAAAGAAAAGGATGAAAAGGATAAAAAAAGTGAAGATAAAGAAAGTGAAGATAAGAAAGAAGAGGTAAAAAATGAAGATAAAGAAAAAAAGAATGAAAATAAAGAGGAAAAGAGTGAAAGTAATGAAGAAAATAAGGAAACAGGAGAAAATACTGATGAAAAACACATCAAAGAAGAGGAAGATTCAACCTCAACCTCTAATAAAAGGTCAATCATTTCAAGTAACTTTTCAAGATTGAAAAACGCAGAGAAGATAACAATTGACTCTTCCGGAATCTCTGGGTCGCTAAGTCTTAAGGATGAGAAGTCAGAATGTTCAGCAATTAGTGTTCCAAATATGCATACAACAAAGTCTTCAAAATATTCTTTAGCCTTTATTCAAGCAAATAGTGATACTAAAATATGTTTGAAATCTAGTGGAGGGTTTAAGCTCATGACCAAAAACGTTCCAATTTTGAAATCAGGATCAAGCTCCAGTGGAACCACAGCGAATACTCAAACTTTGCCTTCATCTACAGTAGCTTCAAATGTATCTAGCTCTTTGGGCAATGCTCCTTTAACAGATGAGGAAATAAAATGTGGATTCTGTTTCAGCAAATGTTGTTGTTGGCCAGTTTGGAGTGGATCAATAATATCTTTCGCGGCATATATGGTGATGGCCTTCTTGGCTATATACTGGCAATCTGCCCTGTTCTCTCTTGGCCTTAAGTCTTCACATTTTTGGAAAGGAGGTGGATACTGGCTGGCAGGTAGCGGAGGTCTTGGAATATTTGTTGGTATGCTTGTTGGAGGACTAGTTTCGTCTTGCTTTGCTGGGGCTCTTTCACTCGGTGGGTCTCTAACTAATCTCTTCATGTCAGTATTGCTTGTTGGAAGACTTGGAGCAGCTTTGGGAGGTATTGGTGGATTAGGAACTGGGGCATCAATTGGATTAATGGCTCACTCTGGAACCATATCGTGGGTTATAGGCCTGATATTAGGCCTACTGTTGGGTCTTGTTGTTGGGTTTTCTCCTATTGCTAGATCCCTAAAGATGAATGATAGATATATAAGAAGAGGAATTAGGCAAAGAGAACTAAGAAGGAGAAGTCGTCTCTCTGAAGGAAGCTATCATTCTGAAGGATTTTCAGATGCTTCTGGGACTGACAGAGGCAAAAGAAGTTCTGTCCAAAGACATACATCTGCAGAATCAAGAGATAACGCTGCTCATATAAGTGATGGACATTCGCAATCTTCGAGCAGTGCAGCAAACAATGTAAATTAATACGGAATATAGGACTTACATTAAATCAATATAAGAAATATTACGTAATAAATAGTCTATTCGCTATCTATAATAATTGAGAATAGGAGTCAATTCATGTGCATCGTGATTGTACGTGTTCAAATTATTAAAAAAAATAAAGAAGTCATACAATGTATTTTATTTTGATAGTTCCTAATGCTTATTTCTAAATATTCAGACTATATGTATTCAAACTTTCACTTTTTTTAATGTGATTTATTAGTGTGTTAATGGTTGTCTCTGTCATATCTTTGATATAGCGTTGTGCTATTTTATCCATTAGAATCGTATCAAATTCAAACTCTAGTTTGCACGAAACCTTAGTCAAGCCATATTTATAGTTCCCAATAAATTCCCAACTTGTTCTATGAGATCTAACAAAGGATGAAAACTTCTCAATTGTAATAGGTATCTTCAAAACTTCTTTTGGTGGCCAGTAAGCTATTATTGAATTTGGCTTCCTTCCTTCTACAATGGAGTATAAATATCCCCCAAAAATACCAAATTTGATTTTTTGTCTTGAAAAAAAAATATCTCTATTATGAATAGATCCCCAAATCTTAGTTATCTCAGTTTCTGAAATCCATGGAAATATCTGCCTATATTTTGCCACATCTATAACAGTAGAATACAACTCTGGCACCGAATAAGGCACCAATCTTTCACAAAAATATACAATTCCTCTTGAAAATTTTGATTGAATAAAGAAATTACGGTTTAATTTTTTGGTTAGCATCTTAAGGAAATATATTCACTGAACCTACCATCCACCATCTATACTTGCTTACTATTCAACGAAGATAACTAAGAGAACTTCTAACAAATCAGGACAGCATTTTTTTCAAATAGATAACTAAGTGTCTAAATATTAAACATTTGAGTAAAAATTTAATAAAAACACAAATATTAAGCCGCACCTAAGTTCTCCACATATTGGTTCATTTGCCATCCAATGCTGATCTAAAAACTGAGTTGCCGCCAAAAGTGTGTGCATGCAAAAATTATAATAATGGTGACAAGGTAAAAACTGGAGTGAAGATTAGCAGCAAGATATGTTGTACTACTCATTTATAATTGTTTATCCTTGTATTTTAAGTCATTCTAGTAAAGATTTATTTGTTATTCTGTATTCTTTTTCTTATATTAACATATTTCTAATATGGACATTTTGTAGACGTATACTTAAAGTCAATAAAAAAATATTTGTTCAAAAGACTAATGACATAATAGAAAAGTAAGGAATTAAAGTAGTAGCGGGAATTGTAGATTTGTGTGTTTAATAGGTAAAGTAACTGATATTTTAAGTGGAACTTGGCGTCCCAAAAATGCAGCAAGTGCCACTCAACGCTCAACCTTGGGGGGGGATTCCAAGTCCCATGGCTGGGGGAATGCCAACAAGACAAAATGGTCCTGTATTTCCAGGTGCAGTTCCAAGAATGGGAGTATACAGCACTCCACATTCGCCAAATAGATCAAGCCAAATACCTCCAAATGTTCAATCACAGATGTTTCCAAGACAAGTGCCAATTCCAAGGGTTGGAGTCATGGGGAAGCCTCCGGGTTTAGGAACACAGCTTACGCCAGCTCAAGAATTGATGATGTCAACATTTACTGCTCAAAACCAAAGTATAAATGGCGTTCCATACCCAGCGTCTTCAATACCGCAAAACCTGAACGTTCCTTCCTCTCCAATGCCTTCTCCAGAAAGAGAACAACGTAATTCGGGAATAGGGACAAAGTTACTTAATTCATTTATACCTTGGATGGGGACTTGTGGTGCTCAACCAAGTGTCGGACAAAATACAGGTTTAAAAAGCCCAAATTCAGGTGGAATTGGTTCAGTTTTTTGTTGTGCTCCTGAAAAATCAGGAATAATGACTCCAGAATTCCCTGGTTCACATGATTCTAACTTTAGTTTCTCAAATAATGCAAAAGACCAATTTAAGGGAGGGGTGAATCCCTCAAATAATGATTTGGAAAAGGAAAACAAAGAGCTTAGAGAAAGTTTATTCCAATTAGGGGAAGCTGTTCATGATTTCGTTTCAAAAAATAACCCAAATAACGAATCGCAGTTAATTGCAACGTTATCAAAACAATTGAGTACAATCCATCAAAGGATAGGAGATATCAAGTATTCCGTTTTCCCTACGGAAAATAAGATTGGAATAGAAACAAAAAATGACTTGGTTCTTAATATAGTACAAACAGTGAACATTATATTCGGGAAAATCGAGGTTATTGCTTCGATTTTGAATAACGATCATTCAGCTTTAGTATTCGTCAATGAAATTCAAAAGTCTCTTTTTGATATTGGTACTCATCTGGAGAAACTGGATGAACTTTATAAATCAAAAGGTTCGGAATTAGAAGCTGCCAAGCATGTTTCTATCATGATGGAAGAAGATAATAAACATTTGTCAGAGAGACTTAAAGATTCTAATGAACAAATACGAATGTTAAGAGAGAGAATTATAGTATTATCAACAAATATCGAAGATAAAAGTTCTCCGCAAGCACAAACTTCTTCACCTTTGTACAAGAAACTTGAAAGCGAGAAATTTGAGTTGGAAAGAAAGATTCAAAGTATTGAACAACAACTAGAAGAAACTAAGAAAGCTCTGGAGGTTTCACAGAACAAATATAATAATCTGATTAAACAAGAATCAATCAATGCTAAGTGGCCAAATTATGAATTAACTAAAGGTAGGAGCCACGAAGATTTAGTTGAGCTTCTAAAGAAAATTGATCCAGAAAGCAAAGCTCTACAATCTATTGCAGAAAATATTGTCAAGAAAGATCAAAATATATTTACTCCTCAGCCTAACTTAAAAGACCGAGTCCTTAACGTTCAAGTTCAAGAAAAAGATATAGATTTCTTGAAAAGTGACTCCACACTTGGTGAGTTACACAAAGACACTATTAGGATGCAGCTAGAACAATTCCAGAAATTACACTTGATCAATGAGAACGTTAATAAGAATGCTGAAAGACCTCTATTAAAATCAAAAGATAAGAAATAAAACTTTATCGTTATAGTTGATAATTTTTTTTAGAATAGTTTAATATTAAGTCTTGAACATTAAATTTGTTATCATTTATTATTCTAACCATATAAAAAAACATAGATATAGAAGGAATTGAAGCATGCATTTTGGAGACAAGAAAATGAATTGCCGGTAGTAATTATTTTACAAATATTCATAGATTCGCAATTCAAGGCTTGAGATTATTAAAAATAATTATTTTAGGCCAGAATACATATTTTTTTCAAATTCTTAGTAATATTTTCTCCTAAAATTCCAATACGTAAATCAAAGTGAATAATTCAATTTACTTGTACTATACAAATAATTAATTATTAGGCGCTGTGAAAGTGGGGTTTTGTTAAGAGGTACAATTCAGAAGATAACCAGAGACTGGAAAGTAAAAAGGCGAAAACGAGAAAATAAAGATTTTCGCCAAAATTAGTGATAAATGGGCAAAGATCAGGTCAAGTTAGACGTTGCATCTTTTGGAAGGAGGATCCAATTCCTATACTCGGTTTGGCTGGAAGAGAACACTAAGTATGATAATAAAAATGTGTTCAAAAACCTGAGGGAAGTGGACCTTCTATATGTTTTGTGTGGAAAAGGTTCTTCTAGAGAGGATGGAGTAATTTATAAGAGTATGACACTCCATTATTGGTTGTTTGGTTTTGAATTTTCTGACACTTTAATTTTATTCTCTCGTAAAAAAAAAATTGTAATAGTTACAAGTCAAAAAAAGGTATCAATTCTCCAGCAATTATTAGAAGGATCTTCGGATAATTTCCCAAATATAGAGTTGATTCTAGTTGATAGGAAAGGAGATCTAAAAGAATCATTTGAAAACCACAAGGAGCTAGTTTCAAATATTGCTGAAGCAACTACTACTATTGGGAGAATAGAACCTGCTGGACTTCAGGATGGCCAATTTGCATCACAATGCGAAGAATTGTTTTCAGGAGATAACCCATTTAGTAACAAGGAGACCACGATGGTGACAGCATCTATAGATTACTTGTTGTGCCACAAGGATGAAGTAGAGCTTGGACTGTGTAAAAAAGCAGCAGTTTTATCTGTCCAGATGTTGAAGGGAGTGTTATTGCAGAGAATCGAAACCATTTTAGATAAAGAATTGAAAGAGTCTCACAAGAACATTGGAAGGCGTGCAGAAGCTGCTTTAGATGATAAGACAATTCACAATGCTTGGAAAACAAAGTACGGTTTGGATCCGGAAGATATAGATTTGGTGTACTCTCTTGTCCAAAGTGGCTCTAATTTTGAGCTAAAAGCAGTAGAGAATTCTGATGAAAACTTGTGTTTGACCTCTGGTTGTATAATATTAAGTATAGGTTCAAAGTATAGAGAGTATTGTGCAAACATTACGAGGACATACTTTTTAAACTCAACTGAAGAACAGAAAAGTCTTTATAATTATTGCTTGGAACTTATGGAAACTCTAATTTCCAGAATAAAGGAAGGAACATCTTTTAACGATCTTTATTCTGGTATTTACCAGAAGATAGTTGAAGATAAGGGAACCGAGCTTGCCCAAAAGTTTGTTAAGATTATGGGACATTGCATAGGAATTGAGTTCAGAGATCCTTCTTTAATAATCAGCCCAAGATCGTCCCCAGATGTTCTAGTACAGAAAGGAATGACTTTTAATTTATCTATTGGATTCAATAATCTGGACTCTAATGGCAAAAAGTACGCAATTTGGATTTGTGATACTGTATTTTTATCCCAAGAAGGCAATGTGGAAGTCCTGACACAAGGATGTAGCAAGAAGCTGGAACATGTCTCATATGAACTGGATGATGAAGAGCCTGAAGAGCAGAAACCTGTTGTAAAGAAAGAAAAGACTTCACAAGTTAAGAAGGAAAAGCCAACAAAAAAGGAGCTTGATGAGTCTGAAGAGGAGTTTGACGATGATGAGACAGAAGAGGATAGTGAAGACGATAGACATTCAAAGTCAAAAAAAGATTCTAAGGAAATTAAAAAAGAAAAGAAATCTAAAGAGCATTTAATAATTGAAGATAGACTAAGAAGAACTGCCAGAAGAGTAAATAACTCTGAACACTCAGAGGAACTCAAGGAGATAGAAAACAGACAAAAAGAACTTAGAAAACGTAAACTTGTTGAGCTTCAGAAACGGTTTGGAGGTAAGAAGGAGGAAAAGAATGACCAAAAAGGAGATATTTCAGACTCTGAAGAGGACTTTTTCAATTCCAAGCTTTCAAGTTATAAGTCTGTTAAAGAGTATCCAAAAGAAAGGAGTTCTAGTAGAATTTATGTTGATACTGCAAAGGAAAGCATCCTTGTACCAATTTACGGTCTTTTGGTTCCTTTCCACGTTAGACTACTTAAAAATGTTGTCTGTACTCAGGAAGAGGGAAGGAAATCTTTTATTTTGAGAATTAACTTTCTGCTACCAACAGGAATTTCTTTAGAGCAGTTACCAAGTACCTTGAAGACCCCTGTATTTATTAAAGAGCTAATGATTCGTTCAGAAGATGGAAAGACATTAAATAGTATCTTCAGAAGCATTAAGGAATTAATTAAAAGATTTAAACAGAAAGGCACACTTGAGGAGGAAATGGCAGAACAGGATATGATTAAGAATCAACAGCCAATCGATTTCAATAGATCAAAACAAAGAGTAGTTCTTAAAGATGTTGGAATTCGGCCCACAATTGGACAGGGCAGACGCCAACACGGTATATTAGAGGCTCATAACAACGGATTCAGGTTTAGTTCATCCAAGGGTGAGACAATTGATATTTTATATACCAGCATTAAACATGCAATATTTCAACCTGTGGAAAACGATTTGATAGTCATTTTACATTTGCACCTTAAACATTCAATTTGGCTTGGAAAAAAGAAAACCCAAGATATTCAGTTCTACTCTGAGGTAGGAAACCAAATTGATGATTTAGAGCAGAGAAGAGGTAGAAATGTGTACGATCCTGATGAAATAATGGAGGAACAGCGTGAACGTGAAACAAAGAAAAGGTATAACCTTGAATATAAAAAATTCATACAAGGAATTGAAGAGTTGAGCAAAAATAGTTTTGAAGCAGAAATTCCTTATAGAGACCTTGGATTCTATGGTGTTCCAGGAAGGGCTGGGGTTTCAAATGTTCAACTCTTTCCAACAGCATCTTGTCTAGTTCATCTACTCGAGTTCCCACCATTTGTACTTTCATTGGATGAAATAGAAGTTGTATCATTTGAGAGGGTCGAACAGGGACTTCGCAACTTTGATATGATTTTTGTCACAAAAGACTATTCAAAGCCTGTAAAACGAGTAGACTCAATTCCTATTGAGTATTTAGATTTAATTAAGCGCTGGCTTAACGAAATGGAGATTGTTTACTACGAAGGAAGGCAAAATCTCAACTGGAATGCTGTATTGAAGACAATATTGAGCGATATTGAAGATTTTGTACAAAATGGAGGCTTCAACGGTTTCCTAGGTGAAGATAGCGATGATGAAGAGGGCGGAAGCGACGATGACGATGATGATGAGGATGAAGAATATTCTGAGAGTGATGAAGATGATGAAGATGATGATGACGACGATGACGATGAGGATCTTTCGGATCTTGAGGAGGAAAGTTCTGATGACTCTTTTAAGGAGCTTTCAAGCGATGAAGAAGAAGGTCTAAGTTGGGATGAGCTTGAAAAACAGGCCATAAAGGAGGACAGAAAGAGGGGAAGGGAACAAGACGAAGATAGAAGAGTAGACTCTGGGTACTCTAGGAAGAGGCGTTAATCCTTAGATTCACTCGCTTATTTTAATTATAGTTTCATAAGTTGTTTTTTTTTTGTTTCTTATATAATATTTAAATTGCCTACTTTACTCTTCTACAGTATAAAGCATTTGCAGATTGGAAGTAACTAATAGATGATTCTTCTAACATATCTTTTTCGATTGAAGTAAGAGATTTAAGAAATACCTGTGTATGGTCATTATTCATCTTTGAAGATTCAGAAGAATTAGGCAGATGCAAATAGATTGAAACTAGGAACAACTTTTCCAGGCGGCTGCGAAAGGATTCCAAAATTACCTTGAGAAATAATTCATCTTGTAGTAAACCCAGGAAAATTACACTAACTTGAAAGAAATAGGGTGAAATATTGTTTAAGTCCACACTACAGGGGTCAGTTCTTAAAGCGTTTGACATTTTTGACGAAAGAAAATCCGGATAATCAATCCCAACGAAGCCTCGAGAATAGAGTTCCCTTGCAAGCCATATTGGTAGTTGCAATATCTCGCCAGCTAAAATCTACGATTCAATAAAGCTGATCATTTTTTGTATTATTAAATCCATGTACGTACCTCATTATTTTCTTTTAATTGGCTATCCATACACATAAAAGCACATTCTTTTTGACTTAGTGCCATTCTACAAGGTAGTAGCTAGAAAATTAATTTTTGAAATTGGGTCTAATTTGCTATCCCTATCTACTTGACTCAATAGAAATAACTATAATCCAACTTACTGTTTCATTCATTAGTATATAATCAACATCCCAGTCAACACTTGAAAAGGAACGCTTTTGCAACTCATCCCTGGTCTTAATAAACTCCTCAATCAAATCTAAACTCTCTTCAGCCATCTCTAATATATTCTCGTTATTTCAAGACAATTTCACTCCATTAAATGCTCTGTGTGGGCTTTGGCGGGAAACATGCCACTACTTTTCTCCATGCATTCAGATAAATATTAAAGAATAATCAAAATTAACGGGCTTAGTGTTATAATTTCAAAGAAAAATTCAGAAATATTTATCTATAAAGCTATTAATTTTGTGGGAAAATGAATATAGGTAAGATACAGAAGCTATAATGATTTTATAAAGAAGGAAAGAATATAAATATATAGTACTGGAGATAATCAATAGTGCTAATGAAAACTTTTATGTTCTGTATAATGATTTAATTAACTTAACTGACTGAGTATTATTTTATAAGAAAAAAAAAAATTTGAAATTTCATAGTTAGCAAAAAAAGATTATAGCGGCAACATTAAAGCGTATTTGTGAGAGAATTGAGGGGGGGATACAAGAAACTGTTTTGAAGTAATCAAAAAGGCTTTTTTCCCCCTTAAATAAGAATTCCTCGCATAAGAAAGGAGGGAAATAAAAAACAAAATGGATTTGAAAGGTGACGATAAGGGAGTTGCAATTAATCCTTTTTTGGGTGAGAAAAGCTCAATTTTGCAGGAAACAAGATGTTTTAGCGAGGCCCATTTAAACTCAAAAAAATGCTGCACAGTTTTGACCAAGGTTTTGAATATGATCAATAGTGGAGAGAGGCTTACTGACCAAGAATGGTCAGATTTATTCTTTGGAATCACGAGATTATTCCAATCAAACAACCAAGATTTAAGAAGACTTGTATACTTAGCAATAAAGAGCTTAAAAGTAAATGAAAGCGAAGCATTTGTTGTCATAAGTTCTCTAATTAAGGACATGAATAGCAATAATGATTGTTACAGAGCAAATTCTCTCAGGGTTATAAGTAAGATTGCGGATGGTACAATGATCGGACAAGTTGAGAGGTATTTAAAGTCTGCAATAGTTGATAAGAACTCCTTTGTTGCGAGCAGTGCACTGTTGTGTGGTTATAATTTGGCACTAAGAGGCCACGGAGATATTCCTAGGCGCTGGCTCAATGAAATAAGTGAATGTATTCAAGGAAGGGACGGAATGGTGCAATACCACGCTTTGGTACTTTTATTCGAATTGAGAAATAATGATCGACTGGCAACACAAAAGATTATAGAGATGCTCTACAAGATGCCAATAAAGTCTGTATATAGCGATTGTCTGATGCTCAGACAAATGAAGAATATGTTTTTTCTTCTTTGTAAGCAGGACTCCTCATGGGAAAACGTAAGCTGGATATTAGATGGCTTCCATACAATGCTTAAGAGTAGAAGTGAAGCTGTATCTTTAGAGGCTTCTAGAGGAATATGCGATATTTTAAAGTTTTTGCACGAGAAACAAAATCATAAAGCACTTGGTTTTATTGACATTTCGCAAATTTCGAATGCCCTTCAAATGATTTTAAACTCGAATATTTCAGTGGCAAAGTTCGCTGCTGTCAGAATTCTTAATGAACTAGCCAATGTAAGTCCAAATATTGTCTTTAAGTGCCAACATGAACTAGAGCCTTTGCTTAACGACTCTAATAGAATCATGGCAACTTTAGTACTCACTATTTTACTCAAAATAGCTCAAGAAAATAATCTTGACAAGCTTGTCAAGCAAATCCCTGCATTTATTGCTGATATTAGTGACGGCGGAAAAAAAGATATTATCAGAGCCACTAAGAATCTTATCCTGAAATACCCTACAAAACACAAGAATATCCTTTCATTCTTGGCGACCAATTTGAGAGAAGAGGGAAGCCTTGATTTTAAATCTTTCGTAATTGATACATTATTTGATATTTCTAATGAGATTCCTGATATTCTGGAAAGCATTCTATATCATGCTTGCGAAACTATAGAAGACTGCGAGTATCCTGTAATTACTATCAGAATTTTGGGATTTCTTGGGAAGAATATTCCAAAGACCAATACTCCCTCCAGATTTATTAGGTATATTTTTAATAGGCTCATACTAGAAAGCTCTGCAGTAAGAGCTGCCAGCATTGATGCATTGGTTCAAATTGCCCTAGTTTGCGATGATTTAAGAGAAGATATCAGAACTCTTCTCCAAGTTTGTTCCAAAGATAATGATGACGAAGTCAGAGATCGAACAAACACTTACTCAATGATCATAGATGACAAGTCTACTTCAGATTCACTGGACGATTCAGATGATAATAAGTGTGATTTAACTAATTCAAGCCTTTTTGGAGAGCATTTAATATCTAAAGAGGCGGACACTATACGTAATCTCTCATTTATTCTTGGAAAAGTCGTTTCAAACGAACCTGAAACTCTTTTGGACTTAAATTCCCTACCAACAGACCCCGTAGAGTCAACAGTCAATGGCTCCCAAATAACTTCAAATATTACTTCTGTTTCAGCTTCTATGGAAGCTCTCAATATTTCCAGAACTCGAGGAAACCAAAACCAAACAGAAAACTCTTCAGATAAAACCTCTACTGGAGTCAATGTTTCCCTTATATATGAACGACTTTCAGGCTGTATTTCTGCTCAGGATTTGGGCAGCCATTTATTCACTTCAACTTCTATTCCTCTAACTGAAAGCGAATCAGAATATTTGGTTCAATTAAGAAAACACTTCTTCAATGAAGGCAAATTCATTGTTCTAGAGTTCCAGGTTGCTAATACTTTAAATGATGTGCTCTTAAAAAATGTAAATGTTGAATTCGAGGCTGCAATTGATGGATTTTCGATTATAGCAAGCGCTCCTATTCCAAAACTCGAGCCAGGGCAAGCTGAATCAATTTTCGTGCTTATTCAGAATTCTACACAAGATCACTTCCCAAATGTTTCAAATGTTATTCCATGCAAACTGGACTATTTATATTGTGAAGATGGTGATGAAAATTGTGGATATAATGATATATTTACTATTGATCCAATGACTCTCTCACACTCTGACTGTATAATCCCTAACTATTTGAGGCAGGGAGAGTTCAAAAATGTTTGGAATATTCTCGAAACTAGCGGAATTGAGCACATTGCCAAGTTCTCATTTTCATATAAAAATATCCCTTCAGCTGTTAATGGACTTTTGGCCTTAGTCAATGCAGCTGCATGCGACAATACAGAGAATGTTAACTTAGAATCCTCTAATCACACCCTCTTGTTTTCCGGTACTTATTTTGCAAAAACTCCCTTTTTATGTACCGCGATAATAGTAAACAATGCAGAGCTTGGCTGCCTAGTTAAGATTACCTGCAGGTCAAACTCAGAATCTGTCTGTCTGGACGTCATTAAATGTTTTGAAGCAGCATAAGTTTCTAAAATAGACTTGATACCTACAATAGTAGAAAGCACAACACTAACTCCTATATTAATTAGTATCTATTTAATGGAAACATAATCTGATAGGTTAATATTTAAGAATGGCTAAATAAGATGAATTGTACACACAAAAAATAGTCAAATCTCTTCTTTTTAGTGAGAAACGTTCATTTTGTAGATTTCGTCATTTTTATACCCTCCGGCAAACATTCCAAATGGATTAAACCAATTCTTTGAAAGTAAACTGCGGGATCTTGAACTTGGGTTCAAAGTAGTATATGCTAATCGCCAGATATACTTGGTGTGGATTCCACCTAGCATACTTCCAAATGGCGTGTAGAATGCAATGTTGTCATCATAAATATAGCATGTAGAGCCATTCCAGTAGTATATGAAAGCTGGACATTCTTGCTTTTCTTTATCTGATGGATAATCATTGAACAACTTTACAAGATATTCTCCTTGTTGAGATGCACCCTGGGCTGTAGGTGGTGGGGAGTGGTACATAGAATCAAGCTTTTCAAGTAAATTCTTGAAGTCTTCTTCCGTGAGAATTTCCTCGTTCTTAGGGAGATCTGCGACCTTTGATAAGTTAAACATTTGGGGGAAAGCTTTAATTGAAAAGTTATCTCTAAGGTATTTGACAGTAGGACCGAAGGACGACTTTAGAGCATTTTGGTAAATTTCCTTTGATCTCTCTGCTAACTTTCGTGGTCTAACTAAAGCGCAATCTCCAAGTGCGTATGCATTAGGAATTCCATGAACTTGAAGTCTCTCATCAACCACAATAGCCTTTTTAAAGAAAGATTGCTCCTCTACTTTATCACAAATTTGCTTTGTTAATGAGTTTGGAGAGGCTCCACTGGCCCAAACAAAAACTCCATATGGAACTAACTCTTCATCTCCTCCCTCTTTCTGAATAACCACATAATCTTTGGACACGCTCTTCAATTTAGTCTCCAGCAAGACCTCTATTCCTGCCAATGAGCTAAGTACGTATTTTGTGTATCCCGAAACTTTATCACCAGCTGTTGGCAATAGCTTGTTTGCCATTTCAATGATCTTAATATTAATAAACGGAGCCAGTTTCTTGTATTCATTTTTGGAAAGGAAGTTTTTGGTCAACTCAGCAAAAGCACCTGAAACCTCTACTCCTGTGGGTCCTCCTCCAGCAACAATAAATGTGAGTTTCTTGCGTTTTTCATCGTCGCTCATTTTGTCCCAATTTGCGTTAACTTCTTTAATGCAATTGACAACCGCATCTCTCATCTTTATTGAGTCTTCAACATTCCTCAAGTATAATGCGTATTCCTTGATACCAGGAACAATGTTTGAGTCTTCATTTCCAACATTAATAATCAGATAATCATAGGGAATCCTTTCCTGTTTTTTCTTTTCAGAGTCGAAGTATATAACTTCTTTGTTCTCTTTATCAATATCTAAGGCCAACCCTTGGATATACTTTATCACCTCCTTGTTCCCTCTATAAGTGAGTTCATTTATAGGGATTTCACAAACTTCTCTTGGAAGTCTATTTGAGACAATCTGTGTAAGTAGAGGAGTAAAGCAGAAGTACTTGTTTGGACTTATTACTTTAATATCGTTGGAATTTACGTCTAAGCCTTTGGCCAATTTCATAAATCCCCACCCAGTACCTAAGATGAGAACCTTTGGCCGTCCCAAGCTCGCATCTGTTTTGAAAGGGGAACACAACCTAAAGATAGAAAATATACTCTTTGTTAATGAGGTCGCTTTGTTCGTAATTGTGGAAAATGTATTTGAGACATTCTTTTTCTCATCTTCAGCAAATACCGAAGAACAAGTCCGGATATTGGAAGTATTCTTTTCAGAGTTAGACATAATTTAAAGTTTATTTACTAAGAATTTCTTTTTTGAAATTAATTTCTAATGAATGAAAAATGAATTCAATCTCGACTGATATTATTATTTGGTTGGCGCCAAAACCCACTTTGTTATGCCAATCGGTGTCCTTGATGAAGAGGTCGAATTTAAAATAGTAAAGTATCAAGCATATTTCTAATATGATCTTTGGCATAGAATGAAAGTTTCTCTGACAAATCTAATCCCTGCAGAGACATCAACTAAAACCAAAAATTCTTTCAAGTATAGTATGATTCCTTTTTTTTTTTGGATTCGAAAATTATTCGAGAAAAATTAATAAAAATGTACCTAAATGTAACATGTAAGCGTTATTCATACACAATTTTAAAAGCCTGGCTATAGAACAATCGGTTTATGAATTGCAATACCCATAATGATTGTTAGAACTCATTACAAAGGTTTGTAATCTGAATTTCTGAATAAATAACAGACAATACTATCCGTATAATTAAAAAAGATATTTGGTTCCCGCCATCCGAGACCCCACTTGAGATATATCAATTATAACTCGAATCAGTAGACACTAATAATAAAGTCAATTGATTAAAGTTTTTGCGCTTCACGACTTCTTGTGAGGCTGTAAAGAGTGAGGGGTAAATTAAATTGGATTGGGTTTGAAGCGATAGGGAGCAGACACGAATTTTTTAATAGTACCACCAAAAATATACATTTTTGGCTTTTGTTGGGGAATAGTAATTCAATAGATATATATATCTATTCGGCAACGTAATATACTGTAAATCGGAATCGAAATGGCAAAAAAGAGACCAAATCAAGGTAAAGGGACTTCAGGGAAGGGCAAGCAAAAGTCGCCTTCAAATGGTAAGACTAATGTTGAGCAGAAACATAAGCAAGAGGAGAAGATTGAAGAGCCTCAAGTAATTGAGGAAACTCCAGCAGTTGTAGATTTTTCTGGATTATCTGCAACCCAAAAGAAAAATCTAAAGAGGAGATTGAAAAAGAAGAATATGGATTCAAACTCCCAAGAGGGCCAGGGAGCTGGAAAACAAAGAAAACCACTAACTAAGAAAGAGATCGAGGCAATGCTACCAAATGACCCAATGTCCAAGACAAGATCGGAATTCCTTTCCAAAATTAACTCTAGTTTACGTGGCATGTTGGATCTTTCAGTTTTACCAATAGAGGAGGTTTTGAGTAAAAAGGGAGAACAGGAACGTGAATTGAACAGGCTTTTGTCAAATATCTCTGAAACTTTGTCTAAAGAGTCCTCTAACTTGAAGAAGCCACCAAAGCACCTTAGTGTAAACACCATTTGTGAGCAGCTCCGTGACTTCGAGCTTGCATCCAAGGATGAGGAAGGTTATGACGAAGAATTTTACCAGCACTTGAAGGAGTTGTTAGTGGTAGCCTCACTCTATGAGAACTACCGCAACTTCCAGAACCAATGTAATGAGCTGAGAACTAGAATAGAACGTAAGCTATCTATTAACAAGGAACTTTCGCAGGCGGCAGCAGATAGTAACAAGCAAAAGAGGCTGGTAAATAGAGTTAAGGGTTTGAAACAGGATTCTTCAATTGACAACGACTCTGTTGAAACAAAAATATTTGAACTTCCAAACAATAAAGGTAATCTATTGGATGTATTGTTCGGCTCCAGTGCTAAGATGGCCAAGAACTTAGAGAAGAAGTTTGGGGCTTTGGTTGAGAAGTCGACTGGTAACTCGGTACAGATTACAGGGTTACTGAAAGATATTGAGAGTTGCTGGGAAAGCATTCGTCAATTAGACTTCAGCTCTCAGGAAACAATTTCATTAGATCCACGTGTTATTAAGAAGCTTTACTCGATGACAGGGAATATTAACTTGAAGTCATTACAGGATGAGCTCTCTATTATCATCAATCGTATGGAGAATTCATTGACTATTTTAGGTTCACCAGAATCCACGAAGGCTGCAGTTGAAATAATCAACAAGAACTCTGATATTTCAAGTAACACTGTCTCAATTTCTGTTTCACTAATCATTGCTAAAGCTTTACAATTCAACTTCCTCCCCACCGTACGTTCTATTGAGAAAGAGACTGAAACCAGCGTTCGCATTCAATTTGGAGGTAAGTCTAGAGAGGTATCAAGCTTGGCAGACATTTCAGATTCTCAACATGACAGCAAGATTTTGATCTTTGGAAAGCCTGATAAATGTGAAGTTGCCAAGAATAAGCTCTCTAATTTGATCAAGGGTCTTGAAGTAGAGAGTATCCAAGCTGATAGCAAGGCAGTAAGGAAGTTGTTCAGTCCGCCTGGTAAGTATTCATCGGACGACTCAAATGCGAGAATCTCTAGGAGCATATTGGATGAATTCTCAAAATTAAGGGATTCTAACAAGATGGGAATTGTTAGAATCGGCTCCTCCGTTGTACTAGTTGGACCGGCCTCCGAGATTAAAAAGGCCAAGCCAAATCTACTAGATCTTTTGGAGAGAGCTCAATACACTCCACTTACTAAGACAATTCATAGAGATCAACTAAGAGTTCTTAACCATTCAAGACGTGAGAAGGTCGAGAAGGAAGCTTGCGTAGAAATTTCAACTCATAAGAGGCAAGAGGGACGTAGTGTTGTAATTGAGGTTTTGGGATCTGAACAAGCTAAAGCTAAAGCTGAAACTTTAATTGATGAAGTACTAACAAAAGAAGCACATCTAGAGACTTTGGAGCTTGATTCTTGCACATATGACAAGCTTTATGGTAGTCAACGATCACACCTGAGGAAGCTTACTTCTAATTTCCCAAATGTACAAGTTATTCAGGCAGAGAAAAAGAGGAATTCGATTTCACTCCTTGGATCAAAGGAAGAAGTTTTGAAACTTAAAGAAAAGTTCTTAGAATTTAACCGACAGACTTTGGAAAGTTCTTCAAATGAAACCAAAGAAATTATAGAAATTCCAAGTGGAAAGATGGGACTAATCATAGGAACAAAGGGAAGTGTACTTAACGAAATCAGGAGCAAAGCTAATTGTGAATCAATCAACGTACCAAAAAATTCCAGCCATGTAGTTCTCCAGGGTACGGAAGAACAATGCACTATTGCTAGAAATCTAATAAGTGAAATTCTTTCAAACTCTCTTTCAAATTCAAACACCACGACATGCAGCGAACAAAGTGGACCTCATTCGAACAAGATTTCCGCCCCAGAATCACTTAAATTCGACGAAAAGTGCTTCCCTACTCTTGGAGGCACAATTTCCACATTTTAACTGTTAGTTTTCTGAATATTAACAATGTTTTGGTTTGTTAGCATTTTGTCACAATAAATTAACTTCTTTAAGTTCACCTAAGTTGTCTCTGTACTGAGTTCCCCCCTTAAAGCTGAATATAAATATGATTAGGGTAGAATACGTTAGTTACTTATGAACAGAAACCGAGTCCTTAGAAATACAAAAGATTAGAAGGGACCTATTATCTTAAAACTATGGGTCAGATTCAAAAGCATCCGACTAATAAAGAATTTCTAATATACTAAAGTGTTTAGTACACTGGACCTCCCTTTCTCTTCTTGTCACCACCTAATTGGAAGTGTTTGCATCTCTTGATAGCAAGAAAGCGTCTCTGCTTGCATTTGGTACACTCCAATCTCAAGACGATCTTTTTTGTAGTTTTGGCTGTCTTTCTAAGCTTTGGCTTAGTTTGACCACCATAACCCTTTTGTTTCTGGTCATAACGTCTTCTACCTTGAGCTCTTGGTGACTCCTTTCCTCTCTTATATTGAGATACCTTGTGAGGAGTATGTTTGCGACAGTCTGATCCCTTGCAGAAAGTATTTCTAAGCTTTGGAATGTTAACCTAAAAAAAGATTAAATGTCATCAGAACCATTAAAAGGGAACGATCTAACTTCATAAAACTTACCATTTTCCCTAATTATATGAATCAAGAATTTTTTGTTATAATTGGAAAAATTCAAAACTTTTGAACCTTGATTCTTTAATTTACTACGTCTCGAGAAATTGCCGCGCACTGAATTGGTCCAAATATGTTGCCGCTGAATAAAAGTTGATGGCCGCCTGACATTTTTATTTTTTTGTGATCTTGTCTCGTTTTGCGGGTAACGTAAAGGAAAAAAAAAGTATAAAATTAAGAGTTTTATGTGTGTAGTTGAGAATACCATGCCAATAAGTACCCGAAAAAAATAAAATATTATTAAAAAAAAAGTAGTGGTAAATTAAAAAAATATAGGCGAATAAGTAATTAACAAGATTTTCAAATTTAGTTACTTGTATAGATACCTATGAAAATTGAGCCTATATATTTTGTTGTAATCGTCTTTATTGCTTTATTCCCTTTTAATACAGATGCCCTCTACTTCATTTTAAATCCAGGCTATACGGAGTGCATTCATTTTCATGCAAAGAAAGCAGACCATATTGTTGGATCATTTGAGATAGATTCAGCATATGAGGGCGTTAGAGTTTCTCTATTTGAAAATAAAGAGTCTTCAAAGATTCTTGACAAAATTGAAAATAGTGGAGACTTTAGTATTAATGCCCCAAAAGACACAGAATATCAACTTTGCTTTAAGAATCTAATGAATTCGGTGCAACAAACAGTGAATTTCAGCATAAAGAATATGGCATATAATTCCAATATTAACAATGTTATGAGCAATATTGAATCAAAAAAGCTAATTGAATCTATGGAGAAGCTATACGAAAGAATTACAGTTGCTTCTGAGAAACAGAGATATGCCCTTACAAGAAAAAGGTTCCAAATGGAAGCAATAGAATCATCTAGAAAGAAGGCCGCTATATGGAGTATTCTTGAACTCTTATTATCCTTCGGATTGGTAGCCATTCAAGTTTACTATATCAAATCTTACTTCCAGGTTAAATACCTAGTTTAGCATTACATTTTTACTAAAGGATCCAGGTAGCTGGGTAGCTTATATTATATGTGTAATTTACATGCCTCATTTTTTTTTCTTATTACCTGCCTTTTTCATTAGTACCGGCTTTTATTGCCTGCAGTTGCTCCCCATTATGCATGTTTTCCCGCCAATATTCCCCCACACAATTGTAAACAGATAAAGTTGGGAGAAAAGAGGTTGAATAAAGTAAATAGACTTCAAGGGAGTTTGAAATGTTTTTATTACATGGAGAACATAGAAAGTGACGAGTCAAAATCCGTTGGAGGAGAGCAAGAAAAACCACGCTTGATTATCCATAAGATAGTTCTGGAAAATTTTAAATCTTATGGAGGCAGCAAGGTTATTGGACCATTTCACAAGTCGTTTACTGCGATTGTGGGGCCAAATGGAAGTGGTAAAAGTAATGTAATAGATGCAATGCTATTTGTGTTTGGGAAAAGAGCAAAGCATATGCGCTTGAATAAAGTTTCTGAACTGATTCATAACTCCAAGCATTACCCAAACAATGAAAAGGCAAGTGTTGCAGTGCATTTTAAAGAAATTATAGATGTACCTGGAGATGAGCATGCCTACAAAGTCGTTCCTAATTCTGAGATTGTGATAAAGAGAGAGGTACATAAAAATAGTGAGCAAACAAAATACTATATTAATGAAAAGCTTTCAAGTTATCAGGAAGTCACTAAGTTATTAAGTGGAAAAGGGACTGACTTGGAGCATAATAGGTTTCTAATCCTTCAAGGAGAGGTTGAATTAATTGCTCAGATGAAGCCAAAATCTACAAATGCCAACGAGGATGGCTTGCTTGAATATATTGAGGATATTATAGGGAGTAGCAGATTTATTCCTGATATAGAAAAGCATTTAATGGAACTTGAACAGTTTAATGAACTTCGTCAAGAAAAGTTGAATAGACTTAAAATCGCAGAGAAGGAGCTTAATACTCTGAAAGGTCCTTATAATATGGCTATTGAATTCTTTACTCTTGAGAGAGAAATTTACATTGCCAAGCTATTACTTCATTTGGAGGAACAAAGAGATGCTATAAAACACTTGAATGCGTTGAAAGATGAGCAAAACAAACACTTGGATATTAGAGGAGAGCTAGCTCACCAAAAGAAAGCCTTAGAAGATAGGCGAGCTGAGCTTGAAGTTGAGAACAAAGAGACTAATTCCAGAGTTAACGAATTAAAGGTTAAGTTAGAGAAGGAGGAAAATGAGTTTAAGAATATATTACTGAAGGATGAGGAACTGAGAGCCACTTTAAAGAATTCAAAAAAAAGACTTTTGAAACTTGAGGAATCAGCGGAAGGTGAAAAAAAACTTATACCAGAGTTAGAGCAAAAAATCGTTGATTTGGAAGATGAAGTTCGAAAGAAACAAAAGCAACTCCCAAAGATCTCGAAGGACCTCGACTCTGCTCAGGAGAAGCTGGAATTGTTGCAGAAGAATGTTAAGGATGGGATTGAAGAGTCTAGAAAGAAGAAGGATAAGGCGGAGCAGGAGCTATCGCCACTACAAAAGAAGCTTTTAGATCTCCAACAATCTCATGATATGTTAAATATTGAATTGGATATGTTGAAACAAAGGCAGATTCAAAAACAGGAAAACGAAGAAAATAGTAAGAGGGAGAAAGAAAATACTGTTAAAAGGATTCAAGCTCTAAATAAGCAAAATAAGGATTTTTCTAAGAATCTAAAGGACAGTAAGGCTCTTCTTGATGAAAAATCTAAGAAGCTTGAACAGCTACAGAAAGATCTAAGTGAGAATACCAGACTTCTAGGTATAAAAAAGGTCGAGTTAGATGAAGCAAGAAGCCTTTTAGCTTCAAATAATCACTTAGAAACTAAGGTTGTTTCTGAATCAAAGCAAAAAGGTCCCAAGATGTCATTATCAGAAACTGTTATGAAATATTTTTCTGCAAATAAAAAAAGTGGAGTACACGGAAGACTGGGGGATTTGGGTCAGGTGGATGACAAATTCCAACTTGCTCTGGCCTCCTCAGTGCCGCAGGTTGAAAACATCGTTGTGCAGACTACTGAAGATGCACAAGAAGTTGTTAATTATGTGAGAAAATCAAATTTGGGCAGGATCTCGTGTATTATCTTGGAAAAACTTTCTGCTACTCTAATACAAAATATGGAAAAAACATTTAAAGCTCCAGAAGGGTCAAAAAGGTTCTTTGATCTTGTTAAGTTTAAGGACCCTAAATTCAAGATCGCCTGGTATTTTGCAATGAGGGACACTCTAATTGTCGATGACCTCGATATTGCAACCAAAATTTCCTATAATGGAAAGCAAAGATGGAGAGTTGTAACTATTAATGGGGAATTGATCGACTCCAGTGGAACAATGACAGGAGGCGGCCCTAATGTTTCTGTTGCAAAGCACGCTGGTAAAAAGTTGGAAAAGACTTCAGAAATTCCCACTCCTGAGCAGCTTAAAAAAATGGAGACAGATTTAGAGGCCTGTCAAAATAAATGCAATAAAATTAAATCTGAATGCAAGGATTTGGAAGATCATGTTCAAAACCTTAAAAATGATATTAATGGCTATACAATTACCCTTGAGAAAATCAAGATTGAACTTGCTTCAATAGAAGAGACTGAAAAGTCTAGATCTGAGATTCAGTCCAAAACTGGCCAAGAATCTCCTAGTAATCAGACAGAGATTATGGCAGAAATCTCAAGATTAGAATCTGAAATTGAGGGGTTGAAAAAACAAATCTCTACCCTAGAAGCTTCTTTGAAGCAAAAGCAAATTGTTGTAGATCGCCTCACAAATGAGATGAACGAAATTGGAGGCCCAGAAATGAAGAAACAATCTGAACTTGTTCAGGAACTTACAAAAACTATTGGAGCTCTGGAAAGTGAAATCAGCAAGAGCCAGGTAGAAATTACTTTGTCTGAGAAAAAGAAACTTAAGGCCATCGAATCCATTGAACAGTTTGAAAATAAGTCCAAGGCTCTTAAGGAAGCGATTGATAAGACAGAATCTGAGCTTGTTTCACTTGAAGAAGTCGCACTGAAGATTATGGAAAGCAAGAAACTCGCTGAAGAGGAGTTGAACTCATTTTTAAATGAACACAGTTCATTCCAAGCTAGATTTGAAGAGATTGAAAGGGAAATTGAAAAACTTGAGCTCCGTGATGTAGAGATATCCAACAAACTGAATGAGATTTCTGCAAAAATCTCTGAAGTTGAAAGTCAAAATATAAAGCAACTACAAAAAAAGCTCCAAAAGGTCAGAGCAGATGCATCTTGTATTCCATCTATTCCGGAAATAGAACCTGAAAAGAGTGAGCAACCAGCGCCAGAAAAAAATTCTGAATTAGAGTCTTTAAAGAGCAAATTCCTTATTCAGGATGTTCAGGATGCCGAATATGAGAAAATACTTGGTGATATGACTTCTAAAAAACTTAAGCCGCATATTGAGTCTTTGCAGGCACAGCTCCAGGCAATTTGTGAGCAATATTCAAATGAAGGCTCCGTAAAACAATTCAGACCTTCCTCAGATATCTTCTCCCAGTATTCTAGTCAGCTCCAACTCTTTAATAGAAGAAACCAAGAAGTTGAAGAAGCAACTAATGCTAGAGATGAAAGCAGGAGACACCTTGAAACTGTAAGGCAGGCCAGACATTCTGAGTTTATTTCTGGCTTCAAAATTATTGCATCTCAACTTAAGGAAATTTACCAGATGATTACCCTTGGTGGAGATGCTGAATTGGAATTGATTGATAGTGTGGATCCATTTTCTGACGGTATAATTTTCTCAGTAAGGCCACCAAAAAAGAGTTGGAGACCCATTCATAACCTTTCTGGAGGAGAAAAAACCCTAAGTTCCCTTGCCCTAGTATTTGCCCTACACCAATTTAGGCCGTCGCCACTCTATTTTATGGACGAGGTAGATGCAGCCCTGGACTTTAGAAATGTTAGTATTATCGCAACATTCATTAAAGAGAAAACCAAGAATGCTCAGTTTATCGTTGTTTCTCTCAGAAACCATATGTTCGAAATGGCTGATAGGCTCGTCGGGATTTACAAAACATTTGACATTACTAAATCTGTCTCAATTATACCGGGTAACTATTCTTCTGATGTTAAAAGCAAAACCTCCGTTCATAGAGACAGAGAAAAGGCAGAAGAAGGTGCAGGAGATGAAAATATCCTGGAAAATGCCTAATTCTGAGTTAAGTAAACTTTAATTATATACAATTAATGAATACACATAGAAATAATGCACCAAATATAACCATCAAAACTAAGGCCTCCTAGTCCTTTTCTACTTAGTAGCCCGTAATAGTATTAGTTAATACTAAAAAGTAGACTATAAATTAATGTTAGTTCTAGAGGAACATCTTTTCATCATATTTATTGTGTCATCAGAAGCCTCCCCAAGGAGAAATTTGGATGGGACTCTTCTCATCACATGGCAGAACTCATCGAAATTAATCGTTCCATCCTTATCTAAATCTCCTGATTTCATAAATTCGCTCAGTTCTTGAGCTAGTTCATCGTCTGATTTTTTAGCCTTACTAGAAAGAGACATGACCTTGAGAAATTCTATATTACTAATCTGTCCATCTCCATCAATGTCAAATACTCTAAATGCCGCTTTGCATGCACTTTCATGGGACATTTGCCGCTCTTGAATGCAAGCTGCAATAAAGTCTGTATAAGAAATAGTATCAGTACCTTCAGGATCAATTTCGTCAAGAAGAGCATCGATCCCAATTGTTGGACTACAACCTGTTCTATTAATTCCTTCAATGATCTCGGCTCTGCTCAGCGTTCCATCTCTACTTGTATCCAATTCCATAAATGTGTCGTGTAAATCTAGGATATCTCTTTCATCAATGTTTTGAGCTATTAATGTTAAAGCAATCTTTTTTAATCTTGAAAGGCCCTGGAACCTTCTAAAGTTAGAGATTACATTATCTAGCAATAAGTTCCTTGGAGATGAAGAAAGTTGTTTCTCAAACCACTCATGTTCTAATGCTTGCAAAGAAGTAATTCTTTGTTTTGGAGACTTTGTCAACAGCCTCCTTATTAAAGATTCTGCCTGAGGAGAAACATTAAGCCAGTCTTTTTCTGGAAATGTAAATGTTCCTTCTCTGATCTTAAGCATTACCTCAGAATCTGTAGGTGCACTGAAAGGAGGGTAGCCACAAAGCAAAACGTACATCATTACTCCTGCTGACCATTCATCACACTCTGGGCCATAAAGACCTTCCAAAACCTGCGGGCTCACATAATATGGAGTTCCAACCTTTGTCCTCATCATTTTTCCAGGCTTGAATCTAGCTGCCAAGCCAAAGTCAATCAATTTTAAGGGAGAATCTGGAGAATCTGTCAAGAAAAGGAAATTCTCAGGTTTCAAATCCCTATGAGCCACATTTAACTTATGGCAATAAGCTACAGCGCTTAAAACATCTTTCATAATTCTTGCAGCATCGCTTTCTCTGAAAACTCTCTTGTGTACAACTCTTTCAAAAAGCTCTCCTCCAGTACATAGTTCCATAACCAAATATATATCAGTATTATCTTCAAAAGTTTCGTATAGCCTAATTATGTTTGGATGATCCAAAGACTTCATAATTTCGATTTCCTGTTTAAAACGATCAACATCTTCAACAAAGTACTTTGGAATCTTTTTTGCTGCCCTACGAATTCTGGTTCCTTTCTGGACAGCTATTTTTACCTCACCCCAAGAACCCCTTCCTATAGTATTTTCCAAAGTATAATATTGGTTGATGTCACCTTTGGTGCTCAAAATAAATCTGGATCTGTCCAATAGAAGTCTTAATCTGGACCCTGTCCTACTCAACATTAGCGGAGGTGTTACAGAGCTTTCATAAGCACCTCTGTCTTTAGGTTCTTCATCCTCCTCAGAATATATTTCTGCATTTTCCGGTGAAATATACCTTGCTCCAGGCTTTGCTCTATATGAGTAATCATCAACTTTGCCATCATTACCGAAATATTCTTCAAACCTTATCGTGCTTTTAGAAATATTTCCCCAACTACAATGAATAATATACTTATATTCTGGAAAATTCTCGTCGACTTGTAAGTATCGGTTTCCTTGAATTGGCTCCCACTCTAGATTCTCGTACGGTTCAGTTTCCTTACTAATAATAAACTTATACTCTAAAAGACATGCACCTCGAATCCTAATAGGCTCGCTTGTCCTCCAGACTGGATAGGAAAGTTTGTCAGTAATAAGTCGAATAGGCTTATTTTCCTCTTGCTCAGTTGTAATCTTCCAAGCTCCCAGTCTTGGGTGGCTCCCTACCACATACAAAGACTGTCCAGGATGTGTCAGATCACACACACATTCCCATGATATCAAAACCATGCTTTTTTGGGTTTTTTACATGACTTGTACTTTATTCCTGACAAATTTACTTTTTTCCTAAGAAATACGTTTCCATGGATAAATCTGCATTAATGTGTTTGCCCGCCAAAAATGGGCGGGCACTTGAAGGGTAAAAATTATATTATGAGGGGGGAATTTTGCATGCAAAAATGTCTTAATTTACATTAAAAATTAAACAAAACTAATAATAATTTTAAAAAAAGTACTAAAAATATGCGTGAGATTAAATTTATTCAGTTTTGATCGTCGATAATAACTTCTTCTCCGTTATCCGAGATAATTTCCCTTATTTGCTCGTGTCTAATTCCATATCCTCTGATTTTTTGATTGCTGGTTGCATGTCCCATATCCTGCTCAGAAATATGATATCTAGTGGTTCCATTATTGTTAACAATGAGATTCTTAATAATAATCCTTGAGCCGTTCTTTGCCACAATTCTAACTGAACCGTCTACAAAGAATTTTCCACTGATCACCACATCTCCTTCTAAATGCACATAGGATCTACTTGTAATAATAATAGGACCAGCCTGAATCCTTTGGAGAAGATCAGAATACTTAATTGCGAATGAAGGGTGCAAAACAACCATTGCTCCAACTCTGACTGGAATTCCGGCGATCATTTCGTGTTTGATTAGAGAGTTCTTATCATCCTTTCCAGTGACTGGATCCCTTCCACTCTCCTCAATTCTACAAACTACACCCTTTTCAATTGATGCCAATCTCAAATATTGTGAGGCAGCTGCATAGAAGTCGCCTTCTGTTATAGAGGCGGTATCTATGGAGACTCCTGCACTATGTTTTGCTCTTCCCTCGGCCAAGCTATTCTTGCAAGCAGAGAATGTAGCCCATCTCTGCATTTGCACGCATCCAACCTTGTAATCAGCCTCAAATAAGAGTGGAATATCTTGCATCATACATTCTAAACGAGTTGGGCTTTTGAATGCTGTTTTAGTTGAGTCCAAATACTTAGGGTTCACAAATTCAGGTACAACTCCCCCAGTCTTTTCCAAGGTCTTCATATAGTAATCCATTGAAATGAACAAGACGTTCGAATTTCCAGGGAAAGGAGAGTATCCTGTCTTTTCATCAGCAAAATCTGATCCTAAACCGCAGCTCTTGAGTAAAGGAGTGAGCTGGTTATATTCTGTATTAATAGTAATTTTCTTTCCATCTGGATATCTGAGCTTACACAAAGCGCCAACTGCCTCGCATGGAATACGGGGAATTGTCAAACTATTCATCACGAATGAATTCATTGATGTAACTCCCAATACTGGAAGTACTGAATTAAAAACTAAAGCATTTGTATCTTGGATGAAAACCAAAAATCTTACTCCTTTCTCAAAAAGATCCTTCAAAAGTCCTGAAGCATGGAGCAAAGTGTGAATATCTCCGTGGCCATGAGGCTTTGTTAAGATTGAGTATTTGTCTTCAGGATCCAATGCAATCTTTGCATCAGAATCTATCAAAGCAGGGACCTTGAGTTGTTTTACTATATACACCTGGTCCTCTCTCAAGCCAAAATGATCATTTTCTTCCAAAAACTTTCTAGTCATACTGTCAGTATCATCAGATGTCATGATAAGCAAAGGAATTACAATATCTTCTCCGAAAGCCTCCTTCAACCTTCTCTGATACTCCCTGATATAGTTTGTGTATAACTGGAAAAATGTGATGTTGGAAGCCATTGACAGCTCGATTCCTATTTTTATTCCCTCAAATGCAAGTCTTTCACCCAAACCGCCAGCTACCAAAACAAAGGCAACATTTTTTAGGACAGAAAAGCCGTGCTCCTCATATTTTTTAAAGTCTTCAGTACCAACATCTAAGTTAACTACCTCTGGAACCTCAGGATAACACCCTTCTCTTGGATTAACACCGTCCTTTGAGTCTTTCAATAACTTCTTAGCTCTGTTAATATATCCAAGTAACCCACCACCCACACACGAAGTTTCCAAAGTCATTAACTGAGAAATTAGTCTATTTACATTATCAGAATCGCCAGACTCCAACAAATTTAAAATGTGGTCCTGACCACCCTTAACAAGACTTTCCTTTAAACTTTCCAAGTCCAATTTCTTTCCTGAGTTGCTTGGACTTCTTAAAGATATTGTAACAACCATCGAAAAATAAAAGGTGAAAAAATATAAAATATATAAGAAACAGAATTTCAAAAACGATTTATTACGGAACATTTTTGCAATGTTGAAGATACCTAAAAACAAAAAAGTACCCACAGTATTTGGCGCCCAAACTTATGTACCCCTCATTTTAATCATTGAAATTTTTAATCGCTCGCATCTAATAGATATTAATTAAACAGAAGGTCGAAATTGCATTCCCTGTTTATTATATTTTGTTGACTTCTTATTATTTCGACTCAATACTTTAATTCTCTTGATTTGGAGGTAGGACGGAAATGTTGTATAACTAAGTTTATTATATTTCTTTCCTACTAAAAGTTTTACAATATTTTTTTCATAAAAGGAATCAGAAATATATCCCTTTTTTAATCCTAGTTGTCTAGAAATTTCTGAATTTTAGGTCTTTTTTATTTTTTCTCAAATTATTGCTGATAATGTCCTTTTTTTACTTTACCTTGGTTTTGCGCCTAATTTGACTCTGATTAACTCTCAAATATAGTTTCTTTTAATTCCAGGAAATGTCAAATTCTTCAAATCAGTACAAAAAACGTTCTGAATATCTTAGAATGGGAGAACTCGCCTTTCAAAAAACTGAAAAGATTAATGGGGAAGTTTTCTCTCTTATGTATGGAAGTTTAGTTGCTCAATTTGTTAAAGATCTTGATAATGCTGAACTAATTAATTCAAAGCTTGAGAAGATTGGATATAATATTGGTATTCGTCTTGTGGATGAATTCCTTGCCAAATCCGGTATTTCAAAATGTGATAGTTTTAGAGATACAGCAGAGGTTATAGCTTGTGTTGGTTTTAAGATGTTTCTTGGAATTACTGCTGAAACCAAGGATTGGAATCCGGAAGAAACTTCATGCGTTCTAGTATTCAATGAAAATCCCTTGGCTGACTTTGTGGAACTTCCTCCTTGCTATTCATCTTCATTGAATTATAGTAATATGGTATGTGGAGTGATTAGAGGAGCCCTTGAACAACTTCAAATGCAAGTTGTATGCTACTTTGTCAAGGATATTCTAAGAGGAGACGCAACTAATGAGATATATTTGGAGCTAAAAGAGAGATTACAGGAAGAATTCTTTGATGATGATGACGAGGAAGAGGATCAAGAGAACGAGTATAAGGAATAAAATCGTAATTTTTGATCCTAAGTACCTAGTTAATTAATTATAGCACTAATTACTTTATTATAATACTTCTTAATTGTCGTAAAAATACATATTTATTATTATTTTAACTGGACTTTCAAATTCTTCCAAAATGAAGCAGAAATTTTCATTAATTAGATCTTTTTTAAGGTTAGGTTAAATTACCATTTCATCGAAATGATAGACAGCCGAATTGTTCCATTCCTGATAGAAAGTTTCTCTTTTCTTTGAGTTGTTAGACTTGAGGATCTTGTTCAAATTTGGAGAAGGCAGAGCTTCTTTTTCAAGACTTGAATTGAAACCCTCAAGTAAAGTAGTAATTCTAGAACAAAGCTCTTGAGGGTTTGAAAATAACAACTCAAGTTTCTCACTCTTTAAAAGCTCGTTAATAGTTGGATATGAGAATGAAATTATCGGAATTCCTGCTCCAAGCATATCAACTACTTTCATTGGGAGATCCAACCCGCTAGAAGAGTAATGCATAGAAATTCCCAAGTCTGAACAAGCTAGCAGCTTTGGATAGTCGTCAGCTTCAACAAAGACTGTTCTAATACTCACATGTTTCATCTTAGTTTTTGAAGCTTTTTCTAACCATGAATTCTTGTTTGGGCCTTTACCTGTAATGATAAGAAATATGTCAGGAAGCTTCTTAGATAAGTTATCGTTTCCTAATTGTTTTGAAACAAGTTTATCATATTCCACAAGGCCTTCAAGTAATAAGTTAAGATCTTCATCAGGAGTCCAACTAGTGGAAGTTATCAAAACTGCTGGCCTGTTCTTCTTGAGTTGTATCTTTAATGAAATCTTATTATCAATTTGATCGCAAGAAATTCCTAAATCAGTTACAGGTGAAGTCTCGAAAATATGATTATCAAAAAATAAATCATCTCTTGTTAATAGTTCCTTCAAGTCCTGACTTTTGAAGTTGGAAGAGATTTCATCCAAGATTCTTGAATCTATTTCAAAGAAGAATTCTTCCTCTATTAAAGACTTAGAAAACAAAGAGGTCCTAGCAGAACCTTTTCCTTGTTCTGTGAGATTTGTATTAATGCTCTCACTAATTTGATGCATATCTAAGACTGATTTATTTAAAGATACAGATTCCAAATCCTTGACATTTGTCAAAGATTCATCGTATAATAAAGCGTCTTTTGTCTTTGTGTTATTTTTCTTGTTATTTTGAGCAGATTTTTTCTCTTCTCTGGATTTCGTTTTACTTTTATTTTCTCCTTGAGCCTTTCTATTGAAGGTATTTTGAGTGCATTGATCTCCTAAACTAGAATTCTCAGAACAAATCTCATTCTCTAAACTGCCAAAGTATTTAAACAAGACAGAATGTCTCTTTGAGATAGAATCCAAAGGTTTAAAGTCATCATTAGGCCTATCATATACCACTGTTGCTTGAATTCCCCTTTTTGCTAAGTCTTCCTGCATGGCTTTAGAAACACAAAATGAAGAATGTGAAAGTCTTCCTAACGAGAACTCTAATATTTTGTAACTATTAACCAAAATTTGTTGGTATATTCTCCTGATCAAAGAGAATTGACTATTCTCTCTTTTATCGGCTATTAACAAAGTATGACCATAATTATGCCAGTCAATTATTAAATGAGCTCCTTTAATATAAGAAACTAACAAAGCAATAGGAATTGCCGGTATAGATGGAGGAGCTTGTAATACTATCCCAGAGAGGTTTGGAATTTTCATGATTGTTATGAAAATCCTCAATGACTGTTCAACTACTTTCATGAATAGAAAAGCCCACAATGGGAGAACCTTTCTGTATTGTTCCACAAAAGTTTTCTCAATACCTTGTAAAGTAATATTTTTGTCTCCAGTCACAGCTGAACTACAAATAGTTTCATTATATCCAACCAAATAAACGTGGTTATTATTGATTTTGTCGTCCAGCTTCTGGTTAATATCTTTATTCCCCTTTCTATTTACTAGCTTTCCAGTTTTCCCCAAAGAATCTAACTTGGAGCAAAATCTCTTGGAAATACACAAAGCATGGTTTTGCATCCTTGGACTCCTACCTATATCTCCAATAACTAAAACGGCAATATTCCTTGTTGTCGCATAATTATTTAATCTCCTCATATAAATTCTACGAATAACCAAACATAACAAAAAGAATAATGAGGAAATTGAAAAGAATATCGTAACAAAAAAACAAAACAAAATCCCGAACAGAATCATCCCGTATATTTCTCTTATCCTGAATATCAACTTTTAATGTCCCACACTCGTTAAATTTACCAAAGTCTTTGCTATCTTGCACATTTCCCGCCAAAATTACCCTCGTGTCAAAATCGTAAAATAGAGAATGTGAAAAAGTTATAACTATGAAAATGCGAGTAATAAGATGATTTAGAGATAGGTGTAGAGGCGTGATTAGAGTTTACTTGTCTTGCGAGTAGGTTTTTCTGTTACTGAATAAAATAGAAGGAAAGCCAGCCTCATAAGGATGAGGAAACAAAGCATGAAGATACCGGTACATAAAACCGGAGATCTAAAAATGATTTTGATTAGTTTATCAGGAATTGCAAGAATTTGTTTGACCTCAGTTCTTCTTTTTTTTAGTATTCCAACTAACTCTCAGTATGTGAGAGTACCTGTGGAGACCTGCCCAGGTAATTTTGCACTAGTAAATGGAATTTGTGTTCATCAAATTGAGACACAAAAGATTCCAGTTTGTCCAGAAGGATTTGTATCCAAAGGATCAGAGTGCTATTTGGCTGAGCCTCTCCTTAAGGAATGTCCTACAGGTTTTCAAATGCAAGACAAACAATGCGTTAAAGAAGTCTTTGCTGAAAAGGAAAAATATTGTCTTGATGGCTTAGAAATGGATTATAATACAGGTAAATGTTACTACAAAGAGGAAGTTAAGGCAATTTGTCCTCCAGGGAGCATTAATTTTAGAGACACCTGTGCGATGGCTAGAGAGCCGATGAAAATTTGTCAAGAACCATACAAATTTGACTCTAACACAAATTTATGTATTGAAAGAAAGGCAGCTCTTCCAACTGTAGTTTGTCCGGAACCTTTTGTTTTTGATGCTTCTTTAAAGATGTGTATTCAAGATCAGATTGAGCCAAAGATTTGTCCCGAAGGATTTAAGGATATTGATGAAGATAAATGTGCTACATGGATTCAACCAGAATATATTTGTCCAAAAGGGACTCAGCTTGAGAATGTTAGACATCAATCTCTTTGTAGGTATATTAACTATTCAAATCCTACATTAGAGTGCCCTCCTGGGTCCTTTTTAGAGGGTCAGACTTGTATTTCAATGTCCAGAATTAATAATAGAGTTTGTCCCATAGGATTTGTTGAAGTTGAAGATCAATGCGTAAATTACCAAGAACCTTTGTTTCATTGTCCAGAGGGATATGAGCAAACTATTCATAATGGTAGCAAAGTTTGTTTAAACACTTTGTCAGTTGAACCAGAAATATCTTGTCCAAATAAATATTCATACTTTGATGAATCTAATAAGCTTTGTATTTCAGAAATTACCTTAGAAAAGGAATGTCCTGCTAATTCTTTCAGATCTAAGGATTTGTGTTTACAAAAAGTAAAAGGAGAATGGGAATGTCCTGCTGGAACTAAATATAACCCAGAAAACCATTTTTGCCAGGAAATATTATCCATTGAACCAAATATTATTTGTCCTCCAAATTCTAAATTTGAACAAAGTACTTCGACTTGTGTTGGGTATGAAAGAAATATCCAAGTTTGTCCCCCAGGATACGAAGAGATTGGAGAAAATGAATGTGCTAGTTTTGTATCCCCAAGAAGAACCTGTCCAAATCTCCAGAGTTTAGTGAATGGACAATGTGAAGAGGTTATTCTATCTCCAGCTGAGACAGTATGCCCCTCAGGTTCAGAATTATCTGACTCTGTTTGTATTTTAACTAGTGAAAATACTTCAAAAAGAAAATGTCCTTTGAATTCTTTAGATTCTGGAGGTTATTGCTCAGTTATAGAATCCCCGGAAAAGCAATGTATTGAAGGATACAAATATAATCCTGAGACACAAAAGTGTACAAAAATTACTACAAGATCTCCAGATTTGGTTTGTCAGGAACCCAGTACCTTGAATTCACTAGGAGAATGTATTTATACTGAAGTTATTCCAAAAATATGCCCAGAAGGATCTAGAGAAGATTCGACAAATGAGAATTTCTGTATTATAGAAACTAGAGCCAAATCAAATTGTCCAGAAGGATATTCTTTAATAGAAAATAAATGTATAAAAGAGAAAAGAGCTGAGGGAGAGTTAAATTGTCCAGTAGGATATGAAATCAATGAATTAGATATGAGTTGTCATAAAACAATACAAAGAAGTAAAATTTGTCCTCCTGGATTTTTGGATAACGGAGATGAATGCTTTAAGACCTCAAAACCTAGTTCTTTTTGTCCAGAAGGATTTGGAAGGGAAGGAAAATATGGAGATTGTGTTCAAATTAATATTTCAGACTCAAAACCTCAATGTCCAGAAGGAACTATTGGACTTGATTCAGGAATGTGTGGAGGAAGAAAGCCTCTTCCTCTTGAATATAAATGTCTCAAAGGAACTAAAATTGGAGATTCCTGTCTGGTTGAGAGTTTTATAGATGTTTCCTATGAATGTCCCAAGGGATATTATTTGAGTGAGATCAAACAATGCCAAAAATTGGTTGAATATGATTGTTCTGAGGTAAGTATTGTTCCTGTTCCTTGTGGAAGTGGAGTCAATACCATAAATACTTCTAATCTTGGATTTTATGGCCAAAGAAACTCAGGAATTTGTTCTCAAGCCATAAGAAATCATAAAACTTGTACTAGAACTGAGGCTTTTCCTCCAAAGATTTCCTGTCCACAGGGATCAATTAATATTGGAAAAGAGTGTATGAAGAAAGAACATCTTCCAATGACAAGAATCTGCTCAGACCATACAAAAACCCTGGAAACGTGTTTTGAGGAATTTATGATCCCAAAAGTTAACATTTGTCCTCCAGGCTCTAGTATGACTGAAGATAATAAATGTGCCTCTATTGTTAGAAAAGCTCCAGAATTAATTTGTGAAGAGGGATATATTATGGAAGAAGGAAATTGTATTCAAGTAACTACCAAAATTTGTCCTCCAGAAGGTTGTACTTTGAGAAATATTATCGATTCAATACGAATTTGTCCTCCAGGATTTGTTTTTGAAGATGGGGTTTGTATATTTAAGCATGAAGTCTTTCCAGAAAAAACCTGTGAAAGAGGAGAACTTTCTAGTGCAAATCAACAAATTTGTATTGAAAGAATTGTTAAGATTTGTTCATATAGTAATTGTGAGATCATTCATAAAGAGCCTCCAGAGTTTAAATGTGATGAGAATGAAACCCTAAACTCAAAAACCAAACTTTGCGAAAAAATTAATATTGGACCTCAAATTTTGAAATGTATTAAACCGTTCAAATTAGTAGGAGATCAATGCGTTCACCAGGTATCTAAAGAATGTTCAGGAGGAAACTGCTCAGTTACTATTTCAATTCCACCAAGAATTACATGTAAGCAAGGAACTTTGATTTCCAGAAATCAATGTGAAAGTATCAAAAGAAGTCCTTCTATTCTTACTTGTCCCAAGGATTTCACTATTCAGGATGATTTATGTGCCAAGTATGTCTATAAGGAATGTTTGAATAATCAATGTGAGAAAAAAGTTCATTTTCCTCCTATTATTGAGTGTCCTAATCAGTATTCACTTTTCCCTGGAGGAAATTGTTCAAAAAGAGTTCATCATCTTCCTCAATTGAAATGTCCCCTTGGAACAAATCTTATGAATTCTTATTGTATTAGAGAAGTTGAGTCGATTTGTCCAAGAGGAGGATGTTTAGCCCAAGAAACTTTCCCCCCAGTCTTAAGTTGTCCTTCTGGATTCCAAAAGAACTCTCAAAATTTGAACTACGGAGGACCAATTTGCACGAAAAAACTATTTAATAATGGACAAATCTCTTGTCCAAAAGGATCTATTATTTCTAATGGAAGTTGTCTCACTTACTCAGTCAAGGAATGTCAAAACAATAATTGTGAAGAATTGAAAACAATAACTCCCAATAAAGTTTGTCCAAATGGAACAGAATTAGTTAATGGAAACACTTGTAAGGAATCCGAGATTGTTCCAAAAGATATGATTTGCCCCTCTGAAGGGTATATTCTAAGTGGAGATAAGTGTGTACTTTATAAAGATAAGATTTGTCAACACAAGGATTGTAAAACTCAGAAAGTTGTAGAACCTGAGGTTAGTTGTCCTAATGGATATAAACTAGATCAAGCAATTTGTGTTTGGGAAAAATACCATTCCACGGTAAATTCCTGTCCAAGAGATTCCATGATGGTAAATGGACAATGTTTCTCTATGTTAAAGAAGGAATGTCCAAATGATACATGTGAAAATAAGATATATCTTGACCCGATTTCAAGATGTCCAAAAGGATTTGTAGAAGCCGGAAATAAATGTATTATGATTGAGTACTCAGGTCACAAAAGAATTTGTCCACCAGGGTTAATTTTAAAAAAGAATCATTGCTTAAGATTTGCTCAGGCAAAGTTTAGGTGTCCAATTGTAAGTTAAAAAAAGTTAAAGAAAATATAATCAATTTTTTTTGTGATAATTAATTTAAATTCATTACAATTTTTAGGGTTTCACGGAAGAAGGAGAAAAATGTATTAAGCAAGTGAAAACTGAAGCAATTGTAACTTATGATTCTCAGTGTGTAGGAAATCAATGCAATATAAGCTCAAATGTTAACGTAAATCAACAGAAACAAACATACAATACTCATTCTCATCATTACAAACACAAAAAACGCATCTAAAGGCAAAAGTTGAGTTGAAATTTTACTTTCATAATTACTTTATATTCAAGGGTCGCATACAAATATTTCATGTGCATGCACACAATATTTTTTATTTGTATTTTTTTTTTTTAATTTTCCTAAAAATTTTGAAGCAAAAAAAGGCACAGATTTTATTAAAGTAGTGTAAAAATGGAACAGGGATTCCCAGCTAGAAGGATTGCTATGGAAAAGATAACCGAGAGGTTGCTTCAGGTAAGTTAATGACAAAATTTAAATATTTAATATTGTAATATTGATTTTTGGAAACATTTTTAAAGGAGTTTGATGAATCAGATCCTGAAAATATCCCATATTTTATAGTAGATTTCATGTGTAAGAATTATGGAGAGCATCTTTTGGGGTTTTCAAGAATTTGGAATGCTGGTAAGTAATTTGTAAGTTGCATGCAATAAAAAAATTGATACCGGTGTTTGCATGCAACCAATTATCTTTTTTTTTTTAACTATTTATATTAAATTTAATTAAACATAAATTCAAAACCTTTTTAGAATATGAATTTGAGCAGGAAAGATTTGCAGTAATAGATTTCTTTAGATCACAATTTATTAACTCTAAAATTACAGGTGACTTTATTGGTGCAGGATTTGATACGGTAAGTTTTTCAAAAAATTAGAGGAAGAAATATTTTTCCCTCAAATTATTTATTTTTGGTCGTTTTAACAATTTAAACTGAATTGAATTTGCAGCTTGAAGCCCTTTGTACAATAACACCAAAGGATATTGACGAAATTGAAAAGTTTTCAAATAAAACTTGGCTTCCAGGCCACAAAATTAGACTTCAGCAAATCTTTTCAGATATCTCTACTCGAGTTCAGCAATGGAGAGATGAGAGGGAGCAGATGTTACAAAAGCCTTGCCAACACTTGGGATCTAATAAATTAGTGGTAAGTTTAGAGGAAAGGTAGAAAGAAAGAATAAAAGTTTACTAACTTAAAACCTGGAAAATAGAGTATGATTAATAGCAACAATAATGTCACAGAGCTACCAGTATTCCCCCATGAAACAATTAATTGATTAGATTTAAAGCTAGGAACATAGATAATCATATGAATGATTGAATATGATATTTTATTTTGCGATTATTTGCTTGAACAATAATAAATAATTTTCTATATGATTTGCTTAACTAAATACAGGCAAGATGGGAATTGAAACATTTAAGTGTAAAAATAGACAAAAATAACTAAATAGATTAAGATTAATAGTTTTTCTATGTTAATTTCCTAATTAGTCAATCTGTAGAGTGATTTTCAATTGTAAATTTAGAGATACCTAGGGTTACAGAAGGATTTGAGACTCCAAAGTTAGAGATTTCTGAAATAATGGACCAGAATAGGTTTCTAAAGGTGGAGGGAATCCATGCAAGTTCAATTAAAATGTCAATGAATGGAGAAAGGATTCCTATTGCAATTTCTCTAGAAGATTTGCAGTGTAATTTCTGTAAGTTGGGATCCTTCTGAGAATTTTTCCAGGACATTAATTCTGATGATATGTAAATAATATACTGAGAAAGCATTAAACAAGAAACTGGTATTTTTTCCAATTTATTTTTAGCAAATTCATCTAATTCTGATTTAAGTAGCTCAAAAACAGGACCAATGATTTCTCTTCCCCAAAGAATCAAGATTTGATCTTTAACAAACGAATCATTACTGTCGCTTATATTTAAGATTTCTTGGTTAATAGCTTGGTTGCTAGACTGGTTTTCAATTAGGGATTGAGTAAATTGGGTATGGTGATGAAGATAGTGGTAATTTAGATTAGAAAATGATTGGAAGATTCTCCCAAAGGAAACATGTTCTGAAATAGTTACTAAAGTTGCTAGGGAAATTGGTAGAACCAATTCCTCAAACAAATATTTAATAGATTTGATATTTGAAGAAAATATACCCGATTTAAAGTTCTCTTCATCCTTAAGGAATGAGTAGAATCCGATACATGTTGATGATAGCTTTAAAATTATCTGAAAAAAAGAATTTAAGAGCTTTTGATTGCATTTAACCTTGCTTTGAGCTTGTCCTGAAGTAATATTTAAAATCACATTACATCCAAATTCTAGAATATCTGATATAAGCTGTATTCCTTCTTTATTATAAATTAAGCAGGGAAGAAGGCAAGAGTTTTTCCTCACTTCTCTCATACAATTTGTCAATGATGGGATTGAAAACTGAGAACATGTTCTACAGGATTTGAAAATCTCCATTATAAAGCTGTTCACAAGGCTCAATACCTCATCAAATTTTTCTTCAAAAATAACGGGAATGAGATGGTTAAGAGAATTTATTGTTGAAGAAAGAATAGCCCAGGAATATCTTGTTTCAGAATTCAAATATTCTAAAACTTGGTCAAGTAAATCAGGATCATTATGTTTCATAGTTTTGGTTTTCTTTCTGAGCTCATCCTTGAAGCTTATCTCATTCATTGAATCTGGATCAATTTCCTTAGTCAGGCTAAAATCATCATAATTATAACTATTTTCTTTATTATCTGATTCGTATTGTATTTGTGAACTTGTGTTAAACTTAATAATAACTTTCTCTGAGTGAGGATTTGCCTTTTGACGATAATTCGAGGATACTAAGACTAAAGGAAGAACTTCATTATGGAATTTTCTCTCATATGAAAATATTATTCCAGAACTTGTTCTGAAAACTGTAAGTAATGCAGTTAAGAGAGCCTTTAAGCGGACTATATTCAACTCTTTATTCTGAATAGAGTTCTCTGTATAAAAGTTGTTAATTTGTTCAAGAACTTTTACAGCTTCAGGAATCCTCAAGTAACAGGTTTTTAGTGTATTCGAATGAGATAAAGATTCAGAAACTGACTGATTAGAATAATCGTTCATCTTTGGAAGATTTCCGTTCTGGTTTAATGTTTCTTGATCATTTTCAGGTTGGTTACCGAGATAATTTGAGATTCTAAGAAAGTTTTTGCCAATGTTAGAACAGCTACTGACTTCGTAAATGAACTCCAGGTTTTCCTTGTTATTAAGAATTAGTGAAATCAAATTAGAAGAAGAAGCTAAAAGATGCTTCTGGATTAAAGCAATATCCAATAGACAAACTCTCTTTTCAATCATTAATTTTAGTTTATTAATGTCTAGGGGATTCTCTCTCTGAAGTTTCTCCTTTTTAAGTATTTGAGAGTCAATTGAAAAGGTACAAACTGTCATTATTTCAGAGAATTCATTTAAAATTGAAGGAAAACTGCTTAGGTTTAGTCTTTTATTAGCTGCAATGGCCATTAAATTGTTAATAATCTGAATTTTGTCTTCCATTTTTGAATCTGGATTCCTAAAGTGTGCCATCAAATACCATAAATCATCTGTAATAGGATACTTTGGAGAATAAGGCTCTTCAATATCGTAAATTGTGAGGTTTTTGGGAGTTATTGGTTTGTTATGAAGACAATGACTTTCGCAAGGAACCAAATAGAAAGCGTCAGCAGAGTCAATCACTTTTGAAGGATCTGAAACTACCTGATTCTTCTCCATCCTTGAGTTCTCCATCTCTTCATTAGATCTTCCTCCTCTAGTTCTGGATAGGGAAGCCGCAGCAGAACGAGTTAAAGGTGCTTCTTCATTTGTATTAGAAGTAGAAGTTTGGGTATAGTAAGACAAAGCAAGGTTGGGATTTGGAACTAAGTCTGGATTATTAGCAGCAAATTCAGCTGCCATTGCAAGCTTTATACTATCGTCCAACGCCTTTTCGTACTCTCTTAACCAGTTCAAATAATAATTCTTAATCCCAAATCCAACCTCCTGTTGCTTCCCTTCTGGAATATCAATTCCCATTGGTTTTCCAAAAACAAACCATCTGGAATTCTTATTCACTCTAGAATACCCACCTCTTGCAACTATCATCAAAAACATTCTATATGGATCTAAAGTGTGGCCTGACACTTTTTGGGGCCTAAATGCTCGACCCTGACTTTCATGGAAGGCTCTTAAGCCATCCATAAAAGTTGTACGGTCCATATTCCAAAATATTAACTATATATAGCAATTTAATCTTCCTTAGGAATAAAGTGGGGAGGAAACTGAAGAAATTCCTCTGGCTTCTAATTTCTAAGCTGCGATTTCAAAAGCTACATGCGGACAATAGGAGGAATAAAAGTAAGCCTCCTACCACTCCTAATATTGGATGTCGGACTTTTGAATTTCCAAGTTCAGATCCCTTTTCAAATATGGTCTTTTATACCTTATCCTTTTTTTTCCTCTTTCATCGGTTTCTTGCCCTATGTTCGCTAAACCATATTTTCCCGCCTGATGTGGATTATATTAGCAAAAATACTTGTCGTAATTGACAGAATAATGGATGATCTTGAGAAAGCGATAAAAACATTAAATTCTCCAGGATCTACTCCATCCGAGAAATTGAGGAGTTTGGAAGTATGTGAATTAGTGGTAGGATCGTCTGAAGGCTGGAAGATATGTCTGAAACACTTTACTACAGGAACTGATGATGATGTTAGATTTTGGAGTGTTGGAAGTTTGATTAAGATGATAGGGACTTTTCCTGGTGAGGAGAACAAGACGGTTTCCTGTAAGCTAATGATTGATAGCAAGAAGGTGATCAGGGAGGCATTATCAGACTATCTACGTGATCCAGTTCGTATGGGAAACACTCAAAGCTATTTAAAAAACAAAATTTCTGAGTTATATGTAACTATGATATATGCTGATTATCCGGAGAACTGGCCATCTGCATTTTTAGACATAGTTTCTTTGGTTACAGCGCATGATTGGATGCCAGACATGTTTATAAGGATATTATGTACCTTTGATAAAATGATTGTTAGTAATATTGGGTTGCAATCTGCTGAAGATATCTCAATAAGACGTAAGATTAAAGATATTATGAGAGTAAATGGCGATTTAAATCATATTGTTCAAGCCTGGATTTTTGTGGTTTCCAAACACAAGAGTCAGTCTCTTACTAAAGATAGAATTCAACTACTTTCTTCTTCTATGAAGATGATGGAATCTTTCATTGATTGGATTGATATAAGCTATGCTGTGAATAATGAGGTTCTTTCTATTATTCTCAGCTTTCTGAATCCCATTGATTCTCCTGTTGTTGTTGAAACTTTGAATTTTCTATCTGCAATTCTTTTAAAGGGAATGCCTCCTAAAGTCAAAATTCAACTCTTTAAGGATTTAAATATCTCATATTTGGTTGAAAATCAGATTACCCTCAATATAAAGGATATTACTCCAGAGTATTTTCAATCTCAAATTCTAGGGAAGTGGCCCATTTTAGAGAATCCAGAAACCATTATTTCTATAGAACAAGGCCCTTTTGGAGATATTTTTAAAGACTTTTGTTTATTTCTTTTGTCATTTAGGGCTAATTTTGTTCTTAAAATTATAAATGAACTCTTCTTAGCCATAAAAAACCTATTCTTAGAACAAGAGTCTAAAAATGCAGAGGAAAGTGATCTGGCTGCTTTTAAAACAGGAATGGAGATTCTTGAGACTTTGCTTCCATCTTTGAATATTATACTTTCAATCGAGAGCTCAGAGTTTAAACAAATTAAACAAGAAACATGTAAGTTCTTAACTCATTTTTCATTGGTACTCTCGTCAAATGATTCTTATTTATCAAGACTTTCACAAGATCTAAATAATAATACATCTTTCTTTTCAAATTTCGTATCAGGAGTCTTATTTGCTCTATTGAATGCTCTAAAGAAACCTGATTCTCACTACTTTTATCAAACTGGAGGTGAATCTGATACAGATTTCCCTGGAGTCATGAATCGAGGAAAAAACTCACCAGATTTTGGAGCCTTATTCCTTTCTCTTTTGGACCTTAAGCCTGAAATAGTTTGTGAATTCATGGAGATGATTATTAAAAATCTTACTTCAGATATCCAATCTGTAAGTTTTAACCAGGTTGACTCCGTTTCTTTTCTGATTGCAAAGTTTGGACAAGCCTCCCTAGCAGAAAAGAGAAAGCTACTCAAGTCTAGAAATGCCTCTTTATCTGATTCAAATCTTTTAATTTCCAGCCATTATATCAGATTTGTTGGGTCTATTTTAGAGTGTTCTGAAATTATGTATTTCAACTGTAAGTGCTACAAGCCAACAGAATCTGGAATTCACAGGGAAATATTCCTGAGAAACTCAATTCTTCAAATTTTTAGGAACTTTACAGATCTTATTGGGAGCAATAGTGGGGGAACTCTTAATATCCAGACTGATGAAACTAGGAAGATTCTTAACAAAATCCTTGATGTATTACTCTCTAATTGTGGGTTTCTTAACCCACACTACTCAATTTCCTACCAATCTTCCAAGTCGGTTGTAGGGATCACCAAATCATTTAGCAATTGTCTTTTTGATTATATTCCGAAGTTAGTACTATTACTGAGGTCACATGAGACATTGAGTCTGATACTTAAGCTTGCTGAAAAAGGTACAATTGAAAATGAATGTCTTGAGTCTTTCAAAAGTGGATTGGGATCCAAATCTTTAAACACTATTTGTGAAGCAATTGGTTTCCTCTTATTCAACAAATTGAAATCTAGAAGTAACATTACAGAACAACAGGAGGTGGTTCTTCAATATGAGGAAATTGTAAAGCCCATGCTAGAGTTGTCTCACAAGCTAATTGAGCAGATTTCACAGAATTCTGGTGGAAATGATATAAAAAATGACCTTCTAAAGTGGAGAAGTGCAATGGAACTTGTTCAAATGATTTCTTCAATCTCAGATGCTCTCACTGAACAGATTCCAGCTTTGTCCCATCTTTGGAGAGCTTCTCTGAACATTCTTTTGCTGCTCGCAAGATGTTCAAACTCGGTTTTAATCTCAGAAAGTGGTGGACTTCAGATATCCGTGCTTTCACCTATGCATAGGTTTATACGAATCATGGGTCCTGAAATTTGTAATTACATAGTTCCTATTTGTAGCTCATTTTTGGCATCTTTAATTGATTCAGAGAATAGGATGCAAAAAGCATTCCAAGGATCAAGATACTCGGAAGCATGCGAGGAAATATCTCATTTAATTTGCCATTTGGTAACATTACATGGAAACTCGGAAGACTTTACAAATATATTTGAGACACTGATTCCAGAAATATTCCTATATATTTTGAAACTATGGTTGTTATGTTGGCCATCCCCTATATCCCTTTGTAGCATAGATGAGAGATTTAGACAAACAGTACTAGAGGATATAGCATTTTCAGTGGAAGCTCATCAAGCTAGAATGTCCATACAACTTTCACTTGTGAAGATCATTAACCAGCTTTCAAAGGGAAAAACAAGTCTCGAGCTTTTAGCAAAATTATGTTCTACTCAAGGGGAAAAAATGAGTGAGGCAAAACAAATACTAAATCAGGTAATTCTAAATCCAGTAGGAGTGACATCTAATTTTGGGATAAAATCTTATGTAAATTTGGTCCCTTCGGCTTTTTTGTTTAGAGAAGCTTTGGCGAACATTCAAAATCCCATTCTATGTTTTCTAATCTCAAGCTTACTTCCATCTCTCTCGACTCCAATTCATTGGCTCGAGTATAATGGAGATAGGCATTTATTCACAGAGCAAGATATTTACATCCAGTCAGTTGAGGTAATTACAAGTATATACTTGAAAATACTTACTTGTTCAGATCTAAACTCCTCGAACATGTCACAAGAGCTTAAGAAGATGGGAATTGAAGTTGCCACATCCTTTCTATGGTTTTCAATATTGAATAACTCTCAAAAGGAAGAATCATTGCTAAACTCTCAGCTGACGTTTCTTAAGCTACTAATTAAAGGGGAAGCTCCTCTTGTCCTTGTAGAGAAAAACTCCAATAAACAAAATAAGAGAACAACTCAAATAGGCCAAAAGTATCAACATGGCCAAGATACAAGTTCTATTATTGTTCCTTTGAATGTGGTAGTAGCTACAAGAGATTTGGTTCTTTCTGGGACTAAAGCGGCTTTCACACAAAATAATCCAAATGCTGTTAATAACCCAGATAGCGTTTCATTCGCAAGAAGAAGTATTTCCTTGTTTTTTGGGTATCACTACTTTGTGCTCCTATCATTTATGCCCGGTAGTGGACTTCTAGATGAGACATTTAAACTATTGAATGAGATTTCTCAAACAAATGACCTTCAATTTAAGCAAATTCTGAGGAAGTTCATAGAAAACTACCAATCATATGTTAGACAGGTATTATAATATATTGAATACTGCTTATTGATTAGTTTTTCTTTCCCAAAATAGGACTTGTGTCAATTACCTACCTCTTTGTAATAGTCTATACTGAATTAAGATAAACATCTACATCAACTGAAGGAGGTGAAACACCTGGATGGTCACACAAAGACATGGGATTGATCATATTCTTTCCATTGTGGAATATTCTAATATCCTTTGCCTGCACATTTTTACTTTTGGCTATCAAAAGTTTGACAAATCCCACTTCAGTAGAAGAATTTACACTAAGCTCCTCAACAATTCCATCCAGATCCTTGAAATTGAGCCTTAGAGTTAATGACTCACCTTTTAACGACTCATTTTCCTCTCTTCTAAGCTCATCGTTCTTCGGTGGAAGGCTTAAACCTTTTTTTTCACACATTGTGAAAACTAATTTTTTGTTTGTTTGGGCGCCATACAAAATGTGTCTATAATTTTTTGCCTTAGAAATACCATTAAAGTGAAATTAATGAATATATTCTCAAAGCTTGGAATATGTTCGTTTTGGGGAAAGCCTCAAAGAGGTTTTCTGTGGTAAAAGAAAGGTAAGTTATATTTAATTGAATTGAAATAAGTTTGGACAGGAATTAATTGACTTTACGATATTACGAGCAGCCGACCAAGACTAGTTGTGATAAACAACAGACAAGTTAGAAATTTTTCTGGCAACTTTATTAGGACTTCAAGATACACAGTACTGAACTTTATTCCAAAGTATCTTTTTGAGCAGTTTTGTAGACCTGTGAACTTTTATTTTTTGGTAATCTCATTGCTTCAGATATTTCCCTCCATTTCGTCAACGAATGGAATACCTACACTAGCACTTCCTTTGGTTTTTGTTTTGTTTGTTGGCGCTGTAAAAGATGGGTGGGAGGATCTTAACAGACACCAAAATGACCGAATTGAAAATGAAAGAGAGGTTATTGTTATTAAGAGATTTCCATTTATTAATTATATTCATGGAAGGACTTTGGCTTGCGACTTGGAGGAAGCAGAAAAACCCAAGAACAAGAATCCTTCTCTCAAGCACGTGATATCTTTTAAGAGTGAAAATGATAAGCAATCAAATACAAGCCATTCTTGGTTTTTAGGAATTGAGGGATCAGAAAGGTCGAGTTCTAGTGAGCTTAAAGTCGGGGATATTGTTTTATTACGGAACCACGAGACTATTCCTGCTGATATTGTTCTCCTTTCAACCTCATCAGAGAATGGGGATGTTTTTATAGATACTTCTTCCTTGGATGGAGAATCAAACTTAAAAAGAAGGTTTTCCCACAAGGAATCAACCAAGATGCTTGGGAACAATATTCATGATGTAATCAAGAGAGCGAGGTATTTAGAAGGTTTAATTGAATGCTCTCCTCCTGGGAAAGATTTACATAACTTTGATGGGACTGCGATTATAAGACTCCCTCCAATTTCTGAAGGCCTGGTTACCCAAGGAAACACAATTACCCAATTCCCTATAAATCTTGACAACATTGTATTGAGGGGATGCATCCTTAGGTCAACAGAATGGGCTATTGGCTGTATAGTATATGCAGGACATGAGTCAAAGATCCAGATGAACTCTCTAAAGCCTACCAAGAAGATGAGTAATGTTGATAAATTCACAAACAAAATGGTTTTGGTAGTCCTGGTTATTCTATTTTGTCTCTGTATGACAGGCTCCCTGCTAACATATAAATACATATTTGACGGAGTGTTTGATCATCTTGATTACCTTGGGGTTTCTGACGTTAATGAGATATCATATAGAGCCACTGGCCAGGCCATTCCAATTTCTTTTGTCCCTGTTGTTAGATTCTGTACTTGGATCGTTTTACTTGCAAATATTATCCCAATTGCTCTAGTAGTCTCAATGAAGATTGTTAAGGCAATTCAAGGTCAGTTCATTTCTAGAGATAGAGCAATGTATGATGCAGTGAATAATACTTATGCTGTTGCTAGAAATTCAGACTTAAATGAGGATCTTGGACAAGTTAGATATATCTTTTCAGATAAGACTGGGACCCTTACCAGGAATATTATGGAATTCAAATCACTGAGTGTTGGTGGAGTTCATTATGGCTCAACTGAAACTTCCTCTTCAAAAGAGGATAATTTAATCAGGGAAATAGAAATTCCTCAGGTGAATATCAAAGATGAGAATATACTTTTGGATATCAAGTCCAGAAATAGTCAGAGCATCAAAATTGGAAACCTTTTGATTGGTATTGCAGTAAACAATTCTATTGTCATTGAAAACCAAAGCGAGATGTTTAGCATGTTATATAACTCAGGAAGAATAGAACCTGATATCCTTCCAGAGACTTTCTCACCAAGTACTTATCTAACTGGATTAAACTCAGATATTACTTTGAATCCCGATAATAAGCCTAAGTCTAGGCTTGGATCAAATTTTATGACAAGTATCAAATCAATTTCAAGTCAAAGTTCCAAATCCGCATCAAACAACAGTTCCAACACAAAACAGAAACCTAAATCAAATTTCCCCCTATATTCAGCTCAATTTCCAGACGAGGCTGCTCTATGTTATGGAGCGCAGTACTTGGGGGTTTCCCTTATATGCCTAAATCCAAAAACTAAACATTTGATATTGGATGTTTTTGGAGAACTTTTGGATGTTGAAATACTTGCAAAGATTCCTTTTACCAGTGATAGGAAACGAAGTAGTACAGTAGTGAGAATAAAAAGACTAAATTCCGAACATAATATGAAGGACCTCCGCATTATGTCTGAGCTTTACCGAGAAAGGATTATGGTCTTTTCAAAAGGAGCAGATTCTGCTATGATTCCTTTATTGAGACAGTCAAATATGGAGAAATTTCAGAAGGATCTGGAGATTGGAAATAAAATGGCTAATCAAGCTTTGAGAGTCCTTTGTATTACTGAAAAGGAGATTTCGGAAGATGAGTTTGCAGATTGGAACCAAAAATATCAACTAGCTGTGAACAATGTTGAAAATAGGGAATCATCTCTACAGGAAGCTGCTTCTATGATTGAAAAGGATCTTTTACTTCAAGGGGTAACGGGAGTCGAAGATAGACTACAGGATGAAGTACCAGAAACGATCAAATGTTTGAGAGATGCTGGAATCAAGATTTGGATGCTCACTGGAGATAAGGTTGAAACTGCTAGGGAAATCGCCGCTTCAGCTGGATTACTGAGTCCTGGACATGAAATCTTAGAACTCACAGAAAGTACATGTTCGAATAAATCTGAAATTAAGAAAAGGGTTTTAAGTATCTGTAAATCATTAGGCATAGACTTAGAGTCAGACAAAAGTGAAAGATTCCTAAGGAAAGTTAAAGCTAGTGGTTCAAAATCTGAAAAGAAAGAAACTAACTTTTCAATACTTATTGATGGAGCTGTTCTGGGAGAGATTTTCTCAGGGTCACTTGCAAACAATGATTTTGTTTCAGAATGTAAAAGATTCGAGGATATCACCTCCAGTATAAGTTCAATTGAAAAGCTTTTTGTACAGATGTGTTGTAAGTGCCGTACTGTAGTTTTTGCAAGATTTGCACCTTCACAAAAAGGTAACATTGTCAGGATTGTGAGGAAGCATATGGATGAAATAACTCTTGCAGTGGGAGATGGAGCAAATGATTGCAATATGATTCAGACAGCCAATGTTGGAGTAGGAATTAGAGGACTAGAAGGTAACCAGGCCTTTTTAACTGCAGATTATGGCATAACATCTTTTAAGGACCTAAAGGTGCTGCTTTTAGTTCATGGGAGGCTTGCATATAGAAGGATATGTAAATTGGCCTTATATATGTTTTACAAGAATTTAACAGTTGGTATTCCTGTTTTTATTTATGGATTCTTCACTCTTTGGAGTGGGACTAGGCTCTATTTTGACTATTGGTACCAAGTTTATAATGTAATTCTTTCTTCAGTTCCCATCGTTGTAGTTTCAGTATTTGACTTTGATGTCACAAAGTCAGAATCCTTATCTAAGCCACATCTGTACAGTTTTGGCCCTGAAAACAAATTTTTGAATACAAAGATTTGTTTAATTTATCTACTTAACTCGGCTTGGCATATCTTTGTTGTTTTTACAATCCCATACATACTTTTTAGAGTTAATAGCACAAATTTGTTTGGCTCAAACCAGTCAATAGTAGGAGCAGCCATTTATTATTTGGTAATATTAGTTGTAAATATCAAAGTTCTATTAATGGCTGACCATATCCACTACTTACTTGGATTTGCTGTGGCATTTTCTTTATTCAGTTGGATTTGCACTCTTTTTGTTTGTGCTGCTTCGTTTTCAATTGGAAGCGACGTCTATACGATTTGGATTCCCTTATATAATAATGTTCTTCTTTGGATTACCCTAATTTCTGGGCTTAGTATTTCGCTTTGGCCAGACTACTTTTTTAAAGTTTTATTCAGTGAGTGGCTCAAAGTAGATGATAAGTAGTTTTTTTTCATTATAATCCCGTTTTAATTAACTAGCTAATTGTTCCCCTCATCCTGCTTTTGTTTTGACTTTGCATGCTAGATTTTGACAGTGAACTTGGCGCCAAAGTTGTTTGAAAATTGAGTAATGCCAAGGCTTGAAAATTTTTAATGAACTTAGACGAAAGAGATGACTCGGCTACGGAGGAGATTGGTAGAGATGACGTTAGAGGTGCCAATACAACATCGGATGATGCTTTAAATCCTCATATTCCCCAGTTCATTGCTAAGGCTCCTTGGTATATTAATCAGCAAGAAAGCAGCTTAGAGCACCAAAGACTTAGGGCAGATGAGGCAAGAATTGACTTGGATAGTGGTATAAAAAAGGGAGTGCTCGGAGAGGCTCATGTAAAATATAGGAAAGGAGCATGCACAAACTGTGGTTCCATGACTCACCAGGCACGTGATTGTTTGGAACGTCCAAGGAAAGTAGGTGCTAAGTGGAATAACTTGGATATTTGCCCAGACGAGATAATTCCAGAAATCAGAAAAACAACTAATTTAGATGAAAAGAGAGATAGATGGAGAGGTTTTAGACCCGAGGACTACAAACCGATAATAGAGCAATTTGAGGCAGTGGAGGAACTTGCCAGACAAAAAAGAGCAAAAAAAGTGGAGGAGTCCTTGTCAAATAACAAGAACAACCCTGAAGATAAGAATGAAGAATTAGATGAGAAGGATGAGCTAAAGTTGGGAGACTTTGATGAAACAACTTTTGGTGCCTCTTCAGATAAAACCAGGACAAATGTAAGGAATTTGAGAATTAGAGAAGATACTGCAAAGTACTTGCGTAATTTGGACCTCAACTCTGCTTTTTATGACCCAAAAAGCAGATCGATGAGAGAAGATCCATTTCACAAATCTTCAAATATTGGCAATACCTATAGGGGAGACAACGCAATTAGGAATTCTGGAGAAGTGTCAAAGATACTCCTCATGGAAGCATTTGCATATAATAAACATAAACAAGGGGAAAGTATACACCTACAAGCACTACCGACCAGATCAGAAATGTTATATAAATCAAGTATATCAAACAAAGATAATGACAATCTCAAGAAGCTAGAAGAAATTTCCAGAAAGTATGAAAGAAATAACCAGCCCAGCATCTCAAAGTTAGAGTTAACTGAAAGGCCAACAACAGTTGGCGACCTTAGTAGCATGAATACAAAAACCACAAAAAAATTTGTGTCTTCAATTTACGTTGAAGACGAATATATATCGAATCACACCCAAGTTTGGGGCTCTTATTACGATTTGGAGGCCAAAAAATGGGGTTTCAGATGTTGTAAACAAACATGTAGATTCTCAAAATGTACTAATATTTAATAAGATTTTCGGGCTTGCCGCCATTTTCAATATTTTTATATATTTCCTTTGTAAAACTTGTGATGGAATAATAATCTATTTTTATGTCAGATTCCTCAATTTCGTCCGATGAAAGTGACTGGGATCATTCCTGGGGATGCCCAGGTGATTTCTCGGATTTACCGGGGTTGAATCAAGACCACAGTTACCCCTATATGTTCTCATCAAGTTGGTATTCCCCAGAAGACCAAGAAAAGAAAGAACCTGTATATCAAACAGAGTTTTATTCAAATAATATAACAACTGGTTTTCCGAATTCAGTTAAAACTGTTCCCGGGAATGTTGTGGAGAGTGAGAAAGAAGATGTTACTCCAGATTACCTGGATAATTCGGAATTTAATAATCAAGGAGTTAACTTCTTTGACTCACAAATTCCTAATTGTAGAAGCCAAAGGCTTCAATATAATACAAAGTTATGTATTGAGTATATTGAAGATGATATTTCAAGAATTATGTGGAATTTGGAACAGCAATTCCAAGAATGTGTTTTAACTAAAGACTCTAAAAGACAGAGAAATCACGGATTCAGTATTGAGGAAGTGTCTGAAATTGATTCTGTCGAGCAAAAGAAGTATAAACTGAGATCTTACATCAGCATTTTGAGGTATATCACTATGATGATTGAAAATTGTGCTTCAATTGAAATGCAATGGGCAAAGGATGAACTTGAAATGACAAATTTGCTTCGAAATAATATTAGCGAAGCATTTATGAAGCTTCAAAAAGTTAATTTATCTAATGAGAGTTCAAATCATGATACTGTGAAGTCGAATGATTTACAAAAGAATTCAAATTCTTTAAAAGTCCGCAAAAGTAAACGTATTCAAGCAAAAGTTCTTGAGGAAGAAGTCTGTACAGTTCAAGCTGGTAGTCCAAAAATTGAGGTAAATGATTTTCACTCTATTTCTGATGAAACATCCAAATTTTGTTTCTGTAAACAACCTGTACTAGACAATATGATTAGATGTGAATCTGGAAATCAATGTATTTATGGTGTTTGGTTTCATTTTCTATGTTTAAAGATAATTAATGAACCACAAAAGACTTGGTATTGTCCAGGCTGTACTAGAGATGAGGAATATCGAGCTTTGTGGTCTCATATATTCCAAAGGGAAGCTTTAAAGAAATCTATAGAAGCTAATATCTCAAAAAATCAAGATGAAACTAAGGCAAATGCAACGCCAATTTTAACTAATTCGAAGAACGAAAAGAAGAAAAATAGCTGTAAAAAGGAAAGAAAGAGATCAAAGAGTGTAGATGGGTATCCTAAGAAGAAGCAAAGTAGGGGAAGTTTTTTTGATCGAAATAATGAAATTTCAAATTACACTGAAAGTCTCAATAATTCATATGATGAAATCAAGAGAGAAGCTGAATACAAAGAAATCCCACAAAATACCTAATTAATAATTTGAAGATCATCTATTACTATTAGAGTTCAAATTATTAATAATAAATTTTTTTTTCGTAAAGAAAAAAAAATTCCAACCTCACCTAATATATCATTTTTTGATGAATAAATTATAACTTTAGGATTTTAGCTATAATTATAAATTTAATTATATTACATGTAAAATAAAAACTGAAAATAGTTTTTTTATTATTTCTAATACCGGTGGGGATTTGCATGCACATGCGCAGTTTTCCTATACCGTTGTGAAAATAAAACCCAAAAAAAAAATTCTGGCAGTTATTAACTGAGAACTTGGAAAAAAGTTGAATGATTTTTAAAATTTTATTGTGTTAATAACACAAGTAATTTTAAATCATTATTTTAGTAGAAAAGGGAAGTATTAATTGGAATACGATGAGGTGGAAGACATTTTCATTTTTGTTAGCATTTTTGAGTATTTCTCTTATAGTAACTGCAAAAGATGGTGAATCAAACTACTACTTCTTCAAGAAGGCAATTTCTAGCTCAACTTTAGTAGGGAGCAGTTTTAATGGAGAATTTGACCCATCAAATGCATTGAATATGGGAAATAGCGAGTGGAGGTCCGCAAGTAACCTCTCAGCAGAACAACAAATTGTTTATACAGCTTTTATCTCAGCAACAGCAAAAGCAATTGGTTTGAAAATAGTTTGGAGCTCAAGTCCAAGAGAAACTCAAATCCAGGTTTCTCCTGATGGAATTAATTATGAAATTGTAGTTCCAAATAGAAGAGCAACTCAGAACGAGAAGGAATTTACTGAAGACTTCATGTTCGACCATTCAAGAGATGTGAGAGCAGTGAAAATCCAAATGAAGGCAAAGCCAAGCCAATATATTGGTATTAGACAGCTGGTTGCTCTTGGATCAGGTTCTCCATTAGCGATGATTATATCGGGAATTACAGACGAGAAAGGGGACAACTGCTTACAGGTCATTGGAGGTAGAGTTCAGGATGACTTCGCTCAAGTAGATTTAGATTCATGTGTATATGGTATTTCTGCAGGGGATGGAAGAGAATTATGGAAAATGGGGCCAAATGGGCAAATAATCAGTGCAGCAAGTAATCCTCCAAAATGTTTGATCGTAGCAAATGGCGACTTCAGTGGATCTTCTCCTTTGCTTATTCAAGATTGTGAAATTGCAGAACAGGCTGAAGATGGTCGATCATTCTGGGAGTTTAATGAAAATTCTCAATTACAGGTTAAAGGAACAAATGCATGTGTTAATCAAATAAACAAGGCAGGTTTCGGAGTTGGAACAACAAAGTTGGAATTGAGTGGAACAGCTTCTTCCACAATGGATGCATTACATACAGTGGATGCAGCAATAGATAGTGATATAGCGACATATTGGGCATCAGCAGCTTTTGAAAGTACTGGTGAACACAAGGTTTCAATCAATTTGTCAGCTAATATGACTTATCAACTTAAAAATTTAAGAATTGATTGGGAATTTCCTCCATTTACTTATTCTATCGCAGCAAAGGTAGATGGCGAAATGAAACAGATTACAAAGGTTGAGGGTAATCCATCAAATACAACATTGAATGAGATGAACGGAGTAATTTCAGATTTCATTCAGATTGTCATGGAAAAGCCACATCCAAGATATGGTAAATACTCCAACAAATATTTGTATGGTATTAGAGAAATTGAATTAATGACAAATAATTTAAGATCTGTGGTTTCATTCTGTAGAGATGCTGCCTTATCAAAAGATGCAAGAGATAAATACTTTTTGAATTATGTAGAAGATTTTAATTCTAAGGCATCTGAAATGGTAAAGAGCGCAGCTAGAGATGTTTTGTCCAGAACAAAAAACCTTGGAGTGTTAAATGATAGAGTTAATACTTTGCTTCCATCGATTGATGAATGTTTTACTGATAAGAAAGAATATGTATCCCGTTTAGAAGATTATATTTCAAATGCTAAACAATTAAAAGAAGGTTTAGGAGCAGTTAAGGACGAAATTTCTGTTGGAGTTGGAAATGAGCCGGGGGATGAGCCAAATCTCCCAGCAGAAGATTGTTTTTCAATTGCTTCAAGAAATCCAAATGCAATTTCTGGTTTCTACTGGATATTACCAAGATGTGCTCCAGAACCTATTCGAGTATGGTGTGATATTAAGTTTGGAGCATCATATTATATTTGGAATGATGGTGGAAATCCAGGATCATATATTTCAGTTACATCTGTTTCAGATATAAGAAAGTACTGTGCACATGTTGGAATGGAGCCATTAGTACTTAGAAATATTGAACAAATTTCTGGAATCAAGAGCGCATTAGGAATTATGGGATTCAAATTATCTGAAGGTAGCGGTATTCCATTGGCTGTTGATTATGGTTGTTTAGATGGAAAGTGCACAGGATCATATCAAGATTTAAGAGATGGAACAACAGATCTGACCAGCTTGGTTCTCTCTTTGGCATCTCCAGAATCTACTGCTACAACATTATTTGGAAACGATGCTGTAGGACTTGGATTCAGTGAAAATTATTTAAGTTTCTTCAACTTAAAAAATTCAAATATTGTTGGAATTGTTTGTTCAACAAATGTGGTACCAACTCAAAAACAAATTAATCACGTTGATATTGATTGTGACACTGTTGCATATAAAAATCCAATATTCGAAGGACCAATTAACACAAACATCATTGTACAATGCCCACCAGGTTGTGCAGAGTATAAAACCAAGGTTTATGGAAGCGATGGTGTTTACTCAGAAAAAAGTTCAATTTGCAAAGCTGCTTTACAAGTTGGAGTAATTTCTACAAATACAGGAGGAATGTTCAATGTAGCTTTGGAAGGTCCAAAGAATTCATACGAAGGATCAACTAAGAATGAAATTGAGTCAGAAAAATTATCAGGCATTCCAACTAGAAGTTTAAGAATTAGTACTATTTCAAAGGAATGTCCAATTGATGTTATTTCAAAGGGAGGAAATGATCTACATCAACTCTCTACCGCTACAACTCTAAATCAACAGGCAAAACAAGGACAAAAATTACAAAATCCAGTTAAAGTCTCCACTCCAGTTATCAAAACAGATTTATGGGAAGGAAAAACAAATGAGCCTTTCATTAGTAAAATTTTGAAGGAAGCTTCACAATATATTGATGAGTCATATGGTGTGGATCCATCTTTAAGTTTTGCAACTCAAGAAGAGTCAAAGATGGCAATATTAGAGATGAGAAGAAAACTAAAGCCAGCAGAAATGTTAACAAAATCACAATCACCAAAGATAATGGATGTTGTTGACAATGTCGATCATATTGCAAACGAACTATTAAAGGTTACTGGTGTATATAAATCAATAACTAAGGAACTTCTTGATAAATTAGACGACGTCGAAGCAATTCACTCTTCACAAACTGGATTCCAAAGTTTCACATTAGACACACAGAAAATGCCATTTGAACAAACATTTTCCGTATATGATATGCCAAGAACCCAAAGAGGACCAAGTGATTGGGGTTATACAACCACAGCAATTAATGGAAGAACTAAGTTGCTTGGACAGAATTCTCCAATCACTGGTTCATCGGAACATTCACCAAGAGGAACCTTTGCACAAATTAAGAACAGAAGATTCTTTGATTTTACATTAACTACTGAAGTCTATCCACCAGTCTCAGGTATTTTTGGTATTGCATTTAGAGTTAGAGACTTATCTAATTACTATTTGCTTGAGTTCAACCAAGAAGAAGAGAGAATTAGACTATTAAGACTTAAAGAAGGTATTACTTACATTTTAGATACAAAAGAAGATTTCAAATTCAAAGAAGGAGAGTTCCAAAAAGTAGAGATTACAGTACAAAGAGATAGAATTTACGCAAAGATTGGACATGTTAAACTTCAAGTTGTAGATGAAGGCTTACTTTCAGGTACTGTTGCATTCTATTCAAATGGAGTCGTTGGCGGCGTATACTTTGATAATGTTTCAATTAAGGCCAAATCTTGCAAAAAATTCTTCATGTCACCAGCTCCAAGATCTCCAAGATGCTCAAATTATAAACAATGTTACTTATCAACATTTGAGACAACTTATGATATTGTTAAAAATAACGATGTTAATGGTAACTGGGAATATATTAAGGAATACAAGGGAAGAACCAATGCAATGGTTGTCAAGACATCTGGTGAATCTAGAATACTCTTAAAAGAAACTCATACTTGCAAAAATGGTTATTTCTCCTTCGATTTTAATCCACCTTGTTCTAATGGAAAGGTATCCGGAATTTTCAGATATACTGACAATGACAATTATTATCAGGTTATTGTTTCAAACACATCCACAACTTTGGTTAAGAAAACTAAAGCTAAAACTACTCTGTTAAAGAAGGTCATGTTTGGTTTCACACAAAATGAATGGAATCGTATTCTTGTAAACTTTGAAGGTACAACAATCTATGTTTACTCAACAAAGTACAATGGAAATACTAAGGAGATTATTAAGGTCACCGAAAAAGATACTCAAGTCTCACATGGTAGAGTAGGACTTAGTGTCAAAAACTGTTCTGAAACAGCCTTTGATAAAGTCTCTCTTGAGCCTTTCAGAGTTGACTCCAATAAAGATGTCGAAAATTCTACAGATAAAGAGAAAACTGATTCTATCTATAAATCTTGTACTTTGAACACTCATATTTTGCAGAGAGAACAACATTGTGAAACTATGTTTGGATCTAATTCACAAAAGTCGGTCACTTGTACTAATAACTACTGTACTGAATGTTGCGATTACTACACAAATATGATTACAGACAGAACATACTATAATTCATGCAAGAGTGCTTGTTCAATTAATGATAGCTATGCTGAAAATTCAACAAAGGAATACATTAATCAGCTCGCTACATGTATTTCTGGAACTAGTAAAGCCTTTGACATTTGTACAGAAACTGATCAAAAGTGCAAAATTGAGGTTTGTGATTTATGTTGCAATAGTGCATTCGATGGAGTGCAAAAGGATATCCAAGGAATAGTTGTCAAAGCTTGCCAGGCTCAATGCAGTCATAGATTTGATACCGATAAGGTTTTGGCCTAAATTATTTCAAATCCATGTATGTTTCAATTCAATATATTTTGGATCCTCTGCAATAACAAAAGTTGAATATAAATCTCAGAATAAAAGTACAAGCTTGAGAATGATCACAACCAATTTACATACTAATTCTTAGATCCAACTTAATAGACCATGGTTAATACTAAATATAATTTATATATATATAAATATAATATATATTTGTCCCGCTTATAACAAATGAATTCAAAACATGTTTCCAAATCAACTTTATCATCTCTTTTTTTTTTTATTATTAACAAATTATTTTAATTTCAGGAGAGTTCACAAAATAAAAGATTAATTTATGGCCAGAAAAATTAAAAGAGAGGATGCAGAGTGTCGTTCTCTTCAGAATTTCGATATTATTTGGAAAGGTAAAGTTTAGGGAAAATATGGATTTGGTGTTAATTATTGATAATTTTTATCAGAGGTGAATGCATCCAGAGAAAAGGTAGTTTGATAAATGAATTCTTTCAATCCAATAAATTAACTTGGCATAACATTTCTTCAGAATTTGGCACCGGTCGACAATTTTGGTTGTTGCTCTTTTGGTAAGTAAACCAAATAAAGTTGGAAAATGGATGGTTTTTAACTTATTATTTATCAATTTAGCAAACAGGAATCTTCCAGAGGATACATGGGTAAGTGAGAGGGAAGGAATTACGAGATTGAGATTTCAAAAAAGGACTTTACTAACTCGCAAATTTAGAGATTTCATGTCCTTGTAGCAGCCTTTCTTTCCAGCCAAACAAAAGATGAAGTTACTGCTGCTTGTATGAATAGACTAATTGATAATGGTTTAAGTCCTGAATTTATTAATAATCAGTCGGTTGATTCATTAAGAGATATGTTATATGGAGTTGGATTCTACAATACTAAAGCGAAGAATTTGAAAGAAATATCCAGAATCATTATTCAGAATTATTCTGGTAAAGTTCCTGAAAAATACGAACAGCTTGTAATGTTACCAGGTATTGGACCAAAAATGGCAAATTTAATTTTACAGATTGTAAGTTAATCTACCATTAAAGATCCAAGATTTTTATGATATATTACTTTGATATATTCATTAAAATTATTTGTTAGGGGTTTGGAATAGTTGTTGGGATTTCTGTAGATACTCATATGCATCGTATTTTCAATAGAATTGGTTGGGTAAAAACAAAAAACCCTATTGAAACATCCAAAGAGATGGAAAAGATGCTTCCAAGGTAAGTTGAAATCCTGGGAATGGTGATTTTCAGATTATAAACTACTTTCGAAACTTCAATTTGAAAATACGTGATTAGGATATATTGGAACGATATTAACAAAGTTTTTGTTGGCTATGGCCAAACTATCTGTAAACCAATAAATCCAAAGGTAAGAATACTTCTACAATCATTGAGGAAATTAACGATTACAAATGTCTATAGTGTCAAGAATGTAATATTAGAGATTATTGCTCTCATGGGATGAAATGGAAAAAGAAGGCGTCAACCAAAGAACTTAAGTATGATCAAGATGATTGAATAAATGACAAATTGTGATATCGGGGAAAATTTTTGGATTAGATAATGTTAATACAAGCTATTGATTCATCAACAATCTTGAAATTTATAAACCCGATCTGTAACTTGATTGCGAAAAGATGGTTTCAGTACCTTTTGTATCCGTGAAAGTAATTGTATTATTATTTGGGTTGCTGGTTTTACTTCCAACATTTTGCCACGTTGGATTTGCTTCAGAATATCTCTTAATACAGTTTTCTTTCATTGGATACACAGATTCTTTCACGACTTCAGAAGTAGCTAAATACGCCGTTCTTAATTGACTACCTAAAAACTTTTGGGGAGAAAAATAAGTCAGTAATAGTTCAAGGTATTGGAGAATGAATGTTTGTCATTTTTTTTTTCGGAAAAAATTAAAAGGAAAAATTAAAGGTCGTATTAATGGTATTCTTTTTATCAAAATGGGAATTTCATGATCCAAAACTTACTCCAATTCCATCGAGAAATTTTTCAAATACAAGTACACAACCACCTTTATCTTGCTTCTTTGATGGCATGGCTATACAAAATATAATAACGAATAAATCAACAACGAAAGAATAAACTTTACAATGAAATTAGGTTTTTAAATTAGGCTTAAAACAAGTTTCCTCTAAGTAGAAATTTCCTTTACAAAGATTGAAATATACTTGAATACCAGATTCTTCTTAAAAAAAATTGTTTCTCTATTTCTTCACTAATTGTATTAAATCTTTGCTTTATCAAATAATACATTTTGGGCAAATAGACATGACGCATTGCTACGTAGTTTGCAAGTATCATGTGGACAAAAATTGCATGCATACATATTAATAGTTGTTAATAATTGCACAATGCGTTTGTGTGACTGATGGAGACAATTTGGAATTTAATGTGGGGAAAATGAGTAATAACAAGTAACTTGGGAATAAAAAATAAAGGATGGGTATATATAAACGAGGGAAGGTACATTAAAGTTAAAGTGACAATAAAGAATAAGTCAGGATGTTGAAGAATAGGAACGGAAATACACAACTGAATGCAGGAATATGTAAAAGCGAATAGGATGACTCTAAAAGAGATTTTAAGTTAATAATTCCAAAATTTTGGTATTACGGGACTTGTTTAAAAAAAAAGTGAAAAGTTTGTTCATTGGTTAGAAGAATTTGAGTCGATACTTGAAGGGAAGCCCATAGAAGAGAACTTGAGAATAAGTTGATCCAAAGTAAGTAATTCTTGGGGAATAGTGGTATCTCTGCAGCGGAGAGTGACTTTTTTGTCTCTTGCTTCGTTTTCGCCAATAACAAGCATGTAGTTCCATTGCAAAAGTTGTGATTCTCTAATTTTTTTGTTAATGGTGGCAGCACTGTAATCTCCAGAAACGTCAAAACCTCTTCTGCAAAGCTCTCTTTCAACAGATTTAGCATATTCAACAGTTTTTTCTGAGATAGAGAGAACAATGGCTTGCCTTGGAGAAAGCCAAAAGGGTAATTTTCCTCCTGTATGTTCAAGAATTACAGCTGACATTCTTTCTACACTACCAAGAATTGCTCTGTGAATAATTACTGGCCTTCTGTATCCTTGTTTAAGACTATTGTCTGGGTTTTGATCAGCATTTTGGTGAGAGGGAGGTTGTTCTTGATTTGTGGACTCTTCAGAAATATTTTCGTCAGTTCTATATTGGAGATTAAATCTAATTGGGAGCTGGAAGTCAAGTTGGATTGTTCCGCATTGATGTTGCCTTTTTAAGGCATCCCAAAGCATAATATCAATTTTTGGGCCATAAAATGCTCCATCCCCAGGGTTTAATTTCCAGTCTCTACCAGTCTTATCCAATGCAGACTTTAATGCATTTTCTGCCTCTTTCCACTGTTCTTCTGTTCCCAAATGTTCTTTTGGCATTGTACTTAGAAAGAGGTCGAATGTGAATCCCAATTGACCATATATGAAGAATAAAAAGTCAAGAGCTTTAAATACTTCTTCTTGGATCTGTTCAGGAGTACAGAAGATATGCGCATCATCTTGTTGGAATCTTCTAACTCTAGTTAAGCCATTTAAAGCACCAGAAAATTCATTTCTGTGAAGTACACCAAAATCAGCTAATCTAATTGGAAGTTGTCTATATGATGGATTCATATGTTTGAACATAACACAGTGTCCTGGACAGTTCATTGGTTTTAGACCCCATTCCTTTTCTTCTACATCAAAAATAAACATATTTTCTTTGTAAGCAAAGTAATGTCCTGAAGTCTTCCACAAATCGCAACTAAAAATGTTTGGGGTAATAACTTCAGTAAATTCACGAATTCTGTATTCATTTCTAATAAAGTCCATTAACTTATTATACAGTCTTGCTCCTGCTGGAAGCCAGAAACATGATCCAGGCGATACATTTGAGTCGAAGAAGAATAGCTGTAAGTTTGATCCAAGTAATCTATGATCACGCTTTTTAGCCTCTTCCAACATATTCAAATACTCATCTAAGCGTTTCTTATCTGGGAAAGATACACCATAAACTCTTTGTAATGCATCATTTTCAGTATTTCCAAGCCAGTTACATCCAGAATTCTTTGTAACTTTAAAAGCCTTAACAATCCCTGTATGAGGAATATGGGGACCTGTACATAAATCTACGAATGAACCACATCTATATATTGTTGTTTGAGCACCATCTGGGATCTTTGACATGATCAATGAAACCTTAAAAGGGTTATCTTTAAAGAGTTCCAATGCTTCTTCTTTATTGCATTGTAACCTTTCAAATTGTTGCTTTTCAGAAATTATTGTTTTTGCACAATTTTCAATATCAGAATATTCAGTATTACTAACACTGTGAGTTCCCATGTATGAATCATAGTAAAATCCTGGATTAAGTGCAGGACCAATTGTAACTTGAGCTCCATATTCATTTTCTAAACATTGACCAAGAATATGTGATGAAGAGTGCCAGAAAACACCACTACCTTCAAGAGAATCAAATGTTAAAATCTCTAATTCACAATCCCCTTCTAATGGTCTAGTTGCATCCCAAAGTCTCCATCCATCACTTTGATTTTCGTGCCCTTGACAACATGTTTCTTCTTCATCTTCTTCAATACCACGAACTTCATCATCCTCAATAAATAATGATTTGTTATATCTGATTTTTGCTACAATGCAGCTCTCCGCTAATTTCTTTGATATTTGTCTTGCAATTTCCATAGGGGATGTTTGGAACTTAACACCGTCTCTTTGATCACCATTCTGAAGGGTAATTTTAATTGGTTCATTTTTTGAAGCCTTTTCCTGGAGCAATGCACATTGTTTTTCATAAAGCGTTTTGAATAGTGAGAGACGTCTATTTATGAATTCTGGCTTCTTTTCTACTTTGAATTCTCCACCAATTTTTCCAACACTGGAAAGTGTTTTTTCAGTACCTTTTTGAATTCTCTTTGGATCCATAGTGGGAAATTATTATTAAGGTCTTTAAGTTTATTCTAAAACTTTTAATATAATTACTATATATTTACAATGCTAAATTTATATATATTTATTAAAAATGAATTTAATAGTTTCCTATTACGCTTTTATTGACAAGATTTTCTTGATCAAGGAAAATAAAATTTACCGCACAATCTTTAACTTTGAATTTTATATAAATATAATTCAAAGAGTTATTAAGATATTAATATTAATAAATTCATTCTACTTGGAGTAAATAAGTAACTTTCTCTTTTCAAAGTTTCTTAATGTAGGTTAATTCGTTTTTTTAGTTTCGATATTCGTTAAATTTATTTCAAGAATATTTTTAACAAATATAAGTAATGGTAGAATACTACTAGTTATTTTTGGTTTGGAAAAACTAGAATTATTAGCTCAAAAAAAATCATTAACGATCAAACTTTGAACCATTAAACATTTTATTTCAATTTTTAATTTAATTCAAGAGAAAGAAAAATTAAATTCGTATTATCAAGAAGCCCCTCTTAATGTATTAATTTGTTGCCTATTTTGGTATTGCCTGCATGCATGCAAATATGCGGGAAAGTTCTGACAAACTGTAATATTCGGGCTTTAAGTGGACTTAATTGAACTAACATGAAATTTAAATGTTAAAAATTTATTTGGAAGATGAAACAATGAAGCTTCAACACAAATGTATCTACAAATATAGGAACTAATGTTAAAATGTGATTGTAACAGAATAAAATAAATCAAATGATCATCCTCGATTTTTTTTTTGCATGAATAGCAATAAAATAGACAAAACACATAAAAACGAGTAAATTAGCAATTTCATGTGGGTATTATAATATATTGGCCAGTTTGCCCGCGCTTTCCACTTGAAAAAAAAGGAAAATTTAGATATTCAGAATTCTGAAATTTGAATAATAAAATCGCCATGTCAGGAAAAAGTGGTAAATCAATTAAGGGACCAGCCCAGAAGCAGCAAGCAGCAAAGAAGACTGCAGGAAAGTCTCCAGCAGACGGTGGCAAGAGAAAGAGACGTAAGAGAACAGAATCCTTTGCTCTTTACATCTACAAGGTTTTGAAGCAGGTTCATCCAGAGACTGGTATTAGTAAGAAGAGCATGAGTATCATGAACTCTTTTATAAATGATGTTTTTGATCGTCTCTCAGCTGAAGCTGTCAAGTTGGTTCAGTATAACAAGAAGAGGACTTTATCAAGCAGAGAGGTTCAGACTTCAGTTAGATTAATGCTTCCAGGTGAGCTCTCAAAGCATGCAGTCTCTGAAGGAACTAAAGCTGTTACTAAATACACTTCTGCATCTGCTTAAATGTGAGGAGTTTAATTATGAATTAGTTAAGAGCTTGAGATTAATAATTAATTACAAGAGCGAACAGGGTGTGACTATGGTTTTGAAAAGGCAATATATGTTTATATATATAATCCTATTGAAACAAGAGATTTGGACTGAGCCTATTAAATCCTAAGAGTATTTTGATTTGACAATTTACGAAAGGGGTAGCATTTGTGTGAAAATTACCACCTAACCAATTACAAATTTATTCCCCATACAAGATATGATGGAAATTGTAGATATTATGTATGTTTATAGAGGTTGAGTTGAAGTTTTCACATTAATTAAAATATTAGGCGAACTAGTTACAATGATTTTTCCAATTTTGTTTAGCTGGAGATTCCAATTATGTTATTTAACTAGAAATGCATTGCTTATTAGTTCAGATTCTCCGCTTTTGTTCGTAAATTAGTTATTAACTTTGCATTTTCTTCATTATTTATTTCCTATATTATTTCTGTTTCAATTTTTTTTATAAATACCTGCAGTAAATGCGCTTGCGTCAGCTACTCAAAAATTTATACTTGCATGCAAGAATAAAGGGATTTACTTAAAAAATGAATAGGAAATTAGGTAAAAACAAAGGATTGAACAAAATAACGAATTAAATATGTATATATATCATCTAAAATAATACTAAATAACTCATTGGCTAGTTTTTTTTTGCTTTGAGTCCCAAGATGCTTCTAAGTTCTAATATTGATTATAGAAAAAAAAGATTGAACAAAAATGGGTGAGGCGGGAAATGTTTGAAGTTAGAATTTAATTAAAATGATATTTGTATTTTCTTTTTTTTTTCTGTTTTGTATAAAACTTACCTTCATTTTGTTAAGAAGAGTTTTCAAATCGTCTAATTCTTTTTGTAATTGTGATTTGAGTGATGATTTTGTATTTAGCACAAACCTGCATTTGGTTTATTAAATAGTTTCAAAGTAAAATTGATTAATTATTGCGTTTTGGTAGTTTACTTACATTCTAGAAACTTCTCTATAGACTTTTTCGTCATCTCTGATACTATCGATCTAAATGAATTTTTTTTGGAATAAAGGTGTTTTTTTAAAGAATAATCGGATTAAGCGGCTTTCAAGTGTGAAAGTAGTCGATTATACTTACAGATTGAATTGCAGCTTCCTTTGACTTGATAGCAAATGTCGTCTTAACAATTCTATTTTGAAGCATAAGTTGGTGCTGTTCCATTTTAGCAATATGTACACAAATTACAGAAGTAATTCTAAAAGCGGTTTTTTTTTGGAAATGTATACAAATCAAGCGGACGTTATTGCTATGAGGGCAAAAAGCATATTTGGGACTTAAAAAGATAATGCGTTAATCATAGGGAGGGGGGCAAAATGGTCAGCGCGCGCAAGTTATACAATTATTTTGAACGGTTACATGCAATTTTATTTTTTAAATATAGACGAATCTAAGAAATTCGTTCAGGCTCGTTTTTTTAAGGAAATACAAAAGCAAAGTATGTTTAACTTGAAATGTATAATAAAAGACAATATTGCAATTTGAAGTTTGTTTTGATCATTTGCTTTTAATTTCACTTTATAAATAACAAAAAACCTTTCCCCATCCAATTATTTAAATAATTGTTTTGCCGGCATTAAAGGAATTTCTGCATGCGAATTTGACAATAATTCGATGATTATTTTTAAGTGGATGATAGCGCATGTAATAAATGGTCAGTCAATAAATTAAACAAATAAATCCGGAAAAAAAGAAAATAAGGGGGAAGAAGAGTCCAATTAAATTAAAAAAAAATGAGTGCTTTTTGCCAATCAAAATCAGTAGCTAAACAAGTTTCTGCTAAAGGAGTTGAAGAAGAAGCATTTGTAGAAATTGATAAATTACAATCAGCAGGAATCAATGTTGCAGATATTAATAAGTTGAAAACTGCAGGTTTATGCACAGTTTTAAGCATTATTCAAGCAACCAAAAAGGAATTATGTAATATTAAAGGTCTTTCTGAGGCAAAAGTTGAGAAGATTGTAGAAGCAGCACAAAAATTAGATCAGTCATCAAGTTTTCAGTCTGGAAGTGAGGTCATGAGTAGAAGACAAAATATCTTAAGAATCACAACAGGAAGTGAGCAGTTCGACAAAATGTTGATGGGCGGATTTGAAAGTATGTGTATTACAGAAATTTTTGGTGAAAATAGATGCGGGAAGACTCAGATCTGCCATACTTTATGTGTGGCAGCACAACTCCCTTTAGAAATGAATGGAGGTAATGGGAAAGTCTGTTTTATTGATACTGAAGGTACTTTCAGACCAGAGAGAATTGTAAAGATAGCAGAAAGATTTGGTGTTCAGGGAGACGTTGCTTTAGACAATATCATGTACGCAAGAGCATATACTCACGAACATTTGAATCAGTTAATTAGCGCAGCAGCAGGAAAAATGATTGAAGAAAAGTTCGCACTCTTAATTGTGGATTCTATTATTGCATTGTTTAGAACTGAATTCTCAGGAAGAGGAGAGTTAGCAGAGAGACAACAGATTTTGAATAAAACATTAAGTAAGCTGAATAAATTGGCTGATCAATTCAATATTGCGATAGTTATGACAAATCATGTTATGGCAGACCCTGCAGGAGGTATGAGTTTCATGCCGAATGTAGCAAAACCTGTTGGTGGACACGTAATTGGTCATGCTTCACATGTAAGGCTTAGTTTAAGAAAAGGTAAGGGCGAGCAAAGAGTATGTAAAGTTTATGGCTCTCCACATCTGCCAGAATCTGAGTGCGTAATTCAGCTTTCTGATGGAGGAATTATTGATCCAATTGATTAAGTGCAGTTTAAAGATTCAAATAATAGGAGAATTTATATGATCAAGTAGAGAAAAAGATTAGTACTCTCCTTTTCTGTCAACTTCTCAGCTATTTTTGACTTTATAAATGATTTAACAAGAACAGCCCCCAAATCCGATTTCGTGGTGTTGTTGGTTATTATTATTTAGAGTTAATGGCTCTGGAATGTAGACTTGATCTTCAGAAGTTTCTCTATAAAGTGCTCTTCGACCAATTTCTTCGAACGCAGCATCTACGTTCGTTGCATTTTTTGCAGAAGTTTCAAAGTATTCAATGTTTTTAGATTTACACCATGCTGAAGCTTTTTGGGAACTAACTTTTCTAGATTTCTGATCAAGATCCAACTTATTTCCCAGAACAACAAAAGGAAAAGAGTTTGGGTCTTTTGGAGTTGCTTGAATCAGAAACTCTTCTCTCCAAGCATCTAATCCTTCAAAAGATTTTGGGTTTGTCATATCGTAAACCAACGCACAACAGTCAGCTCCTCTATAAAAAGCTACTCCCAAAGATTGAAATCTTTCTTGACCTGCAGTATCCCAAATCTAAAAGAATTAATTTAAATTAATCATTTAAGGTTCAGAGTTAATAAATCAATTAAAGATTATTACCCATAAGCTGAAGATCATCCACAAACGCAACTTGCTCATATATATTTCTATATATTCAAAAAAAAAAAGCAACTTGCATAGTTTCATTCAAATACAAAGAGTGTGCTTTTTCAATATCAATCATCCTCCTAACGATCGCAATAGACCTAATCCATTACTTTACCTTTCCTCTCCTCTTATCTCATTTGTTTTGAAAGCTCTGATGTTTTGATCTCAACCTACTTAATCTTTCTTAACTTACCTGCAAAGTTACAAGCTTATTATCAATTACGATGTCTTTAGTAAGAAAATCAGCCCCGATTGTGGCCTTATACTGAGTCGAAAATTTGCTGTTCACATACTGATTCATTAATGAAGTCTTCCCAACTCCGCTATCTCCCAGAATAATCACCTTCAAAAGCACTCTCTTGCGATTTGATTTACTTTGGACCATTGACATCCTTCCCCAATCTAGCAAACAACAACCTAAAGTCAAAAAGAAACAAAATTATCTTTAATGGTTTTGACTACTTTTCTAATTTTTTTTTTTAAGCCTTAGAAAATTAAATAATATTTGCTCACAGGATTTTTTTTTTTTGATTTTTCCCTACTCTACTAATTCCGACTCGACGTAGTTTCCCGCCCGTTTTGTAATTTAAGGAACATGTGCATGCATTCATGCAAACGATGCAAGTGGAAGCAAAAAAAAATTCACGAAATACAATTTAGTTTTAAAGAGAATTTGAACGAATTGAGTGGGCAAAGAAATGGAGATTTCTTGTAAAGGCATCTTTGCTAACTGCTGAGAGGGTTCCATCGGTCCCTTTAAGAAGGTCTTGAATAAGAGATTGATACTTGGCTTTCTTTTCATCAACCTGCTGGTTAATAAGCTGTTGTTGGATGTTCTGAAATTCATTGTTAAATAGAAGAATCATCCCTAGCAAAGACCTTGAAAAGGTCCAAGTACTGAGATCCCCTGTCGTAATTAAATTGAACATTAACTGCATGATTCTAATCAAAGCATTGGGTTGTTCAGTCATAAACCTATATACAGCTTTTCCTTCAGGGGTAGACCCTTGCTGAACTAGAGATGGGCTTCCTCCTCCGAGTTCATAATTCATATTATCGTTATTTCTAGAAACTCCCATTCCATTAGGAAGGACAATCTTTTCCTTCTCAAGAGTCGTGAAAATGAAGCTTACAAAATGATCCAAAGTGGCACAGCAGGCAAGAAGAACCACATTGTCAACAGCACACAGACCAGATTCAATTGAGTAACAAATGGTTGCAAGATTTTGTGGCTCCAATGAAGTGATGAATGTGGACATGAAGCACCTAGTTGCAAGTTCTAAGAATTCATAATAAGACTTGAGGCTCTTAATATATGACTGTAAATCATGCTCAGGAATCACCAAACACATCCTACAGGCAAGTTGCAAAGCGTTTTCCAGTGATTGGTCTTGATAAACTTCAAAAACTCCAAAATTTGTATATCCTCCAGATAAAGCATGACAGAGCATAGCTAACGTTGTAGCTAAACCTTTATACTTTTCCTTATAGATATTCTGGAAGGATGAATCAGGTTTAGATAAGATTCTGGAGCCATAAGTGCAAATTAATGAAGAAACTTCTTTGAATAATAGAATTCCATTTGGAGAGGCTTTATCAAAGTTTATTCTTTGGGATTTGTTGTCTACAAACTCGGCCATGAACTTGAGCAAAGCATTCATTACATCAGAGTCCTCCCAGAGTTTGTCAGCTGCCCAAGTGAATAGATGAATTCTACTCTGTCCAAGCTGTTTAGGTCGATTTACTAACCAATTAAAAAGTTGGTTGTAGCTTTCAGGGCCTACACAAGCCATACAAATGCCTCTTAAGTCTCTTGCCAAAGCCATTAATGGAACCCTGAACTGTCCAATATTATATCCCCCCCCATTCGAAGAATTGTTTCCGAGGATTATTTCATCCCAGATCAAAGTAAAAACTTTCTCTAAAGGTTTCATGAAGTCTTCAAAAGTTGTTATAGGCTGAGTTCCAGGCTCTTCCTCCTTTGACTCTAAGAACAAGAGTTTTGATAGGGTGAAATAGTAAGAAGTCCTATGTCTACCATATCTTGGATTGTTCAGGAAAGCAAACTCTGGAGAAGCATGGTTGCAAAGTATCTTCTTGACTTGTTCATTTTTGAGAAGAAGTCGTCCAGAAACTATGAGATGGGTAGTTCTGTCAGTATACTGGACGATCGAGATCCCAGCTACCAATTCGTGAAATAGAGAAAGAGTCTTTTGAACTACACTCTCCATATTACTCTTGGCTTGTAGATTCCTTCCAATCTTGCTTATAATGAGGCTCAAAACATCATCATCAGATTGGACGCCCAGAATTGATGCCAAGGTGGCGTCCTCAGTCTCAGGCTGAATAAATTGTTTTGCGTAATCTCCGAGACAAACCTTTCTAAACTGCTCCAAGAAATAGAGATAGGCCAATTCTAATGACTCAGGTGTCTCTGGAAGTTGGTCAGTTTGTTGAGAGAGGCCAAAGACAAGTCTAGCGAGCTTTCCGTTCAAAACATGGTGTGATACCTGGTTCTTCTGATCTGGTCTGCTAGTTCCCGATGAGGATGAAGAGCCACTAGGGAGTAAAGGTCTTCTTAACTTAATGCTATGTCCTCCAATTAAAGCTCCGTGCATATACACACACCAGGTAATTTGAGAAATAAAGCAATCCTGAGAAATGCTGCCGTTTTTAGCTGCATCTGTAACCTGTTCAAAGAGCTGTACAATGAATTCTGCAGTTTCGTGGTATTGGCATCTACTCAATTGAGAAAGAACATCAAGCTGCTCAGTTCTTGCAACTTCGCTTTCCAGAGGGTCTTCTACATCCGAGCCTCTAGCAATTGCCTCAGCAAGCTTCATCCTACTTTGGATGAAGGTGACTGTTATATGATGGATATACTTTTCAAGATTCTGTGGAGCTCTATCCCCTTGGTAGAGTAAAGGGATAACCATATGACTCCAAAGACCAAGGAGATAATGCTTACTGTTTGGTAAGACGCTCCATTCCTCAAGAGACTTAATAGTAAAATTGTAAACCTGGTCTATCCAGAGTCCAAATGCTTCCGAAGACGAGAGTTCTGTGAGCTGGTTTGCAGTGTTAAGCTTCCCCAAAAGTCTGCAAAGTTCATGATAGCAGCTCTCGTGTTCAAGGCCCATCTTAGTTTGGATGATACCAGCTGTACCAGTCATTAGAGCTGCTAAAGAACGAGTTCTATCAGCTTGGGTAGGGAAGAAGGATCTTCTAACTGAGGAGTAAAGGATGAGACATTGGAGACAGATTGAAGCACAATCTGGCATGGAACTGTTCGGAGAGCAGCATTTTGCATAGATATCAAAGAATATTATGGGAATATATTCCTCCCTGAGAATTGTCCAGGAATGGGGAATCATAACTGTATTCTGCTCCTCAGATGTTTCATCAGGTACTGTTCCCATAAAGTCATAAGAAAGACAGCAAAGGGTTAATTGCAGTACCTGGCGAAGAAGTCTATACTCTTCATGCTGAGTAGAAACTGAAACGCTTCCTAAGTGGAACTGACGAAGAGTTTTAATTGCAATCTGAAATATTACTGGAAGAGAAGTATCTCTGAATAGTATTGCGGCCCTTCTATACTTTGCAAAGTATAAACCTGTAGAAGTTTGCATCTCTTGAGTCAAAGTCGTAAAGATTATTAAACCAATGATCCAATGAGAAGTGGAAGCACTTAGAAACTGCCCAACTTGATCGGTAATTGTTGGCCTAGGAGACAAGGAGTCTAGAAGCCCGAATTTCACCAACTGAGCCAAAAGACGAACATAGTGGCCAACCAAATAAGGAGCTGAACGTAACATATCAGGACCACACTTATAGAGGTAATTTAATAGAAATGTTTTGGTTTCCTCTTTTTGATTATCTGGAATTTGAGCCCAACAAGACGTAAAGAGCTTAGAAAGACCTGTTGCAGCAAACATTAAGGCGTGGGGATTGCTGCTTTGGGCAAGCAAAGCTTGGAGCTGAGTCAGACATCCAAGATTACATGTCAAGGGAAGCAAAACCTCGTGAGCCTGTTTTTGCTGATTCACATCTCCCCTGCAATTTTAGTTAAGAAAATAAAAATTAAAGTTAAAAATCACAAGAATTTACAAGATCTATTCCTAGTGAAAACCTAAGACCCCACTTTTAAAAACGCTTTTTTGCTTTCACTAGTTGTTTGTAAACTTACCCATAGAAAGACTCACACAGCCCTTCCAGCTGCGAAAGTTGACTCGGATCTAAGGACATCACAAATCCTTCCGTTTGGAGAATTAATTATTAACTTAATCGTTTGCTTCCAATGTAGTCCTATTTCCCTCTATTTTTTTCAGCTTTTTTTGTGAGGGGTTATGGCGCCTAAAATTCCTCACGTATGTCTAGTCAATTTATTAAGCAGCAATTAGAATGTTCAAATTAGAATTAATAAATTATTATATGGAACAAGAATAAGAAGAGCTGGAAGAATTGAAGAACTGGAGAGTTTGATGATTTTTTCAGTCGCTATTTGAGGAATTTGTAGGACTAAAAAATTGCATTTGTAGAGTTTGTGAAAATTTCGTGGAGGTTAAATAAGTCATAGTTCGAGGGAATGGAAAAAGGAAATAAAGAACAAAATTAGCGATTTATTTCCTTTCTTGTTTTGTGTGTGCATAAACAAATTTTTTACTTCGCTTCAAGTATTACTTGGGTTTTAAAAACATTAAGAAATCGAATGGTGGCATTTTGCATGCAAATAATACGATTGACAATTTCTTATTGAGCCTTACAAGGAGTAATTTATTATTAAAATTGACTGTTTTCTAAATTTAAATGCATAAAGGAAAAAAAAAAAAGCGCACGTAAATATTTATTGTTAAGAAATTGCATGGAACCATTTTCAATTAAAGCGTAACAGGTTGAAATGCTGCATGCAAGAAATAAACCAAAGCAATAAGGATCCATAAAATAAACTAATAAATTTAATATCTCTAGAAATAGTTGTAGTTGTTTTTGTACTTTCTGTGAGAGCTAAAAAAAATAGTTTGAGAATGAGTTGGATGACGGGAACTTGTAAGAGGATAATCAGGAAGGTGTAGAATATTATGGCAAGCCATGTCATAGACCAAAGTTCCTGATTTGTTGTGATTATATTAAAATCTTCTTCATTTAATTCTACCCTCTCCTAATCTCCTCTCATTTAGATTTATCTTTTTGTGATAATTGAAATGCCTAGTACCAATTTTTAGAGACTGAATCCCAAAACATAGTATGTCTGCCAGGAGGAGGATGAGGAATAGGGGGAAGAAGACTAACAGGGCAGACGGGAGGTTGTACGCCTTGATAGGAGTTCCTGTAGACTGTCTCAAAATTTCGATCCTCCTTAGATGGACTGTAAATTTCAGAGGGGTTAACAATCTTTTTAGGGAGATCCCATTGCTGATAATTTTCTCTGTAGACTGAATTGATGTTGCCATAAGGAGAAGAAACGACTTCTGGAGGTGGCTGAGGTTTCTTGAATTTTGGAAGTTCCCATTGCTTAAAGTTACTTTGGTAACTTGTCATGAAGTCACGATTTTCAGGTGATTCAGAGAATTGCTCTGGTGGTCTGACAATCTTTTTTGGTAAGTCCCACTTTCGATAGTCCATATGGTAACTAGAATCAGAGTCAAAAGGGATAGATTTTGGCAACTCTTCTGGAACTGGCTTTGGGAAAGTTGGTAGTTCCCACTGCTTAAATTCTGTGTTATAGGAGCTCTCAGCCTGAAAAGAAATTGAATCATGTAATGGAGCTGGGCAAATATGTTTTCCGCATGTACATAATTCTTCAACTGATTTTCCTGGCTGACCGCTTGGAGATTTTGATCTACAATGTTCATCCGGGCATCTTCCAACTTTTCTTCCTCTTGATAAAAGATGTTCTGATTTCTGCAAATAAAAGTTTATTAAATAGTTAAAATTTATTTTTTAATTTAAAAATTGAGAGAATTTTCACATTAGCCTATGATTCCTTTTTTTTTATCTGATAGGGAAAGGCTAAAAAGAATATTCTCATAATCATCATCAGAAACGCCAAGTAAATAGAATGTATTGAAGAGAAAATACATGAATTTACACTTTTCTCTCTTCAATTTATTGTATTTATTATTTAGTTAGGTTTCCAATGGTATTTAAAAACTAACTTACCTCGCTTTCTATGAATGCTGACATTTCTAACTTTGTTAATTAAAATCCAGACTGTTTGTTTCAAAGAATAATAAGAGATTAATGATTTAATTTACCAAAATTATATGCTTATAGTTTAAATTTTATGGATTTTTTTCTTCTGTATACGACTATAGCTTGCACCAATTTTTTAATATTAAATTACCTACTTGGGTGAATAATATCACACACTTTAATGATAGTTCAGTAAATAACAAATTAAAAAAACCAAAAAACTTAAAAAATTCTTCTTTTAAAGATCCTTTTATTTTATTTGTTAATACTGGAAATTTAAACTCTATTTATATATTTATGACTCCCTCTATTTTTTACCCAAGCCTCTGTCTTAAAATGAGTTAAAAATATTATTAAAAAAATAGCCACCAAATATAATACTTTATAGAATCTCCTTATTTTATTGAAATTTTACTTATATATATATCAAATTATTGTTATATTTATTATTTTCTTCTAGGAAAGGTCCGGGACCAATTCTTATTCGAAAATGCTTCTCATTTTAAAAAAGAAAAACCATATTTCAAACTTATAAATTATGTTGAATTTGTTCAATATTGTCAACTCATTCTCACTTAATTCCCCTAATACTTTTAATTTTATGTCAATCTCTACTTAATTTTTCATTTTCTCCAATTTCACAAAATTCCCATATTTTTTTAAGAAATTCTTCAAGCTAACATTGTGACATTACCGCTGCAGCATGCAACTTTTTCTATGACATATTTGCAATGCCGGTATAAAAAAATTGTCCACATGAAAAAAAGGAAATACGTGTAAGAATATTTGCATGCAAATATGCTCGTAATTTGGTTGATTTTGGATGATTAGTGAATATGGGAGAAAGAAAATGAGGGTTCCAGGTTTAACAGATCGTTAAATTCTAAAAACAAAAAAATTAAGGGGAATTTATAACTACGGGAGGAGGAAAAAAATTTATATTTTCTCTTCCTATATTATTTTAATAAAAAACTAATCGTCTGAGTCATTGCTCCTTCTTGACTACTTGTGTTGTTTTGTATTATTTTCTGATTCGAATTGATAAAATATTACGCAGTAAATATATTAAAATTTTTAAAGTTACCGCCATTTTAACTTAGTATTACCAAGGTAACAATAGAAATGAAAAGATAAAATATTATTCGAATTAGTCTATGATCAAGTAAAAATTGAAAAGGCTATAAATATCGGTTAGAGAGTTTTCTAAAAACAAAATAGGACATAAAATGAACACTAGGAATGAAATCGTTCACATTACCTCGAAAGTTCTTAAGGAATCAATCCAAAACCGACCAAAAATATCGTCCGAACCTAGTCAAAAAATAGATGGAAAAGTAATTCAAGCAATAGGAATGATAGTGGAGGAATGTATAGACAGTAGTTTATTATCAGGGGTGCATAGAATGTTAACTAGAGACTCATCTGAAGTGAAGATTGAAGACATCACAAACTATGTTAAAACAAACTACGGGATTTCTAAGAAATTGATCGATAAATAATGCTATATTAACAGCAATAACTTTATATATTCGTTTATATATAATATATATACATATATTTGTTTTTTTTGATGAATTCCTCCAGGTATATTTAATTAAAATAATTATTTAAGTTGAGCGGTTATTCACACAAACCAGGTATAACATGTGACCGAAGAAATATCAAGCAATAGAGAGAAATAAATTAAGAATAAATATGTAAATACATGGGAAGGAGGAAAAATATCTATAGATTGTACATGAGCCGCTTTTTTTGGATTTTTCCCCTCAAATATTAATAAATTTATTTTGTCATTTACGAAATTGTGTTGAAAATTTAATAATTTTTTCAACCGGATAATGCAACTGGCGCTTGAGTGCTCTGATTCAAAATGTTATCGGTTTGTGTGAAGCTAAAAAATATATATTAAAATGTTGGCTATATTAAAAGGTGCTTCTTGCAAAAAGGTGATTTTTTCATGTTTTTTACTGGTTATTTTCCTTGCAAACATCTCCCAGATCTTAGCAGAAGACCAAGGAACCACCAGCACTCAAAATTCCTCACAAAATGAAAGCTCTAATAAAAAGAACTTTTTGTTTCTATCTTTGAACAAATATGTCTGGGTTCACGATGCTTGTAGTTGGTTCCATGCTTTAATGTGCATTACCTGTTATGGAGTGATCACTTTCAAGGTATACAGTGATAGAAGTGCGTTAGGAATTTCCATGCAAACATTATGTGCATTATGTTTTTCTGAGTTCTGTGGCGCTCTTCTCAATGTTTGGTTTTCTTTATATACTGGAATTACTTTGGATTGGTCATTCCAAATTGATATAATTTCTACATTTTTATCGGTTTTATGCTTATATACTGTTTGGAAAAAATTCTCAAATTCTATTGAAGATCAATATGATACTTTTGGACTAAATATTCTAGTGAGGATACTTTCTATCATGGGTTCTAAATCTGTAGATAAGGATGCGATGCGAAATGGTGAAAGGGCTGGAAAAATCAAGCCTACTGGTATTACAGGATTAATTTCTGGATCTTTATACTGGCTTGTACTTTACATTTTAGCCATTCCACTCTCTTTCATTTTCTTAATGTTTAGGACCAGAAGAAGGCTCGGTTTAATTACTTCCCTCCTAGCTTATGATGACGCAGTTAGAGCATTAGCTCTTGTTCCTCAATTATATATGTTCCATATTAAAAGTCCAAGAAAAGTTTCTGAGCATTTAGCCTTATTTGTGGTATTTGAATTCATACTAAAGGTTCTGGCACTATTTTACTGGATTTCAATGCCTTTATTTAGAATGCCTCATGAGTCCAGGAATTATAATATAGCTGTCCAAATCTTTAATATAGGTATTCTCTTAGATTTTGCTTACCACTACTTTAGAGCCAAATTTAATGGAGAGAAGACAATTCAATATGCTTCTGACTTAATTATCCCATTCTCACTTTGAGAAAATTCCATTCCCTTTCTTAAAATAGAATCAGGTAAGGTAAGGTCAGGTCAGTGTAGATCAGTTTAAAACAAGGAAATTGAATTTTGGCGCTTTCTTTCTTTTTTCTTGCAGAAAAACTCAGGTAGTCAGTGTGCAATAGGTCTTTACGAGGGCAAGTGTTGGAATAAATTCGTGAGCTGGGAATTGTGACTCTAAGCCCCTGTGTAACTCAAGTAAAGCCGTTATAGTATATTTTTGAACAATAGGTAATAGCATTCATTACGAGTAGAATTGATAACGCATTTGAACTACTGCTATAGCAAGTTACTGCTAAGATTTTACTAATTCTTAAAATATTATGTTTCTCATTTCTTATGAAGGTTTTCACATTCTTTTTTACGTGTGAAACAGATTTCTTTGTTAGTTGTCAAATTACCTCTTTTCTGGGGTCCTCGAATTTTTGTTGAAAAGTCGCGGGAAATCTTGCCCAACTATATTTGTCTGAAAAGGCAATTAAACAAAGAAATAAAATCCTCCTGAATTCGGCAAAATTTGGCCATAATTAACAACTAATATAAGTTAAACACCGCTCTATCCTAAAGAAGAATCATATTTTAAAGTATTCCTAATGGTTTTGGCAGATTTGGGAGGTCAACTCGCCTCGGCTATTCGGAAGTTCCAATCCAGCACTATTGCCGATGAAGCTGCTATAGACCTGTGCTTGAAGGAAATTGCAACGGCTCTTCTCAAGGCAGATGTTAATGTTAAGTTGGTTGCTCAACTTAGAAACAATATTAAGAAAGCTGTGGAACAGGAAGATTCAGTAGGAGGCTCAAATAGACGCCGACAGATTCAAAGTGCCGTTGTGGAGGAATTAGTTAATATACTGACTCCCAGTAGAACTCCCTATGTTCCTCAGAGAGATAAGTCCAATGTTATAGTCTTTGTTGGTCTTCAGGGTTCAGGAAAGACAACAACCTGTACAAAGTTTGCCAACTATTACCAAAGGAGAGGTTGGAAAACTGCTCTAGTTTGTGCTGATACCTTCAGAGCTGGTGCTTTTGATCAGCTTAAACAAAACGCCACAAAAGTTAAGATTCCATTCTATGGAAGTTATACAGAGACTGATCCTGTCAAGATTGCTCGTGATGGTGTTAGGGAATTCAGAAAAGAAGGTTATGACTTAATTATCGTAGATACTTCTGGTCGTCACAAACAGGAATCGTCTTTATTTGTGGAAATGGAACAAGTTGTGATGGAAACTAATCCTGACGATGTTGTTTTTGTTATGGATAGTCATATTGGACAAGCTTGTTACGATCAAGCTATGGCATTCTGCAATGCAGTTGATGTTGGAAGTGTAATTATTACCAAATTAGATGGACATGCCAAGGGAGGAGGAGCACTTTCAGCTGTTGCTGCAACTGGAGCTCCAATCATCTTTATTGGAACTGGAGAGCATTTTGATGAGTTTGAACCTTTTGAAACCAAAGGATTCGTTTCCAGATTACTTGGACTTGGAGATATTAGTGGTTTAATGGCTAAGATTAACGAAGTTGTTCCCTTAGATAGACAGCCAGATATGGTTAATAGGCTTGTTCAAGGTATATTTACTTTGAGAGATATGTACGAACAGTTCCAGAATATGTTGAATATGGGTTCTCCAAGTGCTCTTTTGTCTATGATTCCTGGAATGGGTCCAAATATCCTTGCAAAAGAAGATGAACAGGCGGGTATAGAAAGGCTTAAGAAATTCATGGTCATTATGGATTCTATGACAGAAAGTGAATTAGATAATGAAAAGACGATTAATGCTTCCAGAGTAGAGCGTATTTCCAGGGGAAGTGGAACTTCTAATCAAGATGTTCAAGAACTTCTTTCTCAGCATAAAATGTTCTCCAAGATGGTTGGACAGATTGGTAAGCTTGGTTTAGGAAAGAAAGGAGGATTGGATATGTCATCTATTATGAAGAATCCTACTCAACTCATACAAAAGATGCAAAAGGCTATTGACCCCAGAATATTTAAACATATGGGAGGAGCTCAAAATATGATGAATATGATGAGGGAAATGGATAAGTTCCAGGGTTCTCCAGATTTTCAGAAGATGTTTGGAGGTATGGGATTTTAGATGTCTCACGCTTAATATTATATATTAGGCTTAGTATTCTATCCTATTCTATATTATATTTACTTAAATACTTAACTACTTTCTTAAATTAATATTAACTCTTTAATAGATTTTATTTCATTCTTTGAAACGAAAAAATTTATTCCTGAATCTTCATATAGAATTCCCGAGAGAGGGACTCCTTGGTCTAATTCTTTAAAGTTTGGATTTACTTTACTGTTTCCTCCATAATTTATAATACTTGGAGGTAAAATTACTACTAAAATTCCACCACTTTCTAATTTCTTCTCCTGTGATATTCCAGAACAAAGTTCTTTCAACCCAAGAAGTTCTCCTTTCTTTTCAAGATCCAAAATTTCTTTACCTCCAATGAATTTATTTTCATCATCAAGTAAATCTAGTAATGAGATACTCACAAAGATTAGTCTTCTTTTCATTAATCTAACTAAATAACTGGATGAATTCTGGTTAATTCTCCATTTGCATCTTCCATCTCCAGAAATTTTACCTTTAAGATACTCAAATGCTCTGATACCTACTGATCTAAGATCTAATTCTAGATTATAATTCATAATAAGCTTTGAGACATCTTCCCCAATGAGATAAATAGTTTTATCATGAGACTTTCTTTTTACAAAAGATGATTTTTCTATAGAATTTATACTATTTAAATGATTCTTAATTTTGGATGGAAAATTTTCAATACCTTTCATAAGTTTTCCTTGTATATTCTGATTATCAAGCCCATAAAAGCTTAATATAGGTTCCAAATCCTTTGTTTCAACTGTCTCATATTTGCATGATGAGGATTCTGATCTTTGTTCGATTTGAGGTATTTCATCAGGTCCATTTTTTTGAACAACTGCAAAAAAGAACCCTCCAGTATCGTTTCTATGGGGTAATACTCTAAAACATCTCATGAAATTGTCAGACTCGTACCATTCTTTATCAGGGAACATACTTTCTGTAAGCTTTTCCTTAAAAGGAGTATCTGGGACTTCATCTAAAGTATCAAAAAGTTGAAGTTTGTTTTGTTCTTTTAGTTCAAAATGAACTCCCCATGTCCTAAGACCCTTAGAAATTTCAAATTCTCTTTCATCCAGGTTTGTTGGACTTATAAGTTTTGCATCGGGGAACTTTCGTAATAGAGTAGAGATAACTGCTTCATTCTCTATGGGATTTAGGCTGCATGTTGAGTAAACAAGTTTTCCTCCATTCTTTAGTAGTTTAAATGCTCTGGAAAGCAAGGAAACTTGCTTTTTATGGAGGCTTAAAGCTTTTTCAGGCTTCCATATTGTCCATATATCGGGATTTTTTCTGAGTGTCCCATCACCAGAACAAATAGAATCTACAAGTATTCTGTCAAACTGGAAAGGAGAAGTAATAGTAGTTTTACTTGGTTTAAAAGTTGGAAAAAAAGATGCATCTATACAAGTGATTAGAACATTGGGAGATGGTATTCTACTTAGACGAGATGAGAGCGTATCCAATCTTTTTGAGCTTACATCATTACAAATTAATAAACCTTTTTTGCATGCTATCCCAAGTTGGTCATCTCTTGATGAGAGAATCATATCTAAGATTTGAGTAGATTTGCTTCCAGGAGCAGAACACAAATCTAGAACGAAGTGGCCTGGTTTGGGATCAAGACATATACAAGGCAACATGGAAACAAGTTCCTGACTTGATAGGGTTCCAAACTCATCTTGAGAAACTATGAAGCTGTGTAGCTTAGCTAGCTGAGACTCTTTCTTGAGCATTTTTCTGGAATATTCAGTTATCAAATATAACTTACAATTCTTACTTAGTCTTTTCAAGTTGAAAATAGCATTATTATTATATAATTTTTCTGTTTCAGCGTTGAGAAGAAACTCTAATAATGAGTGCAATGGGTGGGAAATATTAACTCTTAGAGTTGTTGGAAGCTGAGAAGAAAGAGAATGAATGAAATCTTGGAACTCATTTTCAGTACATATTTGTTGTAATCTATAGTAATTCTCAAATATTGGATTGGACTTTTCAAAAGGAGTAAATGAGTCGTTGTTCTTAAGTTCTCCTTCAACAGAGACATTTTCTAACTCAGATCTCCTGGAGTTGTCTCTTTTTCTTTTGTTACTTTCTTCCTTCACCATTTTGACCAATAAACCCACTTTTCCTTGGTCTATTTTTACACCAGATGTTGGCGCCAAAACACCGGTATATACAGTTTGGAAACCCACATAAATTCAAGAGGAAAAATAAAGGATAAGTTTTGGTTTGGATAATCAGAGAGCTCGAGATAGAAAGAGCTTAAATCTGGATAAAAGAGAAGTAGGAAAGAGCTGGGAAGAAAGAATTAGGAATAAGAGAGTTGGATGGGAAAGAAAAAAGAAATGCAAGATGGGAAAGGAAAAAAAAAAAATAATAAATTAGAAAAAAAAGATATATAAAAAAAACGATATAAAATAACAAAACTACACAGAAGGAAGCTTGTAATTTATATTATTATTTTCAAGAATTTTATTGATTTTAAGTAGCTTCTTTTTCTTAGAAAGAACAGACTTATCAATCTTTGCTTGTTTTTCATCTTCAGTTAAGGCATTATTAGATTCAGAAGAATTCTTCTTCTTTGACCTAATAAAAATGTATGGGTGAATGCTTTCTTTAGGAAGCACGTGACATTTGAGACTTCTCTTAAAAATAATATAATTGTTCATAGTTGAGGCTGCAATCTGAGCCACTTCCATTGATTCAAATTCAATAAATGCATATCCTCTCGAGTGACCATTCTTCTTGGACCTGCTCAGCTTAATCCTCAAAATCTTACCAAACTGAGAAAAGTATTCTTTGAGTTGAGGCTCAAATAATCCAAATGGAATATGGCCTACATATACTATTGCTCTCTCTCGTTTTGCTTTTGACATATATATAAATATATATAACACTTATAACAAAAGTGGATAATTACTCAAAATATTAACCAGAACCTTAAGTATCTTAGTATGATCTCCTAAAGACTGGTATTTTCTCTATTTTCGTTCTCCAAACTTAACCGGAAAATCTTCTTTGCCTTTTCTTTATTTTAAAATAATCTCTTTTGACTATTAGACACTACTTGTTTTAGCGCCACAATGTTTTTTAACAATTTTCGAATTTAAAAAAATTAATTTTTTGCCAAGTTGAATACCGGCGTATTTTTCATGCATGTTGACAGAATAGGATAGCCAAGTTAACTTTTGTAGGTAAAATAAGCAAGATATTTTGTATAGAAACTTATGATTCAACTCGGAGTAAATACTAGCGAGACTCTCAACTTATAAAACTAGTCCATTAGTGAGGCATCAAGAAAATTTTTGAAAAGGATTTTCTATATTTTAGCTCCTTGTTTTTTTTTCCTTCTCGCTTTTTGAATATTTAATTATTATTTTCTTAATCCCATCAGCACCACACTTGGGCGCCAACTCATGTATAGGGTTTTTAAGGCTGGAACTGAAAAATAGCGAAAAAAAAGTGTAAGGGGGAAAAAATGTCAAACTTTTCAATGGACATAAATTCCTCCCTAGAAAGAGCATATAGGACAGTTCCAATACTAAAGCCTGTGGTTTGGAGTGGAATTAAAGAGCTTTTGGATGTTTCAAGGGATTCTCTTGGAAGTAAGCAAAAAGAGCCGGGGTATTTTGGTGTGTCAAAACGAGCAAGTAGTGGGAAGGGAATAGTAAATGACTTGGGAATTACAACTCTTGAGCGTTCAATCCAATATCTTAGCTCTAGACTGGAAAGTTATGACTCTAAAAGGAGATACTTAGCAGAAGCTTTTAATTTCAAAAGGGCCCCTCATAGAGGAGGCTGTGGGCAGGATAAAGACAACTATAGTGAGTTAGGATCAGGAGGACTGCCAAAGTATCTTCAAACTAGCTATTCAAATTTTCTTTCATACTTGATAGATGAATCTACTACGTCTATTTTCCAGATTTATTATTCAGAAGTCTTTGATTTATTTTTCACAGAATGGAATGAAAGAAAATCCAAGATCCTTGATGGTCAAAAACAGGATATAGTATCAGGATATTGTAATGATAATTCTCATCTATCAACCAAATCAGAATTTGGACTTTTACTTAATCCTAGAAAACCACACTTTGAAACAATACAAGAGCAAGGAGTTGGAGGATCTAGAAGAACTGAAGACTCTATTAATGAGTACTATTATGTTCTTTCTGAGATTATTCCAAATGTTACTGTTTCTGATTTAGCTTCTGACAAATATGTATCTATTCAGAAAATGTGTCTTTCTTCCTTCAATTCTCGTATCCAGTTGATTCAAGAAATGGGTTCTCTATTGGCTCCTGTTGAATACAAGGAGGAAATTTCATTACTATGGAGACTTTTGACACTATTAGTTGGCAATTCCTCAAAGAACAATTATACAACTCGTCAGATGATTTCTAATTCAATTCGAGCTTTAGAAGTTTCTGCTGTTGATAATGTTTTGTATCACAATTCTAACATTTTCTTAGGAAACAGATATGGCTCAGGAGTAGGAAGTAGTGTACTTATTTCCTTAAAGAACTTTACCAATTTTTGTAGAAAGTTGTTCATAAGTGAGTCAACAGACCAACGAAATATCAATTACAATATGAATTTCCCATGCGAACAAGTTCACTATTGGTTTTTGGCTTACTGGGCATTTAGAATTGGGTCTGGTCAAATACTTTGGGATATGGCATCCAAATTCTCTCATATACCTCAACATTTCTCCTTGGTATGTAAATGTTTAGCAGCAATACTTCTTTCAACAAGTAGTTCACTCTTAATTTCTCAAACATATGATGATATTGTTCAAGGTGAGGAGAATTGGATTAAGCAATGCGTACAATTTGACTTTAATAGAGACCTTTACTCTAGCAGAGAATATAGAGAGTTGAATTCTATGTTTTACTCAAAACCAAGCCAGGATGCAGACTTTAGAGAACAAGCCTATTATCAAGTTATTTTCAGTATAATTAACGTTTCATCTCAGTCTTTGAATGTGATGAAACTTCTTCCTAATACAAATATGGAAGATTATATTTGGTATCAACTTCATATTATCCTTAAGACTAATGATGACAATGAATCAGCAAAGGAATTAAATACTTTGTATAATAGACTTCGAAACCAGGTAGACCAATTTTCCTATGGAGGAGAATCATCAAGCCGGGATTTATCCATTCACTCTCAAGAAGAGGTTAGCCCCTTCTTATTGACTCATACATCCAGAAGAGGAGATGCTCATGCAGGAAGCACTAAGTTAAGCTTAAATCGTAGCCAGAATTCTCATTTACATGAAAGAACTATATCTAGACAAGAAGATAAGAATGAGTTAAATCAGAATGATAGAATGGTAAAAGAACAGACAAATCTCAATATGGCAAGACTAATGTGCTACACTTTACATTTTGGGGAGGCAATGAGGTGGATTTATTCTTGTCATCATGAATTAAAAATCATACAACTTCAGTGGGTTCTTTACTTAGCAGTTGCTGGTTTAATTCCACTTTGGAAAAAAATAGAAAATGATCAATTTGGGGTCTTCTCTTCATTTTCTGACAAGATTGAGCCAGAAGATAGGGTTTTAAGCCTTTATGAAGTTCTTGAGAAATCAATTAAAAACTTTAATATTCCCTTCCCTTTTGTTGCAAAGCTTGCAAGGCTTTTCCCAGAATCAATGAGAACAAAGATATTACAGGATTATGTAGAGTTCAGTCTATTACATGATATTGTTGAAGATGATTACACTGATAGTGCTAGTTTCCATACTTATATTGAACAAGGAAAGTCTTTTGTTAAGTTTGATACATATGAGAGTATGAATACAAGTGAATACTCTGAAATATGTGAAGAAATAAACAGTATTATAGCAAGATTAGCTAAAAATAGGGGCCATTATATTACTTCAATTCTATTTTTCATGGAAGCAAACCTCTTGGAGGAGGTCTTGGACACAATTTTAGATTGCTTGAGACTTCCAGTTTGTTATTCTTTTACAACTCTCAATACGAGACAACAACTTTTCTTTGACAAATTACAGACCATCATAAACAAAGTTTTTACAGATTCTTCTTATTTACAACAAGGTCTTGCAGTTCAGACAAAGTTGGATGAAGTTAGATATTTGAATGAGATTGTGCATGCATTTGTTTTGATTCAAAAGGGTTTCTATCGCTCAGCTAAAGAATATATAGAATCAAAGAACTTCATCCCAAAGTCGGAGAGTGGAATAAACTCTTCAAATGTGGGATTCTTACCAAAAATTATTGAAGCTTATGTAGTGTCACTGTTTGAGCTTTGCAGAAACGACAATGCTGGTAGTAGCATTCCAGATGATGTTCATAATGCCATTTTCTGCAACTTCCATATTATTAATTCTCTGGTAAATTCTCTTACTTCGATGTATAGCATTCAGTCAAGCTCTGCAGAAAAAATTCATAAGCTTCTTAAAGAGATGCTAGTTTTGGTCTCTCCCGATCAACTCGCTCATTCTAAACATTCCTAATCTCTAGTTTCACACAATCAGGGATACACATTAGTCAACTAAATGCTCTAAAACCTATAGTAAGCTACTTAATTAACAATTACATCCTTTACTTATCATTTTTCTTTCTTTTTTTTCTAGGCTATTATTTTCGCATGCCAGACTACATTTAATTTTCTTAAGGTAGACACATTTGGCGCCAATGCGCCGGTATGTAGATAAATGGGTAATAGTCACGAATTGATTAAAATAAAAGAAAAATTTATTTTCTTGTCTAGGGAGGAAAAAAGAAAGTAGGTTAAAAGAAGATGGCAAAATCAAAGAGAGTAAAGAAGGTCCTTATGACCAAGGATCTGAAGAAGAAGAGAAAGGACAAGTCAGAAATAATCGAAAACGTACATGAGTACATTGGTAAATTCAAGTTTATTTATGTTGTTAAGCTGAAGAACCAAAGAAATGCTGCTTTAAAACAACTTAGAGTTAGGCTTGAACCTGGAAAGTTATTAGTTGGGAAAAACAAACTTCTTCAGGTCGCATTTGGTGCAGACTCAGATTCAGAGTCTGCAAAGAATGCTCATAAAATCTCTTCTTTTCTTCGCGGGGAAAGAGGTCTTATATTTACAGACTTGGCTCCTAGTAACTTAAACAAGGTACTGGAAGAAAGTTCTACGATGGAATTTGGTAGAGAAGGTTCACTATCTGACATTACTTGCGTTGTTGAACCAAACACAGAGTTAGAATGTTTATACAAAAATGCAGAATTTTATATGAGAAAGCAATTTCCTCAGCTTAAGCCAACTCTTCTTGGCTCTGATCAGGGAAAAGTTATCATATGCGAGAAAGGCAACCCTTTGAATAAATACCAATATTTGTTACTTAAACATCTTGAAATTCCCTCAGTAAAGTTTGAAATAAAACCAATTGCATGTCTACACAATGAGGAGTTGACTCACTTCGAAAATGCTGACATGGAATAAGTTGTTGCATCTTTTCCTTAATAATAGACTATCATATTCTTTTCGTTCTCACCCTTGCTGATATTCCATTAATAACTTTTTTTTTGGAATAAAAGCGGCGGAGATTACGGAAGAAAGTATCCAAGTATTATTATAGAAATCTTAATTAGTTTTTCCCATCTTCTCTATCCCCTCCCCTCATGCTTGTGTTTCCTTTTCATGCCTTTTAAATTATAGGGAACGACATTTCGGCGCCAACAAATTATTTTTTAATACATGTAAATAAATATATAGAGAAATATGAGTCAAACGTCAATACTGTCTTATTTGAATAAAAGGAGTGCAGAAAACATTTGCAAGGACAGTATTGAGTGTGGGAGTGACTTGAATAGAGATTCAGCAGTGAAGAATAGGAGAATATGCGTTAAAGAAACAGAAATTAAATCAAGTAAGGAGGCTGAGGAAGAGAATCAAGAGTACTATCCGAGTGAGTCGGAGTTGAGGGAATACTTTGGAGATGAGTGGTTTGAGGCCCTTAAAGATGAATTAAGGAAGCCCTATTTTGTGAAGTGTATGAAAAAGGTTCAAGAAAGAAGGAATTATGCTAAAGTGTACCCACCCAGTGACAAAATGTTTAGTTGTTTCAAAGCTACTCCATTGAACAAGATTTCAGTGGTAATCTTGGGTCAAGACCCATATCACCAACCTGGACAGGCAATGGGACTTAGTTTCTCAGTTCCGAAGGGCGTTCCAGTTCCTCCTAGTTTAAGAAATATTTATAAAGAAATAGGTAAAGGTAATCCTGGTCATGGAGACCTATCATCGTGGGCTGAACAGGGAGTATTCCTTCTAAACTCTTTACTTTCTGTAGAAGAAGGGAAGCCAATGTCCCACMAAGACTTATGTAAGTTTGACAGTAATAACTACAGTGTTTAGAAAMCMAACAAATTTATTGAATACTGAAATTTTCTACTAACTTTTTTTTATCGTTCAGGGTKGGGATATCTTTACATCCATGGTTATATCAAAAATTAATAAATTAGAAAGACCTATAGTATTTATGCTTTGGGGGAGGTCCGCCCAAGCTAAGGCCGCGAGCGTTTGCAAAAAGAAACATTTGGTGCTAGAATCAGCTCATCCCTCTCCATTATCACAAAAGAAGTTTATGGGTGAGTTTTCCTTTATAATATAACAAAAGTTATCAAAAGGCTAACTTATAATATACTTTCAAATACCTATTTTAACTAAAAAAATGAATCTAGGCTGTGATCATTTCAACAAATGCAATGAATTCCTAAGAAAAACTCGACGCCCTGAAATCAATTGGATTCCATAAGAAAATAATATTGTTTAAATTTAAATTACTATTATTCTTTTACTCTAACGTTGTTTGTCCACATGAATGCTCGGAATATGGTAAAAAAACTCAACACGTGTTTGCATGCATGTAACTGGTTCCACGTAGTGTAATTAAAGTAGCTATGAAACATAGGTGCAAAATTTTTAAAAAAATAAGTTTTTGAAAGAGGTAATTATATCCTTTTTTTTTTTTTTTTAAAAAAAAGAACAATATCAAGTTAATTTGAATATTACTTACTATTTAAGTTTGTCTAGTCATGTAAGCGCCGTGGGAGGAGAATAGGTTGCTTGGCAAAAAAGTCAAAGGTATATGGATTAAAGTTTTTTGAGAACCAAGAAAAAATAAGGAGTAAAAACACAGACTTAGTTAGATTCTTCACAATTTAAATTTTGTGTTAAATCTAGTTACTCCTCAAAATTATTGGTGTTGATGGAATTGAAGTATAGTTTTAATTAACATTAAATATACATTTATAAATGCATATGTATGTTTTTGGGATCTTAGTAAAAAGCATATAAGAAACGAAGTACAAAGTATTTTGGTATTAAGAATAGTATAGCCTTTATAGAAGCTGAAATTTAATTAATATTCACATTTATTAATTAATATTAATAGAGGTTAAAAGGTTGATGGGGGAAAATGTCTTCAAATATTGATTGTGGCAGTACGATGGATTCTTTTGAGATTTCTATGAAGCTTTCCGATCCTATTTATAATGAAGAAAGATAACCAGTTTAGAATGGAGGAGGATGCTATTCCTGATTACGTTTTCCCTCGAGAAAATGAGAAWWACTTCAATGAAATAATTTAGTTCGGGCAMYTTATACAACAACCAGATCTATTATGAAAATAACAGCTATGGGGAAGATGTAAATATGGCATGCTTAAATTCGAATTTGAATGAGAATAATACTAGTAGTAGTAGTAGCAATAGTAAGAATTTCAACAAAAAGAAGCGTTCAAGTTTGTCAAGTAATACAAGTGAGGGAGGAGCCTTTAAGCTTAAACATGAGTTAACATCTGAAGATGATATTCCAGAAGAGGTAACATTGAGCGGAGACTATGGTATTACTTATAGATACATTGCAGAGTTTTCGATATACAATAACAAACTTTCCAGGATGATGCCCTTAGACTGTTTACCAAATAAATTTGAAAGTATTTATTTTATGAATGAGGAGGGAACCCTTGATTCTTTTGTAAAGGCAGCAGATCCTGAAGTGAATGTTGATTCGAATTATATGGGAGCCACAGAGAAATCACAAGATGATCAAAGTTTTGAAGAACTAACTCTTGTTGGTACTTTGATCCCTTTTGAATATATTTTAAATTATGAGAAAGAAAAGACTAATATTCTTAAAGACAACTTTAGGAAGTTACAGAGAATTCGCCAAAAAGGTGGGGGAAGTTACAAGCCAAAAAAGATGAAGGAAATGCCAAAGTCAATTTTAAAGCAGGGAGACTTGAAGACTTTCCAGATTACTTGTAAAATACATTCTTGGACTATTGAATTTGGAGGTAATCTGTTTGATACACCACATATATGGGTCAATAGTATGTCTGAAAATAGAAGCACAAAAACTTGCTATAGGCTGTGTTGGCCAGCAAGCAAATACGTCAAGTTATTTTCATCTGCAAAGGTCAAGTTTGAAGTTATTTCAAGACTTATTAAGACTTTACTTTCTCCAAACTCAAATAGAATTGGATACAAGACTTTCCTTGATCAGGTTACTGGGAAATTGGTTGACAAATCATCTAATAAACCAGTTTCAAAGCAGCAAACTGAGGAGCAAACTTCCGAACAGATTCCTGAAATGAGCCCAGAGCCTGCTAGCGAGACTTCAAGTCCAACTAAGAAAGCTTGCAAGGATACAAATCCTTCTGTGGATCAGTCTACAACTGCATGGGGTGAGCCTTTATTTGTTGCTGGATTATCTGAGAAAGAGGTTTTGTTGATGTTTCCCTTCATTGAGTTTTATTTACAAACTTACTCGAAAAAGTATAATCTATCCAAAACTTTGGGACTTCAGATAATTACGTCAATGAAAAATAAACTCACAAAAATGATATTAAGTGAAGACCCTACTTTGGATGAAAGCTATATAAGCTCAAATATTAATAGCTTGTTACAGAACAATGAACTTTCAGAGAAGATTTTCACTAGTAATAAGCTACAAGCAAGTTCAGTAACATGTGCTACAACTGCTAATAATTTAAAGAGAAGACGAAGTTCTGTTAATAAGGGTGAAGATTCTCTTAAATTTGCTTTAGTCAAGTTCAAGGACTTCACTGATAGCTTCGGGACTTGTCAGAAAATACTCAAGATTTCGGACTTCTGTCACTCATTTGGTGATTTCTTAGAATTACCGATTTATTCAAGTTCACTACTTAGTATTCAGTCATTCCAATCAAAGAGTTTTGTTCTGGAAAAATCAAAATGCATTTCACTGGAAATTTTAAATCAAGTATATTTGGAACTGAACAAAGTTATTGGAAAATTAAGAGAAGAAAGAGCTTCTGGTTTAATTAGTCAAGAAGGACTTTGTAGTTTGATTAAAGTAGTTCAGGCTTTTCCTCAAAACACATTATTTTCGACAATTAAGTGCCTTGTTAATGCCATTTCTGAGAAAGTTTTTAACTTAAAGAAAAATAATACAGAAGATTCCAGCCAAACAGTAAAAACCAGTCCAAGCATCAAAAGAAGTTACTCTTCATTTAGAAATGACTCCGAGCATTCTGATTCAGAGTCTGATTTAAAGAGTTCTGAAATCAAACTTAAACTTTTGGATACTTTAAGTATCAATAAATCCTCTATTGATTGCGTATCTTGGCCTGTAATTTTGGATTTGCTCCTTGCAAAGATGAACGAGTCTAGTATGAATGAACTTAGTGACTATTTGGACGAAAGTACTTTTGATGATTATAATAGTGGGGAACAGTTAATAGTAGAAGAAACAAAAATGGAATCTTGCGATATTACACCAAATCAAAACTCACCGTCTCAATCAAAAAAACAAGACAAAAACAACTCCTTATGCGCTTTAAATAGTGAATCGTTCTTTGAAATTCTAAATTGGTCGATTGATACTCTTGGAAGTGGAAAGATAGGCAAAGAATTCATTGATAATGCATTTAATAGTCAGAAAAAGAAGATCAACATTGGGAGAAATGATAATTTTATTGGTGTGGATCGATTCTCTAACAAGTACTTTTTGTTTAATAATATAAATACACAAAATACATTATATAAATCGGTCATTATTGTTTCAAGTTGTATGGAAGGTCTTAACAATAAATATATCTCTCATTCCACTCCTTGCACAAATCCTCTATGTACTTTATCAGCTGAAGGAAACTTACCTTATAATTTGGTTTCTACTCCAGAAGTTGCTGAAATTCAAAACTTTTTGAGATTGAATTCAACCTCAGCAACAATCTCATCAAAGCCTGTGGTTAAATCTACCGAGCCAAACTATAAGTTTGTGAGTAAGAAGAAAGAGATAGAAACATTGATCAATTCTCTTTGTGAAGATCATTTTTGTGAGTTCCAACTGAAACTTAAGCTAAAAAGCGCATTCAATGGAAAAGAGTTTGAGCATGAAACATTCAATTCTGCTAAATATGTACAAGAATGTATTGGCAATAACAAGCCAGTTTTTGTTCCTTTTAACATATCACTGCTCAGGATTGATCAAGAAAAACAGTTCTTTTATTTCTCTGTCATAAACATAATAAAGGAAATCACAACTATTTATCTTAAAATCACCCTTCCTATGGTTGTTTGCGCCAATAATGACACTCAAACTCATTTTTCAATCTTAGACAAAATCTTTGCTCTATCTACTCAAGTATTTGGCCAATTTACTAAAGGAGTGGATGTTACATACTATTCATCACAAGAAACCTTCAAGCAAATAACTATTTTGATTAAGCAAATTTGCGAAACTACAATGGATTCTCTTGAAACATTTGGCATTCAATTAGATAAACAAACATCTCAGAAGCATTCTTTGTGGATACGGGAGTTGGATGCTTTAGGTGGTATTCATCCTCCTGAAGGAGAAACTCAAATTCCTTTGGGAGATATTATTACATCCTCTTTCAATAAGAGAATCTCAATCATTGCTGCTTATTTGAAAATATGGATGCAAAGTATTGTTCCTAGTGATTTGATTACTATTTCTACTGGAGGAAGTATAAGTTATGAACTATCAGGCTTTAACCAAGACTCAATTCTTACTTCTAGAAGTGGTTTTGTCTATAATAAAGAAGAGTTTATTTCCATTATTGGAAAGAATTATGAAAAAAAACTTGATTATATTGAGAAACAAATTCCAGATCAAATGGATCAATTCTATTATTTCAAATCTGGGCATTTCTTGGTTAATCTTTCTTGGATGAATTCAATTTTAACAAAAAATAGAAAAGTAAATGGTGCAATGCTTAGATTTATTGAAAAATTCACTGAAATACCTGCTCATATGGCAAATATTGAGAAAATCAAAGTTATGAATATATGTTACAATGTAGGGAATCTAGCCAATAATAATCAGTCAGCTGAAATTGACTCTAACAACAACACCCAAGAAGATAATGAAGTCACTATTTACCCTTTCATTTTAATTAATTGCCAGGTTACTCCTCGTTTAAATTCATCTTGTACAGATGAGCTTGTTGAGTTAGTAGATAATTTGAAGGAAAGCTTTGAAAACATTCAGCATCTCAATATTGAACACTTTTCGAGAAAAAGAACTTCTAATAGAATCAAAAATAATAACCTGTCAAACTCCTACAGGGATGCTATGATTGCAGATTCTACTTTTACTATTGCTGAGTCCCGTGAGACATTTATTAAAAAGAACTTAAGTTACGATCAAGAATCTCAAAATGAGACAAGATATATATCACTAATCCTACCATTAGACTTGATTACTCAAAATAATGGACTTCCTGCTGGAAGATTAAGCCATTTGCAAAGAAGGAGTTTTGAAATCTTTAATTTTAGACCTACTACTCCATTTTATATCATTAGAGAGGATATTTTCAAGTCATCAATTAAAGAAATTACAGAAAAAAGCAGCTTTAAAGTTAGTTATAATCTTGGAGAAAAAACACATAACGGATTTATCCGAAGAATTATCATTGAAGATTATGATGTCTGGGATTGTATGATTGTTGAAAGCGATGATTCAAAGAAAAATAAAGATTGTGTTTTGGTTTGTTTAAACTTGTGGCAAATAATCTCTAATTAAATCATTCAAATTGTGGAATCTTTCTATTAATTTCCCCACCATTTTTAAAGGTATTATCATTAAATCCATCATACAGAGCGTGTTATTTAAAAAGTATCTCTTTAAATCCTCATTCTTCATTTCAACTTTTGGCATGCTAAAGTATCTTTGACTAAAGTGAGTTAGTAAAAGGAACTTTGCTAAACTATTATAAGCTGTTCCTATTGCTCCAGAAATGGTTGAATGATTCTTTTCTTGAGCATCTTTGGATAAACTATCCTCAAAAGTTGCTTCATGTATTAAGATATCACAGTCTTTTGATGCATATTCCAAAGATGTACATGGAGTAGCAGTATCTCCTGAAAATACAATTTTGAATAATGAATAACCATCCCTAATTTTCAAACTATTTTCAAGCTTAAATGTTACTTTTACTCCATAAGAAGATTTTATATGTTTAACAGGGAATTGTTCAAGCTTTAAGAAGAAATCATCTAATACCAGTTTGCTTTGATCTGATATTTTATCAAAGCTTTTATTAATTCTCTTTTCTATAGCTATAAAAGAAATTTCGCAATTTCTAATTCTATTTCCTTTGTCTTGTATAATTTTCTCTTGGAATAAATTGTATAACTTTTCTACCTTTCTTGGTCCAATAATTAACAAGTTCTTAAAATCCTTGCTTTTAATTTCATTATTAAAATAAACTTCTTGGACTCTTTGGAGGTTTTCATCATATTTTATGTGATAGAAATTGTCATTTTTGACTAATTCAGAGCTATTTTCAACTTTTTGTTGAATATTGATAGAGTTTTTTAGTTTTAAAAGGTTGAAAATACCCAAAAAATGGTCTTCATGGGGATGAGAAATAAAAATGATCTTAATTGAAGCAATAATTTTTGAAAATAAGTCAAAATCAAACTTGCAAAGAATGAAAAGCTGGGACATAGAGCCTTCCCCACAGTCTAGCATCATGCTCGTATTATCGTCGAGACGTAAAAGGTAACCAGAGACATTTCTATATGGCGAGGGAATTGCAGATCCTGTTCCAAGAACATATAAAAGAGGAAAAAGTGTTTTTTCATTGTTTTCTATATAATTGGAAAAAATATCTTGAAATTCTTGTTTTAGGAATAAGATTTGATCATCGGATTCTTGTGAAATTGGAGCAAACTTTGCTTTTTTTTTGTGTATATTTGCAATGGAGTTAGTATTTTGAAGAGATTTTTGGTTTGATGATATGAAAAACTGTTGGTTCCAAGTAAACTCATCAACTTTAGCTGATGGTAAAGGAAATAGATTGGGGGAGATATGGCTTAGGAACTCTTGAAGAAATTGAGAAGTCACAAAAGGGTTAATTTCTTGATCTTTGAGTAAATTTAATCTTTCATTTAGCCTTATAACATTAATAGTTCCTTTAGATAGATAACACTTATTTTGGATAAAGCAAGAATCAAGCTTTAAGAAATTGTTATTAAAGTCTAAAAAAGAGTCAAAACAAGCTTGGAATTCGAATATATAAAAGTTTGAACAAGATTCGTATTGTTCACTTGAGCAATTACTAGAATTTTGAGCTGTTTCAGTTAAATCAAATCCTTTTAATTTGAGAATTTGAGAGATTCTAAAGTAGAAGAAGTCAAACTCGGTTGGATCTAGGGTATGAAAAATGATTGACCAGGGTAGCTTGATGGGGGGAGAGCAAACATCACTAGGCTGGATAATTCTTGATTCAGAAATTTGTACGCTTTCTCCATTCTTTAGTTTGGAATATAGAGGACCTGGAGGAATACCAAGTTCTTTAGCTTTAATAACATCAAACTTTCCTCTTTTTTCTGGAAACTCAAACATGTACAATATGGATAGATTTGATAAACAAGATAAATAGTTTTCGGTACATCTTTTTTTGGAGTTTGGAATTTGATTATGTTCAAAATCCAAACAAGTCTGAGATCCTGAAAAGGAATGATTTAGATAGCATTCAAGAAAAAGTTCATGATCTAATTCAAGTTTGAGTGGCTCAGAAGAAGAAGATGGCATTAACTCAATAATCTCAATTTCTAGATCGGATTTTATCCCATCAAAGTTATCCAGAAATTCTTGTGAATTAATAGATACAACAGTGTTTATAGAGTTTTCATACTTTTTCTGAGTTCTAATTATATATCCAAACATAATTAAGTAACGAGTTATGGGTTCTGGCCCCACAATTCTGAGCTTTTGAACCCCAACTCCTATTAATGTAAGAAGAAGACCTGGAAGACCTCCAATAGTTTCAACAGATATATTAGTTAGAAGAATATTTCTTAATCTAGAAAGCCTGATTTTATGTTCAAAGCAGTATCTTTGTACATTTTCACCAACATTAATTAAACACTTATTTCCATTATATGTAAGTACTAAAGATGGAGGGGAGAGAAGATGTTTGGACCCAATACGTTGGAAGTGTATCTCAGACATTAGTCAAATGAGATATGTAATTATCACCAATTTTTCCTTGATTTTTTATGAATGGGAAACTGAAACCAAGGAAGATATTCTTTTTTTTTCTTTGACTAATTATTAAAAAAAAAATGTATATTTAGACCTTAGGCATATTTGGCGCCAACTCTGATTTGCAGAATTTTTAGGGTGGGAAAAATTAAAGTAAAAGATGAAAGAAGAAAACTTGGTTTTTAAAAATTATAAGCCAAGAAGTAGGTGTTTCATGACTTCTGAGGAATCCACAACCAAGTTTCAGAAGGTGTTGTTGAAGATTCAGGAAGAGAAGATTGATTGCGAGCTTAACGACGTGGTAAGTTATTGATGAACCTTTTTGATTTTTTTTTTCAACTATTTATTTTAAATCATTGCTTTTCAACAGGTTCCATTGGAAAGAGATTATAATTTCGACATTAAACGAGACTTCGAGTACATCACTAGAGATTTAGAGCTTAAGAATGAGGAAGCAATTCTAAAATTAGCAAATGTAAAGTAATTTAACTTGAACCTTAACTACTACTAGCCCTGCTATAAACTTTTAATTAAATTATATATAAGAAAAATCTTTATTCCTTAGTTTCTTTTTTTTGAATATATTTTGGCTGTCATTACGTGTATTTATTTTTATATTGCATGCAATAATTACTTTTTTCCATGTGGATGAAAATGTTAACAGTGAATAATTTTAGTACCGGTAATGCAAGTATGTTTTGCATGTGGAAGAATATTATAATATGATTGTGCAAATTTTTTAAAAAAACGGCAAAACATAATAAATTTTAAAGTAATTGAATAAAAAAATTGGGATCAAACAATTTTCTTAAGATCAAAGTTAACTGATTGAAGTATAAGTTCGTCATCACTACTAACAATAGCAAGAACATAATGGTGACTAATTTTTGAGTTGATATAAGGCAGAATGATTTTTGAGTCTTGTTGCAAATTTTCAAAAAAAGAGGAATCAATATGGTCTAAATCGCTGAGAGGAATAAAGGTAGAAAGTTTGAGATACTGTTTGGAAGAAAATAAGATTTGAACAGCAGTAACAATATGTAAATGAATATTGTGTGACCATTTTACATTAATATTTTTCCAAAGTCCAGTCTTTGCAAGTTTTTCAGAAACTCGGTTTGCAAGATTTAGTTGAAGAAGGTTTTTTTCTCCAGTTTCTTCATTATAAGAGGTTTCCATCACAAGGTTGATAATGATTTATTATGGTTGATTAATAATTTTCTCAATGGAGTATAAAATCTTAATTAAAGAAAAAAAAAGATTAAAATATGTTCTTTTTGAATGAAAGTACCTGTTAATAGCTTAAAATGGATGAGTCTGGCGCTGATTTAAACAACCAATTTGATGAGAATACTTAAAGTTAATGCAAATCATCGCACTAATAATTAAATTTTGGAGATGGACTTAGAAACAACTCAGCTATATTCCTCGAAATTCCAGAATACCATGGATTTGAAGTCTCACTATAAAGTTTTTTAATTTCTTCATAAGTAGTTTTGTTCATGGCGCCAATATACAAGTGGAATATAAGGAGAGAAAGTGAAAATAGGATGGTAAAACAAGCAAACCCAATAACTACAGCCGCTCCAGCAGAGTGATTCATTGTGTGAACAAAGATTTTGGTAGAATTTCCCAGATTTAGTATATGCGAGGCTTCGTAAGTAAAATGGTTTACCATTTTGCATGACCCCAAAAGCATGGCTAGTTCAAGTAAAAATAGTGTTGAGATGAATAACATAAACAATTTGTAGTTTCCTGCACCGATACATGTTCCTACCCAGGGACAATGATGATCAAACCTATCTACGCAATGATTGCAGATATTACAATGAACAGTTCGTGGGGGTCTGATAATTTTGCAATTAGAGCAGAACTTGACTTTAACAATCTGTGCATTAATCTGTAAATCTATGGAGCAAGGTGGATTGCTGAGCTTGGATTGTGATATTATTACTCCAGGATTTTTCAAAAACGTAAATACCATGGAAGTTGTCATAATTATGAAAAGTATATAACTCAAGGTAATTAACAAGTAATTATGTTGCATAAAAAGCCATTTTGATGTTGAAATAAAGTACAGAATACAAGGACCAATGATTAGAATTGCTGAAATCAGTATTTTCAGGTACCTGGAATCCAGTTTCTGTGAATCAGACATAGTTTTGTTTCCACTATGTCGATTTTAAGCATAAATTAATATTGATTTACAATTTAATCTTTGGTTTGTATCCCCCTTTAACTTAAAACCTTGAAAAAAATATTAAAAAGCAATAACGTTCAATTTAAGAATTGGGAATGCTTAAAATTCACAAAAATGAATATTTTACATATAAAAATGAAAAAAAAGAGAGAAAAATAAAAAATAGCAAAAAAATGTGTTGGCCTTTGTTTTTTTTTATTTTGCAGAGGCAAAGAGAAATTTTCTGCAATTAGTTGACCCTCGAAGAGGGTTAATTAACTCTTCCAAAGCAACTGAATCGTTAAATAATTGTGGAGACCAAAATTTCAAAGCTTCAAGTTTCCTCTCAATGGAAAAGAGCGCAAGCAAATAACAGCAAATTAGTGCTTATATTGCTCCAAAACTTGAATATTAAAATATATAATATTTTCAAAAGCATTATAATAATCGGGATGACGTAATGAATATAGAAATATGTACATAAATTATTTATCTCAAAAGCTTAAAAACTATTAATTTGATTTGGATGAGGAAGAAGTATTCGAAGTTAAGATTAAACTGGATATAAAAGGTTATCATTATTACCAAAAGAGTATTGCAGTAATAATTAATGTCTATCAAAACGACAGACGGTTTTTGAGAAGTTAATGAACTTTGTTAAATTGAAATTAAAGGACATCCAATGTCAAAGTTGTCCATTTCTAGCTCGCTCGAATTAAGCATTTCTATAGAATTTAAGCCCTGAGTAAGGAATCCATTGAGACAAGAAGAATCCATATATTCATCATAATTGGAAGAGATATTTGGTTGTGAATACAGGTAAAATGATGTTGGGCTATCACATGTAATAATTCCAGAATTTTGGGAGCTTTCAGTATCCAGGGAAGAGCTAATAATTAAAGAAGAATCAAAGGGTGATCCAAATGCTGAACAAATTGGAATATTCTGGTCATGTGATTCAGTTGAAGAAATAAAATGGATTGAATCTTGGTGATGGTTATGATAATTATGACTATGATGAGATGTCTCGAATTCACCAAGGTGAGCAATCTCCGATTCTGGTTGGTAAAAGGGGGTAACTTCAGTGTTAATTGTTGAGGTACAGTAAATCTCATCAATATCTCCGCAGACAAATATACTCGAGCCATTATTTATTCCAGGCTGAGTTGAGCTGGAATAAGAATAAGTTGCCTGTGTTGGAGGCTCACTTCTAATATCTGCCAAAGCATTCTTCTTTTTGGACCTAATCTTTTGTCTTTTTGCTGGCTTTTGTAGAACACTATCTGAGCCGCTATTCATAGAAATCATCGAATCCAAAGGTTCATGTTCTTCGTGTTTCTTATGGTACGAAGGAGGAGGATGGTGAGGAGCTCGGCCTCCATTTTGAATGTGGTTATTTATATTGTTATAATGGCCAATATTATGGTGAAGTTGCTGCTGATGATCAGGAAAATGGCTGGTACAAACATCACTTTGTGTACTAAATCCTGAAACAGATGAGTTTCCATTCATATTATTATTGGATACATTACCTTGAATTATGTTATAATTAATTAGGTTCTGGTTATTCATAAAGTTAGAGAGCTCTGGATTCAAGGAAGATATATCTTTTGGGTCTCCTGATTGTATTGGAGAGTTTGTAACGGGAATAGGGGGAGGTGAGAAATTATAACTTGACTTTGCAGATCCTCTTCTTTTTCTTTGTGAGGCTGGTGAACCACTTGTAGTGGAGAATATTGAAATTGGTGAAGTAATATCATGTTCAATCTTGTTTAATGGTGTATTAGAAATCAAGCTCGAATCCTTTGAATAAAGACTTTTACTGGAGGAATATGATCGATGACTACACGGGGATGTTTCTGGTGTGTAAGTATCTAAATCAGTCTCAAGTTTTCCTAATACTTTTGAAGAATCATCCAAAAGACCTTGTCCTCTTGGAATAACTCCTCCATTTGTATTGCCGATAGAAGAATGCGATTCAAATTTTTCAGAAATACCTCCTTGTACTGCAGCTCCTCCACCGAGTCCATTGTTATGTTGTTGAGAATCTAATACTCTTCTGGATGATATATTTGAGTGCGATTGTTGTTGCATCATATTTGAATTTGAATTTACAGAGGAGAGTTGGACACTTTTGGAAGAATCTCTATGTCTTGGCCTTCCAAATTCACAATGTATGCTCAGAGCATAGTCAAATACATCGCATACATAAGAGATTTTGAAAAGTTGTTGGACACTTGCGAATCTAATTCTTGTATAAGAAAGTCCATGGTCAGTAAGAGCTTTCTCCATTTTCGTTGGGTTTTGAGTATGTATTTCACGCAATTTCTTAAGAAGCATTTTTCTTCCAAGGTCTCCGAGAGGTAGCTTAAATCCTTCATAATACTTAACAGAATTAAGGTCTTCAGAAACATTTGAAGATGAGCCAAAAGAACAACTTTCTCCTGATGAATTTGAAGAGTAGCCAGACTTTGAATGAACTGACGGTCCGCTTGAAGAATTTCCAAAATCATCCGAACTTTCTCGCACTTTTCTGGTACGAGTCTTGCTAGGAGTCTTAGTTAATGAGTTATTTGTAACTCCTGCTCCAATTCCGCCAATACCCATAACAGATCTGGTAATTCCAGATAAACTATTTTGAGTACAGTTACCAATTCTATTGGATGAGTTACTACCAACATTGATATTGTTGTTACTATTATTACTATATGGACGTTTACGTTTAGTAAATTCCTTTTCAGTTGTGGAAATCTTTTCAGTATCATTAAATTGATATCCAGTATTATATATTGAGTTATCTCTAATATTATTTCCAGAGTTTGTTAACCCAGATTGTAATCCATAATGCTGAGACTCACCAACAATTGAAGAATGGCTGTTATTTAAGTTAAAGTTACTTCCACCAGCACCACCGGCACTATTAGTATGTTGGTGTTGTGAAAAATGTTTCTGACCTACATTTTTTGAATTAGATCCGTCAGAGCCTACCAAAAACTGTGAAAGAGGCGAACAAATTGGTCTGGAGAATTCTCTTTGCTCCAATGAAACACTATTACCATTATTTGATGAATCTGGCGACGTTATCAATAGCTCATCATCCAATAATGATGAACTTGAAATATTCATTCCATCCACTATTTGGAAGCTGCTAATTTGGTCCCAATCATATCCTTCTTCCATATTATTTACTATTCAACTCGTTAAGTTTTTTACCTTTCTTTCACCTTGAATTCAAAACTTCTTAATTTATTATTTCTTTCTCTCTCCTTTCTTCTCTATTTCTCTCTATTTATTTATTAAATATCTATTCCAATCAGCCTCCCAATTAAGTTTAAATATCACTTGGAAACTCAACTCTACCAAATTCCTCTTCCTCTTAACAATTTATTTCTTAAAACGAATTTTTCTCCTTTCTTGTACATAAGAGTCATAAACCTTTTCTAGTCACTTAATTATTTTAATTCCCCGCAGGTACCTGTGATCATATTATAGTCCAGTCTATACAAACGTTTTTTCTCTATTTTACCTCTTTTTACCCCCTTTTGTTATATATTTAATTTAACTTTTTTTTGCCTCTTATTTGGCCATTAAACTTTACTATTTAATTTCACTTTACTCCTATTTAATATATATTATGTCTGGGTACCCTTTTTACCTCTTTTTTTATATTATTACATTTCTATTAACTTCGTGCCAGGCGGGGTCATACGTCTGTGTCTCTGCATACAATAGAGAGAATAAAGTTTGAGCTACGGGTAAATATTTTTATCTTGTAATAAAATAACAGAAAGACATTAAGGCGACGAAAATGCCAGAGAAAAAATTTGCCTTTGTTTAGAGAAAACTTTTAGAGTGATAATGATGTGTTATATAAAGCTCACTAATATTTTAATATAGAATCATAAATAGATATTTAATCTAGTAATGTATATGTACTAAATAATGAGTATGCAATATTGGTGTACAGTCCAGCATAACCATAATTAGAGTCAAATAAAATAAGACTTTATGGACTAAGTCTCTTTGGATCACGAGGAAACATTGAAGACTTCCTGATATTTCCAAGATTCAAAAAGAGCATAATGACTCTTTCAAGCCCAATTCCACATCCACCATGGGGAGGAGCGCCGAGCTTGAATGAGTTCAAGTAGTCTCTAAGTGAATGTTCTGAAACACCGCACTCTTGGCACCTTTTTACTAATAAATCGTAATCATGTACTCTCTGTGCTCCACTTAATATTTCTTCTCCTCTCATAAAGAAGTCAAAAGAATTGGACCATTTCTAAAATGTGGGGAAATTGGCGGTAATTATTTGCATGTAAAAGCGGGAACGCCTCCCAAGCTGTCTATATTGCTCCTAAGAGAAGTAAAAGGGAGGAAAAGCGGGTAGAGGAAGTATAGGAAAATGGGGAAGAGCTATATTGAGGTCAGTTGGTGATGCATGAAAAGTTGTCATCAAGGGTTCAAACGTAGCTGTATCTACACGCATGTGCAAATACACGTTTGAGTTTACAGGCTATGGGTGAATGAACAATCATCATCCCTCAATAAGAAAGCAAATCTTCAATTTTCCCTTAAAATCCCTAAATCCCCTTGTTTCTTCTCTCTATTTTATACTTTCAAGCTTTCTATATTTCTTGGGAGGCAAAATAAAAGATTAACTTACCTCTGGTTCATCAAAGTCAGGCATTGTGTAAAAAGGTCTCACTTTGAGTGGATATTTAAGCATCATATAGAAATCTGAGTTGTATTTTTCCTTGACAATAGAACCTAAATAGGAAATTAATGATTTAGGTTAGTTATAATTAAATATATTCAAAAAGGTTTATAATATTATCAATTGATAGATAATAATATCATAGTAAGATGAAATAAGCAAAAGGAATGAGAAAGAACTACGGATTTGAAATTCAAGTCCAATAACATTTAAAATTATGTCCGCTCTTCTCAAATCCTGCCCTTTTCAATCTTACTAGAAAATTCTTAGTATGGAACTTACCAAGTAATCTTTCCTGCTCTGTGGAAATATCAAAATCAGACAGATCTTCTGGAATTTCAGCGCCTGCCTCCTTAAGGAGATTACATCCTTCTTCAAAAGTAAGACGTGGAGTCTTTTCTGAAATGACGAAAGGAGTAAATGGATTATATTCCGAGACAATAAGTAATTCATTCTTGCAATGAGTATTGATTCCTTGGAATATATGTCTAAACATAGCGTCGAAAACGTCAACCAACTCATGATAAGTATTTTCAATGTTCATTTCAATATCAACTCCAACAAACTCACATAAATGTCTGTGAGTATTTGAATTTTCTGCTCTGAAAACAGGACCAATTTCAAAGACTCTTTCTAAATCTCCACAAATTGACATTTGTTTATGGAGTTGAGGTGACTGTGCTAAGCAAGCTGTATTTGAGAAGTAGTCTACTTTGAATACAGTGGCACCACTTTCGGAAGCACCTGGTAAAAGTTTGGGAGTATGAATCTCAATGAATTCTCTTTCTATGAGGAATTCCCTAAGCAATCTGCATACTTCCGATTGAATTCTGAATATTGCCTGACTCAAATAAGTTCTCAAGTCCAATACTCTGTTGTCCAGTCTGACATCTTGTAGAACTTTAATAATTGTGGAATCCTCATCCTCAGTTTCAACCCTATTAGCATCTTTTAATTGGAAAGGTAATTCACTGCAAGCCGATGAGACACAGTAAACTCTTTCAACTAAAACCTCTATATCTTGTGTTGATGAAACCACTGGAGTTTCTGGAACTACTATAGTGCCATATACATCGATCATACTCTCAATTGGAAGGCATCCAAGCCATTTAATCATTTCCTTAGAACTACCATTATTAGCATCAACAACTAATTGTAGTCTATAGAAAGTTTGTCTGAGCAGTACAAATCCTAAAGATCCTTTACATCTGGACTCCGTAATTCTACCTCTTAACCAGATTTTCTCACCTTTCTGGTTAGAATTCAATTCCTTAATCTTTGAAAAAGTCCTGTTCTCAATTTTGCAATTAAAAGGAATTACTCCATATGGAGATGCCTCAGTTGAATGTACAATAACTGAACTCCAATGAACTGATTGCTGTTGTTGCTGCTGATTGCTCTTTGCCTCTGCCTTTTTAGCTTCTTTAAGTGCTTGTTTTTCTTGCTTTTTCAATGCCTTTTTTGAAAGGACTTGTTCTTTTACCTCTGGTTCTGTAGTCATTTAATTATTTTCCAGTAAATTATCTATCTTAACTCCAAACTGATACTTATGAATCCAATTCTCACAAAAACTTTATCCTAAATTATTCTTATAGAAATCCTTTTCAAACTTTATTTATTCTCGTCTTTATCTTAGACGCGTCCATCTTTAATTTGTTAACATCACATTTACTTTTTGTAATTGGCGCCAAAGTGCTCTAATTTGTATGCCTCCAACTTATTTAAAAATGCAATAAAAGTAAAAAAAATGAATTAATTACATAATGGGCGGTAGACCATTATAGGGTGAGGGGTTGATTTAAAGAAGTTTTTAGTACACGTGGTAAAACTGGTTACATGCAAATCTGAAGAATTTATAAGTCAAAGTTTGGTTGGGGGTTTGGCGGGTTAATGTTTGCATGCATATATAGAACGAGGAAAATTAAGTTTAGAGTAATTAAGTTTGGGTTGAAAAAAATGCTAATATTTATTCTAGATTGGCTTTTGTTTGATTATGATTATAAGCATATTTGATTTATGTTCTAGCTCTTCTCTTTAATAAAAATTAGGAAAAAACAGTGTCTTAAATGTCTAATTCCAAATCCGTACCTATTAAACTCTCTGATAATATTCGAGTCAAAATTGAGAAACAACCTTAGTTATCTTAAGCCTTGGATTCTGGTAATAGCAGTGAAAACATAATGATTAATATATTGAGTCGAGTCTGAGAAAAATGAAAAATTTTCATTTTTTCTTACCACTACGTTTCTTCTGCCAACTATTAGAATTTGGGTTTCCTCTTCCCATTCCAATTTTTATTTCGGGGTACCTAAAACTTCCAAACTGCTTCCCCCAACTGCTTTCAAGATCAGCTCCACTATTAGAAAAAGGGTCCCTTTCCTTGCAAGCCTTCTCCCATTTCTTTCTTTGATGATTTAGTAACCTTTGTCTTCCTCCCATCATAAGTTGATCCTCTGCCAAAATGATTTCTTGATTTCTAACACCTCTTCTTGGCTTAGGAATAGAGTAAATAGTTCCTCTTAGGTTCACTTTCTTTCTATAGCAGTCTAATTCAATTGTTCCATCAGAAGAAACTTTAATTGGAACTCTATCTAAAGTAGCATTTCCGCACTTTCCACAAAACTTTCGGCTTGTATCTCTCTCATAAGTATAACATCCACAGCAAAGAAGCCCCCACCTCTTAATAGTTTTAACCGATAACCCATGTATCTCTACAAGATTCAAACCCATCTGGAGTAATACATTCTGCATAGAATAGTCAGTGGTCATACATGCTACCACAAAGTGGCTCTGGGATCCAGAAGATAAACCTCCCATAACACTTGTAATATTTGCCTTGGTAATCCATCCTCCAGAAAACACATCATCTTCCAGTCCCTTGGAGACATCCTCATCCTCCTCGCACTCCTCTTCCTCACACTCCTCCTCCTCTTCCTCATCTTCCCCTGACTGAACTTCCTCTCTTCTGCTGCTTTGTCCATTAGCAGTCTCCCAGTCATCCTCATCTTCTGTGCTTTGTTCTTTCTGCTCACCAGTCTCCATTTCTACCTCCTGTAAGTCCTTATCCATCCCTTTCTCGCAACTTCCCACCTCTTCAGACTTGGTAACAAGACTAATCTCTCTAGGCTTACTGTTAAGCTTTGAAATTTCATCATACTTCTTGTGGTAAGACAAGGTTAATGCAATTACTTGAAAGTCTGTCTCTGAAAGAAACCCAAAATCGCCAGTCTCTTTAGAAAACTTCTTCACAAAACCGCAATCCTGTTCTGAAGGCTCCATTACCTGAATCCTATCTTGCAAGTAAAACATCTTCTCCAATGCCTTTTTATCCTTTACCTCTCGAATTACTGAAGGTACCGTTAACAAAACATCGTCCATAAAGTCATGTTTCCCTAGTCGCAATATAGCGCCTGTATCCAATATTATATATCTACCCATTCCTTCAAATTCTCTTCTCTCCGCTTCTATCTTTGCTCCTAAGATCCTCTAGTCTTTTTTTGATAATTTGCCTCCACAAAGAACCCGCCAAAAGATTTGACCAGGCGGGCAATGCGTGAAAACAAATAAAAAGTAACGGTAAAAGAATTTTATAAAGGGAAGAATAACTGGGGAAAAAAATACAGAAAAGACTAGTTTAGAAGTGTAGAAGTAGGATAAATTGCGGAGAGTGGTACAAATATACGCACACACACTGATTTTACTTGATTCTTGGGATAAATGACTTTAGAGCAGAATCCTAATAATGGGATGCCTGAGACTGGGGACTTGGTAAATATTAAGTACAAGACCATTCTGAAAGATCATCCACTCATTTCCGAAATTCCAAATGGTAAGTTTAAATGTAAAAGCTCTGGAGGTTCATATTTATTACAAAGATTTTTACTCATTCTCTTTTCCAAACAATTAATCTCATTTTGTTATTTTGTATTCAATACCATTTTTCCTACTTAAGTTCGAAATGAGATTGAATATAGCTTTGTAATTGGATCTGGTGTAGTTGACCCACAGATTGAGCAGAAGATATGTGGAATCAATGTAGGAGAATCTATATGTATTACAAACTTGGAAAACTCAGATCCAAATTTTGTTTCAGAGATATCATCTTTTAGCACAGAAATTGGCTCAGATTCAAGTAAACATGAGGAAAGTTGTCTTAAGAATTTTCAAGTAAGTTACTTTGAGAGATGATTTTGGAGTGAATTTTTCCTCCACAATAACCTTATTGCTATAATCTATTATAATTACTACTCACCTTTTAAAATCATCCAGATCATAGTCGAACTCCTTTCTATAACCAAAAAGGATCAGGTTCCAGATATTGTCACAAGCACAAAAAAAGTCTTTACTTCTCCAATACAAAGAATGCAACTCTCTCTGGATTCTAAGAATCTTGGAAACCATTATTACAACCTTGGAGATTATCAAACTGCAAAGATTCACTATGAAAACTCTATCCAATATCTCGATAACTTTGAAGAATGGACCTCTGAACAACAAAATGACTCAAAACCTATCAAAATTTCTGTACTCCTTAATATCTCTAAGTAAGTTAACCTTTTTTTCATATTACTTAAATTATTTATTACTCATCTAGCTGTATGATCAAACTTCAAGAGTACAAATCCGTTCTTAAATACTGTACAGAAACCCTGAAATTAGACAAAGTAAGTCTTACTCAAATATATACTTAACAATTCATAAAACTCAACTTTTTTTAGAATAATGTCAAAGCTCTCTATCTTAGAGCATCATCATATCTCAAACTCGATGATCCGGATGAAGCCAGAATAGACCTATACAAAGCTGCAACAATAGAACCTCAAAATATTGAGGTTAGAACTAAACTTCAACAAGTAAGTCTAATCCTTTCTTTTCTCCTCATTTCACCCTAACTTATGTTTTTGCTACCTTCCTACAATATCTATTACTTATTAGTGTACCAAAATTATTAATGACAGGAAAAATTCAAAAAATAAAAATCAAAGAAAGCCTTTCCTAATTTAACAATACTATTATTTGCATGCATGCATGCATACATACATACATGCAGCTTTTTATTACTGCTCTAAACTATATCATTTCTTACCAATTTAATCTACTCCACCCATAATTAAATATCTACTCCTCTCCACTATTATTATTTCTTTCTTCTTCACCTCAAAACCTTCCTATTCTCTTCTTGTCAAAAATTTCCTTGTTAAATAATACCTTACCTACTTTTAATTTAGTGTGCATCATGGCGCCAATATTCCCGCCAAAAGTATTGTATGCCTTGACTAGAATAATGTAGGAAAATGTGAATAGATAACAAAAAAACATTGATATGTAAAACACACAAAAGTTTTCAAAGACAATTCTTTGAAATTGAAAGAAGTAGTTAAATAGAAAAATTAATAAATTTTCAATGCTTGAAAATTAATTAATTTTTCAAATTTCAACGAAACAGTTGAATTTTAAAAAAAAGGTGGAGGAAAGGTAAAGAAGAGGAAGAATAAATACAAAAAAGAATTATGAAGGTTAAAGTGATCCTTCGAGCACCAAAATCGCAGATCCCACTATATATGACTTTGAATGACGCAAAATTTGGAAATGAAGAAGTAGCAACATCATTAAATGTAGTGGAATCTGACGAAGTTGTTCGTTGGGTAAACACCACAAATGAAAAATCTCCCACTAACCTGCAAATTGCACCTCAGAAACAATTAGTCATTTCTGATGATTTGGCAAGAAGTATAACCAACAGTATTTCTGATATCATTAAGAATAAGAATAAAGCCAATAATTCTATGGAAAATCGGGTAAGAGATCTCAAGAGTAATTCAATTTTATCAAGTGAGCGCCATAAATATAACGTCAGTCATGTAAAGGATGCATTACTTGTTAAGAAGACGGTTCCAGAATTGCCCATTAAGAATGATAATGATAATGTTGAAGCAAATAGTAATGAAACCATTACAGTCGAAAAAAATCCAGAAATTGGAAAGATTGAAAAACTTTTATCTCAAGATCTAGACAAATGTTCTTCACCAAACTCTGGGCCAATGGGAGTTTCTGTTGGGAGCAAATATAATGGAAAAGAACTTAAATCCAACATAAGAAAAAAATATTTTAAAAGTTCCAATTTAAAAGGTAATAAAAGTGATTATGAATATAATAAAAAATTTAGATCCAATGAAGATTTTCCAGAATATTACCATGATTTATTTCCTCAATTTAATGATAGTAGTGAGGAGAAAGATGTTAGTGATTCTCCAAAAGATAGTGATTTTGACCAATTTAGAAACTCTGAGATGATTTCCAAAAAGATACAAGATGAGATTGACCACGCTTCCAAGATTGAATCTATCCAATGCGAAATTGTAAAAACCTTTAAAAATCTCACTTTGAGTCCTTGTTTGTGCAAATCTCAAGAATCACCAAATAATCCCTACGATAGAAATAAAGTTATAATCCAAAAAAGTCTTTTTATTAACGAACTGCGTGAGAAAGTTCCTTTGAAAAATAACTATGTAAGTCCAAAAAATGATTCACGTAATATGTATCTTCTCATTCATGGATCAGGTAAAGAAGCAGAATCTGCAGTTTTATCGAAAGATTTGAAGTCTAAAACTGTTTGTAATTTGACAGACAAATTATCTTCAATAGACCAAGCCAAGATATCCAAATCTCCAAAAAGTTCCAATCCTAAAAATGTATCTCATGAATTAAACTCAAATCAGAAGTTTGAACATGTTTTTGATAATAATTATAAAGAAACCAATCATATCCATCTTGAAGGTCAGAATAAAAGTAAAAGTCAAGATCAAAGTAAAAGTGGAGCTCAAGATGAAAATATAGGCGAATATGACCATACTAATGATTATTTAGATAAGGATGAAACCAAAGTTAAAAATGAACAAAAGAGCCAAAAGGAAGATCTGGACCCAAAATCCCAACTTTTTCAAGCTCTTTCTAGACTTAGCTTGGAACTTTCAAATACAAACTTAGCCTTAGACCAGTGCTTGAAGGAAAAGGAAGATGTGATTTCATCCATGGAAGGGGTACTCATTAAAGGCCTTCAAGACAAACTTGATAATCTGGAACTGCTTTATAAAAAGATACAAATCAAACAAGATCAAGATGAACTGAACGAAGATTTGAATCAAGTTGAAAATCTAAAAAAAGACTTTCAATCAACTTATTACCAACATAAATCCCAAAATGATAACGAAGCCAGTATATTTTTTAGTGAAGATGAACATAGATTTGAACAAAATAACCATGATAGCTATGAAGTGACTTTTAATAAAAATAACTCTGGAAAATTACCAAATACTGATCTGCCACTTTTGAGAGATGAAATGCTTTCCCAAGAAGAAGAACAAACTAATTTTGTCACTAGAAAGCCCCCAATACAAAAAATTGTCCAATCATATAATGAATCTTTTAAATTCAAACCATTAAGCAGAATTGAATCAAAGAGATCAATTTCTGTCCCTGTTCAAGAAAATCAACTTTCTAATTTCCATTGTGAAAAAAATACCAAAAGTATTGAAGAAATACCATCTTTGTGTGAACTACAGGATAAATATTACAGAGATAAAAACTTGTCTTCAAGTATTGGAAGCTTTAGCAGTATTAATAGCAATAACTCAATTACCAGCAAATCTCCATTATCAAAAGTTGGATTAAAGCCAAACTCAAGCTCAGAAAGATTGAGCCCAAACATTGAGGAGGGATCTAGAGGAAGAACAAAGTTTCAAGGCAACCATCATTCCAGAGCTGCAACCAGAGACTTTGTAGCAGAAAATAAATCCAATGTTATACTGAATGCAGCCAAGTCAAGTAGCAGTTTATTTCAAAATAATCCAAACAAAAAAAATACCAAATTAATAAAAAAGAAATCTCCAAATGGAAAAGCTAACCAAAATTCCTTCAATAATGATGATAATAACGGCAAAGTTAACGCAACCAATCACAAGTATCATCTCAACCAAAATGGACCTAATAATTTTGATTCAGGAAATGAAATTTATCCTTCCCTTGAAGTTGGTGGTCCAATAGCCAGAATGAATGGAGCATGTGGAGGATTTGTTCCATGTTTCCCTGGACCATACTTAAATATGCATTATGATCCACATTTTGGAAACTTTTCTGGTAATAATTATAATAGAAGTAATTACCAATACATGAATAATCACAATCAATTTCCTCAATACCAACAACCAAATTATCAAAAAATGAATGGTTATATTGGAGCAAATGCAATTGTGGATAATAATACTCCAAGATGTCCATATTGGTGTAATTTAATTTGTAGGACTTAATTTAATGATTATTAACTTTCACCTATATTTTGTCAATAATAATCCCAAGTTAATAATAAGAATTCAATATTAATCTTTTATTAATTCTCTGATTTTGTTTTCAAACTCAGTGATATTAAAGTTCTTTAATGTAACTTTCTTTAAGGGAAACAACTCACTTATTCTTTGACTTGTGATTTGATTATCTGCTTCAATTCCAGTAGTAAAAATATGACCTATTTTGTTTTTTACACCCTTACTTACAAACATCTCCAACTTAAATCTATCTTGATTAGATTCTGAAACTGATTTGCTTTCCCATACCCGAATTACTAAATGGCTCAAGTAATTGAGTTCTGAAAAAGTATTTTCCAAATCCAATAAACTGGTTTTGTCATTGAGAGATATTTGTTTCTTATACATTGAGGAAAATATATTTGCTAATGATTGAATATGTGATGCTGAAGTTACGTAAAATCTACTTCTAACTATCCTCCAAGGTGACTTAATTCCAAAAGCTTTTGCCTCCTCTTCTTTAAGTCGAATATGTTCTTCTGGATGAACTTTATGGAAATTGAAAGAACCATTTTTCTTGCTTGCAACTGCCTTATTAAATATTTTTTTACCATTCTTAAAATTAAATCCTGCAGTTTTGTCTTGATTTTCGTTTTCTTTCCTCTCATTATTTTCGCATTGTAATTTTTTTAAATACGAATATTTGACATCCTGTAGTAGCTTTTCTATCAAATTCTCTGTAATAGCTTTCCCTATACTTACTTTTTGGTCTCCTGATAATCCATATTGAAACAAACTTACAAATTCGCCAACTGGAACCACTGTCTCGTAGATTTCATAAAGTAGTAAAGAAACCTCATTCTTAATAAAGTTAACATTGTAATATATATCATACATTGCATTATCCACTATATCTGGAATCTTTGCAGTCAGAAATTTTTGAGTTTCTTCATTAAAAAATGATGTAGTTAATTGGTTCCAACGTTGCATCATCTCTTGAGATACAGGAAAACCATCATTTTTCTCAGAACTATGAACTTTAAATAACGAATCCAAACTTTGTCTAAAGCCTTGATAAATTACAATATTATTTTCTTCATCTTGATCTATATGAATTTTCATCACCAATTCTTTCATGAGCATATGTAATTTTTTCAAAGTAGAATAGGGATTTCCACAAGACATTAAAGTTCTTATAACTTGTTCTGATGGAAAGTCTTCTTTCAAATCAGATTTGTAGTTCTTCCAAACCTCTAAAATTTCTTCATATCCTACAACCTTATCAATATTTAACAATTCTTCAATAATTTCCTTGCATTTCTTCCTTTCTATAGTTAGATGCGGATCATCTAATAAATTTCGAGCAAAAGAATCTCGAATGACCAACTGAACTAAAATTGGAGCCAAATCTCCCTCCAAATCTAAAAACCCTTTTGTAAAAGCTGCACTTGTTACCTGACATCGGCCTTCGTCACTTGAGTAAATCTTTAAATCGTGTCTAAAGGTAGAATGAAGTCTTAGCAATCCCTCCGAGTCACCTGGATATAATGTAGCTCTCAAATGTTTCCCAAGTTCCTCAGCCTGTTCGCATCCTATTCTAGTGAGTTCTCCTCCCCACTTTGCTACCAACAATACTGTTTTTTTATTGTTTAAACTGTTTTCTGCATGTACAATTTGTTTTAATTGTACCTTCCTATTTACCCCAGAAAATCCTTTTCCATCACCCAGAAATGCCTGTAATTTTAGATGATTATTTAAAACTTTACATATTGTATGGATTTCATTATCTGACAAAATTTTTGAATGATCTTCAAGATACATGAATAAATTTTCCAAGATAAGTGTATTTTTTACCAATAAAAGAGAAAGCTCTTCTGGAGATTTGAGCCTTGTTTCTTCTTTCCCATCTGAAATCAACGAAATAATTCTGTGGTCTTGAGTTTCAAACTTCAACTTTAGCTTGGGCTTTCTGACCCCGTGTCTCATTATCACAATAACTGTGCTAAGCTCATCTTTTTGTTGTTCCTGTTTCACATTACTGTTAAATTTGGAATCATCTTGAATTTCAGAGTTTTTCTCGTTGAATTTTTTTGTTAGTGAAATCATATTTTTTTTCTTTTCAAATTTGATCATTGGTATGATTTTATTCTTTTTAAAGAGCTTTTTAATAAATAATGATGTAATAATTTGAGCACAATCATTATAATATTTTTCATTTCCTTTAACAAAACTAAATCCATTTACATCACATACAACTGATTTTCCAGTGACAGTTCTTAGGATATCGAAACCACAGATTGTTTGATTAAATGCTTTAACAATCTGGTGAGCTATTAACTTTTCCTCGTAACTTAACATAACAGAGTATCGGACTTCCTTTCCTTTTTCAGTTCTCTGTACTTTTCCATCCAAACAAGGAGACTTTCTTGCTTCGGCATGAGCAAACATTGGACCGACTGTATATACTTTAATATCGGTTCCAAATGTAGGTAAGAACTTTTCATAAATGTATGTCCCATCCTTTCTGATCTTCCATAAACTTGGGTCATATTCACTACTTCTATCCCCAATTTTTCTAAACAATTTCTTACATCCCCCTCCACTATTCTCTGGGTAGTATATCCAATTATCGTGGTTATCAGAAAATATTGGCTTTTCAATGAAGGGTTTCTGTATTTTGTGCCCTTTATATGTAATGAAGTCGTACTCCTCATAAAATATATCATGATTCTCTTCAGATAGTTCACTATGATTTATTATTATGCACTCCGGTCTTGGTATTTTCCACTTGTCCAAAACATTATATATTTCCAATCTACTTCTCATAAGAATTTGCTTTTCTAAATCATTTAATATTATTGGTTTTTTTAATTTTGCATATGAAATTGCTTTATTTAATGGAAATCCAGTGGAATAAAATGAAATCAAACAGTCTACTTTAGGCCAATTTAATATATCTTCATTCAATATCATGTCCTGCATAAATACTATTATTGTAAATTCTCCTGTCTCTGTTATTCTATTTAAAATACTCTTCATTGGGGGACTTTCTACTTTGTTTTCCATCGCACAAACTCCCAAAGTATATTTTCCATTTCCTAATATATAAAATTTACTCATAATCAAAAAAAATTTTCTCAAATTTTTTGGAAGTAACGTTCCTTCGTTCTATAATAAGTAAAGCTTACGTACATATTTCAACTTCACATGCAAATGCTTGCAACACCTTGCATTCGCATGCATGCATGTACATTACTTACTTACACGTAATGTGGACAGGTAAAATATTGCAAATAGGCAAAAAATATATATTAATTAATAGACTAGGGAATTAAATAAAAATTTCCAAACTTATTAAATTAAAATATTAACAAAAATAAATCACTACAGGATTGATTTGAAACCAAACAAATTACTTTTTGTTAATGAAAAGTTTCAAAAGTTGTTCTCGGCTTTTATTTGTAAATTTGGCAATAACATCATCATTGATTGCCTCTCTATTCTTTTGATGGTTCTTAGTTAATTTAACCAATTCTTGCACAAGAATCGATTTAATTTCGCCGGAAAGCATTTCTCCAGATGAGTACTTCTTGCCGATCTCTTCAAGCTTTTCATCATCCTCCATAAGGAAACGGAGGTATTGCCATGAGACATCAACATCAAGATTTGCTCCAAGTCTACGTTGTTCTTCTTCTGTAGCTTGACCTCCAGAAAATGCATATTTCATAATTTTATTTCGAATGGATTCCTCATTATCATTTACAAAAATAGACGAGTTTTGGACACTTGCACTCATCTTGGTTTGAGAACCCTGAAGCGATGGGAGGAAAATAGAGTGGATTGATGAAGGCTTTAGATATCCAAGCCTTGGGGCAACGTCTCTGACCATTCTAAAGTATGGATCCTGATCAATCGCATGGGGCACCAAACAATGAATATCAGTTCTTCCACCAAATATATGTGGGAATGAACTTGAAAAGGCTGGAGCAGCTTGAACTGCTGGGAAAGCAAACTTTCCAACATTGCAAGAGTCCTTAAATCCAAAAATGGACTTGATTTGCGAACAAGATATTTTCTTTTCAATTCTCAAAATATCTGGATATAGTTCTGCAATGTACTCAAGATTTGTGAAAATGAAAGTCAATTCTGGGTCGAATCCACATGCAATGATATCTTTCATATTCTCATATGCGTAATTATGAGTTTCTTCAAGCGTCAAGTTGCTCTTGAATATAAACTTTTCATCATCAGTCAGTTGGATTACTAATGGAACTTTAAATGTGTCTTGAAGATATTTAGTAAAAAGGAATGGGACTAGATGCCCTACATGCAATGATTCAGACGATGGACCTCTTCCAGTGTACAAATAAAATAGCTCACCCTTCTCGTATACATCTAATATCTTCTCAAAATCACGATGAGAAAGAAAGATGTTTCTTCTAAAGAAATGATGAGCTTTTTGACCTGTCAATCTTTCCATTCTCTCAATCATATCTTTGGTAATCAATTTGCATCCAAATTTATCGATTAGCTTATTGTAATCTATTCCGTAAGCATTGTCAGCCTTAACTTCCCAAGGATTTACCAGTTCATCTCCAATAATATCCAGGTTTATTGAAATGGGTAAAGAGTCCTCTAAGCTTGGAACAATGAACTTTCCATCCTTAATATCTTGGATTGAATATTCCTCACAGCAAAGGTCTTTAAAATTCTCCTCTGAAGCTCTTACTAAAGGATTCTCAACCTTGAAGTTTACTAGTAAAGCAGAATTCTCATGATCTAAAGAAATATTTTCAATTAAAACATTTCCAATATCCTTTGTATTCCTTAATACTGGGTTTCTAGTTGCAGACAAATAAAAATTGCGCAATGTTACAATACGGAGCTCAATATCATCCGGAATAGCTTGATCACTTTCAAGATGTTCACTACCATAAATCGAGGCGGCTTCTTTGCTGAGGATTTTGAAGACTTGGAAAAAGGAGTTCTCTTTTATTTTATAACTAATAATATTGTTAAGTTCCTCTAACGTATCATCATTCATTTCAATCTCCTTTGAAAGAGAATAGTTAAAAGATACCTTTTCATTCTTGAATTTAAGCTTGGAAACTTTACCAGATAGTCCAAACAAAGTTGAAATGGATCCTTTCACAACACAGAGAGCAGAAAATAATATGGGATTTTTTGTAGACATAATTCACAAAAGAATTAAAAAATTGATTTATTTTTTTTAATAATTTTGGTTATTTTTTGTGCCGGGACTTTTTTTACCTCCAATACATAGAGGGAATTGCACAAAAATATGCTCCAAAGAACGAAAAGAAACCTAAACGTATTAAATGATTTATACATAAAATATATCAAAATTTATAATGCTCAAAGACTTCTTACAAACTTTTGAGCGCTATTCCCTTCCTGAGAAGTCTGAATATTTGGAAATCTCAATTTTGGTTGATCAAGACTTGGATCCTAAAGAATATTCTAAATTGAGTGAAGCTCACTTTCTGCAATTATTAATTCTAGCTCAAAATCAGTTAAAACTTTTCCTAGAGTCTAGATTTATACATGAAGCAGTTCCAGAAAATTCAAAAATTATTGCAGTAAGCTCAAATCTACCTTTATTAATTACTCTCAGTTTTTTACTGGAGGATAAGAAAAAATCTCTTTTGGTATATGATGAATTGGAAGATTGCTTTATTGGATCTTTTACTTGCTTTGACGCATTATTAATTTTTTATATACTATATATTCTTGTCAAAAATGAAAATAGTGAAGAAATAGATGATAATTTTCCATTCAAAACATTAGAAGAACTTTCAAAATGCAGTATAAAGCATTGGTTAAAGAAAGTTTTGGATACAAATGAAGCTCTTTCCAAAAAGCTAATTACTATGTCAGAAACATTATATGAGGGATTAAAGCTTTGTTTGGATTTGGAATCTAATTACAAGAGAATTAAATTAAAAGATCAAGAGTTTAATTATAATGATTTGGGAACATGGGTTATTGAAGATAGAAATGATTTATCAGAGTCTAAATCTTTTAAAGAAGAATTGGGATCTAAATCAATGGGATTATATCCTATATGTTATTTTTCACCTCTAACTATTCTTTCTGACCTAGTACAGAATTTACAAATTTGTTCAGGAAGTATCCCTAAAGAAAAATTTCAACCAGAAGATGAGGTAGCAACTGCTGCAGAAAAGGATGATCCCGATTGTGATATGACCCCTCAAGGGAGTGTTTTTGGTAGGGTATTTCACAATAAAGTATTAAAACATCTAGGAATGGGGAAAAAAGTCCCCAAATCTTTAAAAGCAAGTTCTCCATTAAGATTAGCTCTGGAAATGTTTTTAAAGGAAGGATTGACTCATATTCCAATCGTGTTTGAAGAAGACAATACATTTACAGGAACAGTTTTAACTATGGAAAAGTGTTGTATGTATCTTGCAAGATGCGTTTCTAATCAAGAAAAAGCACTAATGGAAGATTCAATTGAGAATATTTTCAATATATATAATAAAGAAGCTTATGACACACTGGGAAACACAGTGATTCAGCTATCAGGGTTGAATTGTGGAAAAGGTTGTTTTGAATATAACAATAATAGTGATATTTCAACATCAAAAATCGATACAAGAAAGATTGGGGATGAAAAAGAATTTAAGGAAGAAAACCAAGTTAAGGATAACACAGAAAATGATGGTTGCAACTCATCATTTTTGGTTGATATATGTTTGAGTGGTGCAATTTCTCATATTTTATTATCAGAAGATCAATGTTTGATTCTGGTTGATAAGAAAACTAATCAAGTTACCGCATTATTGACAGCTTTAGATATTTGTAAGCTTTTGACTGGCGCGCAAACTCAAGAATAACAAGGAAAAGAAAAGTAAAACATGTCGAATAAAGATGAGAATGATGGATCTGTGTTGTATGAAGAGGTACTTCCAGACTCATTCTATGATGATCCTGAATTTATGAAGTTTTACAGTTTAAAACTTCCAATGAAATTAGCTAATGAATTTTCAAGATTTGTTAATAATGACCAGTTTACAAAGAGATTCCCTCACATAAAAAGAATGCGTAAAGTAGTTATTAAAGAGAATGACTTGGAATTGAGAAATTTCTCAAGCAGTTCAAATGATATCAGAGTAGAGATTTTAATAGGTGAAACACAAGAGTGTTTGCCTGTTGAAGCTGATAATTATTTAAAAGAAAACCATATTGATAAAATTTGGAATGTAATAGAGGTTCCAAAGAATCCTCCATTAACTAGGGAAAAGTTTTCCCAACTTTCAAAAATTTGGCCTTTATCATTTTTAAAGCCAAGATTTACTCCAGAAGTACTATCAGATCAAGTACAACATGAATCTGATAAGTTTGTAAAACTTGCTTGTAAGGTTGGAGAGTTTGCACAGTCTATTGGAAATCCCCCAAGAGGATGTGTAATAACTTTAAAGGGAAAAATTGTTGCTATTGGAGAGGATAATAGGAATTCAGATTATCCTTGGATGCATTCCGTTATGAAAGCCGTTGATAACTTTAGTAAGCGCGTATGCTCATCATCTTTATCAATGCCAAAAATGACTAATTTACTAGATTCTAAAATACAAGATGAAAATCAGGGAAGCCAAAACAATGAGGATCACAAAGATCACTTGATTGAAATAAAGTCTAAATATAATATTTCTGAAGATCAAATACTTTCAGATTCAGAATTAAAAGATCAATATTTATGCACGAATGGAATCGCATATCTCTCACATGAGCCCTGCATTTCATGCTCAATGGCATTAGTGCACTCCAGAATTTCAAAAGTATTTTATATGCACAAAGATAAAGAAAGAGGATTTCTTGGAAGTAACCACAAATTACATTGCGTTTCTGAATTAAATCATCACTATAGAGTTTTCAGGGCTAATATTGATTAATATTATTCTCAGAGGAATTGGCGGGAACCTGTGCGAGACATCAAAAGAGTCTGGGCAGGCAAAAGGAGACACCCGCCTAAATGTTATTATATAAAATATATATATATATAAATAATATATAAAAGAGGGTATGCAACAAAAAATTTGAGACCTCAGACAAAAAGTTTGGGACACAGGAAGGAACAAACGGTAAAAGTACAAGAGTAATTAAGATTTAGAGCTGTTTAGTTTGAATTAAGTTAATAATGGATATCAATTTATTGAACCCAGATCCCAGAGTTGAAGCTCAGAAACATAAGTTAAAGCGTTTGATTCAAAGTCCAAACAGCTTCTTTATGGATGTGAGATGTCCAGGTTGTCTTCAGATTACAACAGTTTTCAGTCATGCTCAGAGTGTTGTATTTTGTGGAAACTGTTCTGCTCCATTATGTCAGCCAACAGGTGGAAGATGCAAACTTACTGATGGTTGCTCTTTCAGACGTAAGAATGACTGATATCTTTTCGAGTCTCACAAAAATTTCAGGAACGACTCTCTGCTCTATGATATGAAGTTGCGAAAGGTTCAATATTGAAGTATTAAGCTAGTGCAGGAGATAGAAAAATAGATTTCTGTTTATTCTAGTGTCAGGAGAATTAACTATATGTTTTCATCATGCTTTTTTTTTTCTCTAAGTTGACCATATATCTTTAAGTTAATATTTCATTAGATTGTGGATTTGGAGGATGTTTTAGAACTTGATCTTGCGTATTGTGTTGTTAAAGAGTTAGGTAACGAAACTGAAGGTAGGAGAAAATACTAGGAAAGAGAAGAGGGCGAGAAAGGGATAGAGTAGGTGATAATGGATTAAGAGATAAATATATGAGACCATTTTAGATTTTGTAGAAGAAAGAGTATTAGTACTAGGTATAATTATGTTTTAAGATTTGAATAGTAAGACTGAATTAATTTAGTAAGTGATTCGATTATAGTGGGAGGTAATTCAGAATTACAATTTAGCATATCAGAACTAAGCCATCCAGGAAAGAGTTTCTGAGAAATGAGTCTAAGCTTGTGAGAAAGAGATCTTCTGGCTTTGATTATAGATGATTTGCTGACTCCAGTAGCTTTAAGTAAATCATTAAAAGAGATATTTCTACAATATAATTTGAACGAAAAGTATAATGATGCAGAAATTATGGGAGTACTAGAAACCCCATTAGAAAGCCATAATGGATTAAGGATGTCATCATGGTTATTTAAAGAAGCATGATCTTGATCAAGGGCAATCGTTTTGAGAATAAGTAAAGAAAAGTTTTTGGCCTTAATGAGAGAATCTAAAGAGGTTTTCGCCTCGGTTTTAGTTTTGAGGTGTTTCATAGAGTTTAAAAAAGAACCAGGATTTGAATTGTAATTTCTCAACTTTTTGGATTCCAAATCAATGGATGAGTCTTTAATTAAAGAATCTAGCATTAAATTTCTGATATCATCAGTTTCTTTCTCCGGGTTTTGGAAAATTATAGTTTCCTTTTGGTATTGCTCATTTGCATTCTGAATCGTCTTTTCTTTGAGAAACTTTTCAACTTTATAACATAGGTGGTTTAGAGACTCTTCAATGGAAGGATTTGGAAGATTCTTAATTCTTAGACGAGTACAAATTCGTTTAATTAGGCTAGCAAAGCTTCTATAATTTTTGGATTTAAGCCTGGATGCAATATCTAGTAGTGAAAGGTATCCACCATCCTTTCTAACTGATATGTATGCGGATGCTGATATCAGAGATTCTATTCTAGGGATGCTTTTTGGTGTATTTTTGTAGGACTCCAAATATGCATTAAAAATACGCACAGACTCATTAAATTGGGAAATACTTAGCTCAGGAATGATATGACTAAGAATCCTCTTTGCAGTCTTGCTTGAATGTTCCAGTGAACGAGCTTTGAACTCTTTTCTTGAGTATCCATATGCATTTGGCCTATTTAGATAGGAGCTATGGGATAATGAATTATCATCATTATAATCGCTAGTAAAAACAAATCTCATGGCAAATCAAATCGAAAGTTTTGAATTTGAAGCTTGGTTTTACATCTTCACTCAGAGTTTTACTATCTATAACTTTTTTGATATCTCAAAAAAAAATTAATATTTGTGCTTCGAGAATAAAAAACGGTAAATAGAAATGTTGGTAAATATGGCGCGTAAATCATGCACTTTCAAGTGATGACACGTAATGTAAGTAGAATTCGCATGTGGGGGGAAGGAGGAAGCAATAAATGCAAAAAAGCAAGAGACAAAGGTCAAGTTGTAATTATATATGTACATATAAATATAGAAAAGCTAATAATCTTTGGAAATTTGGAAGGATTTGGGATTATTTAAAAGTTCCCTTATATTTTCAACAAGTAGTTCGCTTTTAACAGAGTTCTTTTCATCTATTGGTGTAGAATGTAACTGAAGAACGCATTCAAGAGCAATAATTAGGTCAAGAGGGAGCTTCTGAGGAATCATTCTTATGGACCATCTCAGTCTTTGCCAATTTGAGAAGAATTCGTTTTCATCTGAGTAAGTCGAGTAGCTGGTGTCAAAAGTAGAGTCTGTTTTAGAAGAAGCTTTTTCAAGGAATCCAAGTTCTATAGCCTTGATAATAATTTTTCTGGCCCAATATAGAGATCCAGCCTGGTTCCACTGGTCAGTTTCAAGCTTTAAAAGTTTTCCCATGTATTTAATTTCAGAATCACTGCTTGAATTCTTGGATGATTCACAAGAAAGAGCCTTATAGAAGCTTCTAGAAGCCTCCTGGTAGTTCCCAGCTTTTTCCAAGGAAATTCCATGGTTGTACCAAAGGAAAGCATCCCCAGGAGATTGGTTTAGAGCTTTTTCGTAAAGTTTTATCGAGTAAGCGTGAAGATTAAGTCTGGAATAAATTTGAGCGATTCCAAAAATGGCCTGAACATTTGAGGAGTCGAGATTCAAGGCGGTTCTGTAGGCAAAAAGGGAACTCCTGATATCCCCTAATTCATGAAGAGCATAACCGCAAAGCACCCAAGTTTGGCTTGACCTTGAATCCATAAGAAGAGCTCTCTTGTAGAATCTGAGAGCTTTGTATTTATCATTAGTGAGCCAATGATAGATTCCAAGTACAACGCAAGTATCAACAGAGTATTTGGAGAGCTCTACACACCTTTTTGCAAGAAGATTTAGTTCTTTAATATTCTTTGATTCAGAATATATGGAAGCTAGTTCTATGGCATTTCCCAAGTAAGCTTTGTCTTTGCTAAGAATGGAATCGTGAGCTTTTAATGCAGTTTCAAGGTCCCCAAGCTCTCTGTTACATCTGGCAATTCTACTTTCAATATACGGACTGTTATCTTTTACTTCCATGGATATTTGGTTATATTCGCAAAGAGCTTCCTTCCATTTCCCAGTAGTTTCCAGATAAAGAGCATAGGCCAAGTGAGCGTACAAGCTTTCATTCAGCCCAAGAGAATTCAAAAAGTCTTTGAATGATGAATCTCTCAAGCTCCTTGATAATCCAGAACTCTGCTTCTTTTTAAAGGGTTGAAGTCCAAGATTTCTATGCAAATTCTCATTTAGAAATGTATCATTCTGGCTGAGATCACTCTTTTCCACATCTTCACATGGCTTAAATGATGAAACTATGTTTCCTTGTCCATTTGAAATAAAATTTCTCACCAAATCCTGCCAACAACTCCAATTCAAAGGGTCCTTCTTTAAAGAATTTATTTGAAACTCAAGAGCCTCCATATACCTATTCTGTCTGTAAATAACAATACTGACCAACCATTCCAATAATCCTACAACCTCTGGTTTTTCATCCATATTTGAATTGTTCAGACAAGTCAAAAAGTTTAAAACCTCCATTTCTATTTTTGAATACTTTAAGGAAGTCATACTTGCTTCAGATGGAGGAACCACCAGATCCTCCAATCTATCAGTCTTTGTATTCTGTCGTTCCAATGAAAGTAATTGATAATAATTCTTCATGAACATTGCGATACCCGATTTATTTAAAGAAATTTCATCGTTCAGGACTCCAAAAGCTCTCGTGAACTCTAAAGATTCAAAATAACTACGAGCTCGCAATAAAGCTAAGCTCTGTTTAACGCTCAAACCCCCAAATATTTGCCCATCCAAATTCAACTCTACCTTTTGTGACCCCAGTTGATCATCCGAGCTTAGACTAAACAGCTCTCCGAGCCATTGCTCATTCGAACGAAGACCCAGGAAAGAAAACCGAAAGCAAGCCTTTAGGATATCCATCGCCATCGATATATTGCTCACTGTTCAATTCCCGAGTTATTCTCTCTTTCTTTTCTATTTCTTCCTCACACTGTGGGTAAATCCCGTCCAGAGCTTCCTGCCAAAAACTGCGCGGGCTTCAGCACTCTCAAAGTTACTTGTTACAAAATGCCGAGCATATTTTGGATATATTTGACTTTTCATCTATTCATTGGAGTATTTGCAGAAGACAGCAGCTCTGAGAAACTTTTGAAATCTTTAGTGTTTATCAGCTGTGTGGATGGCCAGAAACAAGATAAATCAGGTAATTATGTAAGCCAAGAGTATTGGAAAGCAATTCAATCTGACAAACCAGATGCTTTATTTTGGATGGGAGATTCTGTTTATACTAAATGTGGGTCTCCAGTATGTGTAAGTAAGGGATACCTTGTTCAAAGTAATAATTCATTTTATAGAGACCTTTTGAAGACTGGTTTATTTGTTGATGGTACTTGGGACGATCACGATTATGGTGTTAACGATGGTGGAAAATACGTTGCTTTTAAAGACGAGAGTCAGCAACTATTTTTAGACTTTATTTCTCTTCCTAAGGATTCTCCAAGAAGAAATAGGAAGGGTGTTTACTCATCACATACTTTTGGTCCTCCTGGAAAGCAAATTAAAGTAATTATTTTGGACACAAGGTATCATAGAGATAATTATTACGTTCACGAAAGATATGGTATTTTATCTTTCGCTCATTTGGATACTCCATTTACCAGTATTTTTGCAGCATCTCTTCGTTTCTTTGCATCTATTTTTGGCTATGGGCATTCATATCAAGGAGATATGTTGGGAAAGGAGCAATGGGATTGGTTAGAGAAAGAACTTAGTAACTCTAAGGCTCTTGCTAATATTATTATCTCATCTATACAAGTTACCACACAATACCCAATTGTTGAAGGTTGGGGACATTTTCCAAAGTCTAGAGAAAGATTGTTTTCGCTTATTAAGAAGACAAAACCAAAAGGACTATTCTTCTTATCAGGGGATGTCCACTGGGGTCAAATCTTTGAGTCTGACGATTCTCAGAAGTCATTAGTTGAAATTACTTCAAGTGGAATGACTCATAGCGTAAGTGACCGAATTCTGGATAGTTTTGTTATTTCTACAACATTACCAATCTTTACGGGCTGGTCTTTGAATGACAAGTCTCCAAATTACTTTATTAGAGAAAACTATGGAAAACTTGACTTTGAGTACTTATGTACAGATTCTAAAGAATGTTCAGGAATCATAGTTAAGGCCACTATTAGGGATTTGAATGGAGATATTAAGCTAAAGAAGATTTTCAAATTTGATAATGAAAGTAATGAAAATCATATCGAGGCTATTTCTAAAATTCCTCAAATGATTGTTGAAAAATCAGCAAGACAGATATTTGGTAGATTATGCATAATAATCGTCTCAATCATTTGGGGTATCCAGATTGTCATCGTATTCTTATACTTCATATTACGTATAATCACGTCATTCACAAGACTCTTTTCAAAGAACAATAGCAAAGCAAAGAGTGAATAATACTTATAAATCATTTAAGTTGGGTTAAAATCAAATCTGAGATCAGGAAAAGGTTGAGATCTCAATTTCCTATTACTAATCCTAAACCAAATCATCCAAGTAAAGTACTGAAGGAAAAGATGTCGATCCAAGTTAGTTGATTTATTTAACATAATTCAAAAAATAATAGCCTAATTAATTTTGTTATCTCGAGTTCAGAGATTCTAATGAAACCTTTCTTAGCATCTTTCTTGCCTTCTTGTTCCAGTTCTTTATCTTGTCAGTCCTTGTAATTACTTGTACTCCCGAAGAAAGTATTTCCCTATTCATTTTGGCTTGTTGTTTTAGTCTTTTTCTTTCCTTAGCTTCCTTTCTTGCTTTAGCTCTCTCCTCTTTTTCAGCCAATTCTATCCCTCTGATTCTTTGAATTTCCTTTTTCTCCCTAATCCTCTCCTCATAAGTCTTCTTCTTACCAGTGACTCTTTTTTGAAGTTTGGATTTTAGATTTGGAGTATCTTTCCAAGGTCTTCCACTTTCCCTTTGGCTTTTGTTTTCGTAAAGCAAGATTGAGCTGTCTGACATAATCTCTGCTTCTTTAGCTATTTGTATTTACCTGCGTTAACTCCTCTTGATTAATATTTGTCAGTTTGAATTTCTTATAGAATATTGAAATGTTTAGGCGCCAAAATGCTGCATTTGAATTGACCATATTTATCCAGAATTAGAAGAAAATTCATGAGCCCATTTTCTAAAAGTAAGTGGAAAGTTGTTATAAATAAATAACTAGATATTTGCACACATAGAGTTTCTAAAGATTTATATTTAAATAAGGTTCTATAAAGCTCTTTCCAGTTCAAATACCTGCAATCTCAAATAAAGATCCTGTTCTTGAAATGAATAAAAATATTTAAGTAACTTAATTAACCACTAGATTTCGTTAAAATAGTTCAAGAATAAAGTTGAAATATATTTTTATAAAAAGAATTTAATCCAAAAATCCTTTTACAAAAAAACTATTAATAGTCATAGATATTGGCGCCAAAACTCAATGAATACAGTTAAAGGTCCGGAATTGATTTTTGATGTTCTTTAGTGGATTCGGAGGAAGACAAGGAAGCCCAAATCCAGATTCTGGAAGTGGTGATAAAGATTCTGGAGGAAAATATACGGGTGGGAATGGAGGGGGAAGCATTAATGGAAACTTTGACCCAACAGCTCTGGAGAGAGGAGCAAAAGCTCTGAAACAATTAGATTCTTCTCCTAATGCGCAAAAAGCATTTGAAATTATAAAGCTCCAAGAGAAGACAAAACAGAAAGAGCTTGAACGAGATATTGAACAGAGTTCTGCTTATAGGTCAAAAGCAAATCTAGAGAGAACTCGAATAGAGGCTGATGAGAGAAGAAAAACAATTACTCATCAGCAGGAGGAGGAGAGGGCTACATCCCAATACAAGGCAAAGCTTGAGACAGAGGCATACTACAAAAAGCTGAAAGAACAAGAAAGCCAGAATGCCAGGATGCTAAAACAACAACACGACAAGTTTTTGGAACAGGAAGAGATTAGAAAAAAGAATGAACGAGAAATATTGGAGATGAAAAGAAGGCAATCAGAATATGAGAATAAGCTGCAGCAGGAGAATATTAAAGTGAGGATTAGGGAAGAAACTATTGGAAGGATTAAAGCTGAGAGAGAGAATGCAGATATAAGATTGGGTGAAATTAAAGCCAAAGCAAAAGAAAGTAGAACAACCCATTTAGAATCAATTAAAACAATTTTTGGAGGTATTAGAGAAATGGGGAGCTCTTTATACCAAGATAAATCAAAGCTTACAATGTTGGTTGGAGGCTTAACAGCAATGGCTTTTGGAATTTATGGAGCAAAGAATACTACAAGAGTAGTAGCAAATATGATAGAAACTAGCTTTGGAAGGCCAAGTCTTATCAGGGAAACCAATATGAGTTTTCTAACAAGACACGGATTAAAAGTAAGAAACAACTTCTTTTCTCCAGCAATCGCTTTCAGACTTTTAGGACTGAGAAATAAACTAGTAAAAAAACCAAAAGTCTTTGAAAATATTGTATTGCCATCTGAACTTGAAAATAGACTAAATTGGACTGTAAATACTTTGGTGAACTCAAGAAGATTTGATGTACCATTTAGAAATATGTTGCTTTGGGGAAAACCTGGAACTGGTAAAACCATGTTTGCTAGAAAGCTTGCAAAGGAAAGTGGATTGGATTATGCTATAATGTCAGGAGGAGATGTGGGAAAACTAGGAAAAAATGGAGTAACAGAATTAAATAAAGTCTTTGATTGGGCTCGTAAATCAAATAAGGGAATGCTGCTATTTATTGATGAGGCTGAAGCATTTTTGTCAAAAGGAAGAGAATCCACAACTTCCAGTAAATCTGAAAATTCCAGAAATGCGCTCAGTGCTTTTCTCCACCAAACTGGAACAGAATCTAAAGATATTTGTATTTTACTTGCCACAAATGTCCCAGGAACTTTGGATAGTGCTGTAATTGATAGGGTAGATGAAGTTTTTGAATTTCCCAATCCTGGCTTTAATGAAAGGCTTAAACTTATTAAGCAATTTCTAGAACTTAATTTCAATTGTTCTTACGAATCAGGGAAATTTATTAATTTACCATCATTATATAATTCAATTAAGATTCATCCCTCTTTAGACCAAACATTTTTGGATGTCTTAGCTAGAAAGACAGAAGGGTTTTCTGGAAGACAACTTTTCAAATTAGTCTTGGGAATGAAATCAATAGTGCTTGGATCGGGGGTGGAATCTCTCACTCGTGAGATTGCTGAGTCTGCTCTTTCTTGGAAGCTTGATGGCGAAAATAACTTGAATTTGAATTCCTCTTATTCTTCTACTTCTTCGAAATCTTCTGCAAATCAATCTTCACACATAAATTGTGATAATTCTAATAGTGATTTAACGAATTTGGAGTAAAGGAATCCAACTTTATATCAGATTATTAATGAAACCTTATGAAATTGTTTTGATTATAAACATCAGAAAAATATTTATTGCGTTTAACCTTGAAATATTAAAAAATTCCATGAGACATTAGTTCTTTATATTAGATTCTTCTCCAGAATGATAATAACTAATAAATATCATATTACTCTCCAAAAACTATTCATCCTTCTCCTTAATTTAAGTTCCAGCTCTTGTTAGTGATTAAACTATTTTTTGTATATTTATATTTTTTATTGTACTTGTTCTATTCAAAAAAAAATAAAAAATTTTGTTTCAAAATTTCAGTAGAACTCTGTTATTCTAAAGTATGAAAATTGATTATTGTTACGTGGCATTTGTTACAGCAGTGCATGTGGTCAATTTGCACATGCAAACAAATACATGCAAATGAGCATGCAAACATTACGTGTATTACATGCAAGGCCAATAAATGATTGGAGAGAGGAAAATAATTAGAAGAAAAAGGTAGAGATGAGGTTTAGAGTCTGCTGAAGTGCATATTATTTGTGGAAGTATTGGAAGGAGTTGAGCTCTAGATCAGATAATATTGATTAGATAAAATCTGTTGATTAAGAAAAAATTAGAACAATTTTTGACCACATGTTTAACCTAAAACTCATCATTTAAATCCGGAAATTAAGTAAATTGATTAGAGAAATATTAATTATTAAAGAGTTAAAAAAGTTGAATAAAAAATGTAATAACTAGTAATTAAAGTTATCAAAACTTCAAAATATTCAAATATAAAGCGAGAGATAATTGTAATAAGCATAAAATAAAATATAAGTTTTTGATTATTTATTTGAATCCATTTGACCAAGATTATTATTCTTTTCTTAAATCATACATGCAAGATTAACATATACCGGTATGCAATCTGGCGCGCATAACACTCTAAGATTACGTGTGGGTAAATGGTTTATTCCAAGCTGAATCCAAAAATAAGAATTAATATTAGAAAGAAGAAACAAGAGAGATAAAGTTGTGGTAAAGACAAATAAAACAATAACTTAAGATTTCGTGGAAGAGGTAAAATAAATGAACCAGGGAAAAATTTTAAGAGGTTTGGGATTTTTGATATTAGCGATTTGCTTGAATGTAGAGGTTAAATCACAACAAGTCAGTACAACAATTGAATCTGATCTGTCACTGAATAGCGACATAAGCAAAAATGGTGGCGCAGAGCCAATCAAGGAGGTGGCAAGTTCGAATGGAACAATGAATTCAACTTCTATTACTGAAAGCTCAGAAGAGAATTTGGGAAACAAGTTGAGCAATCCAGAAATTATCCCAGTAAATATGAATTTTACAGAAGATTCATGCTTTAATAGAACTTTGCCAATTAACTGTGATAATTCGAATAGCACGTTGTTGGTTCCAATTACGTCTAGATTCACAACAACAATTGTTGGAGATTCATACAAATTTGGAATGAGTTATGAATTCAAATCAGAAGATGATTCGGAACTAATTTCATTCAAGTTGGGCTCTAAAGAGAATAGTGCGATCGTAAAAATAAGTTCATTAGTGAATGGAACTCAAGTAAATGATGGAATAACAACTTTAGAGTTGAAAGGGTGCCAAGATGATTTTACGATTGCTAATGATGCAACAAATTCTACTTTAGGGATTGGTAGGATGACTTTTGTAATGGTTTTGACAAATACAACAATTTCCTTCACTTTAAATAACTTGGTATATAATATTTTAAATATTAACCTTGCAGAAAAGCCTATTAGAATTTCCAAGATCCAAACATCTGGACTTGAAAATGTAAGAATTTCGGTAATTCCATTTATAGAAAATAACGAAATGGAAAACTGCGTTCTAAGTGTACCAGTAACTGGTTCTAGTATATCAAACTTGAATATATCTCCATACTCAAAGACTTGTCTTTCATCAAATGTTATAATCCCAAAAAGTACTTTAATTCCTGGTAGCCAAATATTATTGGGAATACCGGGATCAGTATCAAGTAAATCTGTAAAGATGCCATCAACAACTCACGTGATATTAAATTCAAATTCAGGATTAATTCTTTTCCATCTCATTATTAATGATAATGGACTGTTTCTTAAAGGGACAAGCGGCACTGATATTATAAGATCTAAGGGAGGATATTTCCCTTTACAAAGCTATGGATTCCAAAGTTATGCAATTAAATTAGTCTTTACTTCTTTGTTTGTCACAATATCAGTCAATGGCTTCTATGCATTTGACCCAATCGTTATTCCAAATGGGGAAATTCCATATGGAATAACCTTTGAAGGGCTTCACCGTAAACCTACATCCACTGTGCTTCCAACAAGGCCCTGCACAAGGTATTCTTATTCAGGAAGTGGAACATGCTCAATCGACGGAATACTTCCTGTGCTTAAGTCAAGTAATTCTCAGTCAAAAGATAACCATGGACAAACTTTTGTAGCTGTTAGAGTGGCTTCAGATTCCACTGAAGATAAAAAGAAAACAATGATTAGCTTTGATAACAATGCAGATGTTGCCGAGTTTTTAGTAGGAGTAAATGGAAAAAGTGCGGTTTTGATAACCAATTTAACCAATCTTGATAAAGTTGATTATGAAAATATACCACAAAATGATACTTTTGTGCTTAAAGATGAAAATGCTGGTGGATTACGTAGAAACTACTTTAACAATTTAGAAAATGTCAAAAGTACCAAAGTAAGTAAAACATTGGGCGATTATTCTGTGAATATTAACGGTGATAATATTGATAAGATTTCTTCGGAATTCCAACCAATAAGGAAAAGTTGCGTTCTTGAGCAACACCGAGGTTCTTATATTTCTACTGTATGCGACAGCAACAGGCTTTGTTTTACTTCAGCTTCCACTGGTTCTCCAGTTGGGGGCGTACTTCATTTCATTGGAGGATTTTCCAATGGCGCGTTGAAAGTTGATATATATACAAAAAAGGAAGGTTTTTCTTTTCAAATTGAATACACCAGTTCTGGGAATATTAATGTATTTAGAACTTCTGCAATAAAAGAGAATGAGCCAATTTATAAGGGCCATTATATCAGTAGTGCCACTTCTAGCTCTGGAAGAGGGGTTATTAGTGTTAAAGATCTTGGGCAATTTTTGCTTCTTTCTATTGATAAAATGGAGGTAACCAAAATCTCAAAAGGAGGATATGGGCCAGATGGAAATATTTCCTGTGTTCAGTTCTTTGCAAATGAGTCAGATGATATTTCAATCTTCTTTGAAGTTCAGTAATAAAAATACAAAGAATCTTCAACTTTAGAATTAATAAATTTAATAGAATTTTTAAAAAAAAAAAAGCAACTAGAATTGATTTTATATTAATACCCACATTTCCTTGAAAATATTCCATATGTAGTTTTAATGATAAATCCCAGATTTATCGGTTTCTTTAGCTTTTATAGTTTGCTTAACCATTAAATTTAATCTCAAAAAAACTGCAATGTACTCTACTAAGCTTTTGAAATGAGATACCACAAAGTTAAATACTGATGAGACTTCATCAAATGCATGCATTGTCTGTTTAAGAAGACCTAGAGTATAAGGAGGTACCATTGATGGATGAGCAAACAACCAATAAGTGATCATCGACAGGCGAAAATGCAATAATTGGAGGATTTTAATAAAATAATACCTTCTGTAGTAGCTTCTGTGAGTATTATCCACACTAATGTAATTCCCATCAAAGTCGAAGTTAGAAAAGTCTCTTTCTTCAAGTTCAAATAAAACCAAGTTCTTTCTAAATGCAGCTTCTTCCTTATCTATATTATAAACGAGCCTAGATAAGTATTTACTTGGGAAAATAATAATGGAAGTTCCAATTATGGAGTTAATTATAATCAAAACAAGTAATAAATGCCTTGTATTGGGTATAAACCATGTTCTTGTTATATGCTTACTTAGATCAAGTAATAAAGGCAAGTATATAAAAAGCTTGAATAAATCCTGTACAACAAAAATTGAAAACTTCTCAAAAAGTCTACAATATCTCATAGTATCTTCTTGAATCCTCTGAGACACTCCCTCAATTAAGTAAATATTCTCCCAGTTCTCTAAGAAATACTCTGTTAGTTGCAGTCTCCAAAAGAAAATACTCTTCTTGGACAGAAATGAAGATACCGACTTCAAAAATACAACGGCTAGCTTGTAAGAAATCAATGCAAAAAACGAAGTGTACAGGTCTGAAGCACTAACACTTGACCTATCTTTAACTGCTGCTTGTAACACATCTCCAAATGTTTTAAGTTGAGAGTTCCCAGAAAACTCCAAGTACAACAGAAGTACTGAACATGCGGAAATTGCAGCCAAAAAGAGAAACAACTTGATAAGAGATCTTCTGCTGAGGCCACTGAATAGAATCATTACTGCTACTTTAAAACCCTTCTATCTCTTCTCTCTGTAGTCTCTTGTCTAGAAGTTAACTGATTAGACATACTTGAAACAATAGTTGGCGCTATACGACTTGACATTTTGTAAATCGAAGTTGCCATTAAGACAAAAAAATGGAAATATGATTAGGAAATTTCTTTTCTCCAGTAGGTACTCTGCAAGTACTTGGTTTTACTGTTTCTTGTTAATCATTCTGAATGTGCAATATTCAAAGCTTCATTTGAAAGTGACAAAATGGTTCTCTGAAATATACAATCTTTTGGTCAGTTCGTTCAACTCAAAACCTGGGGAGAGTTATGAGGATGAAATAAGGGAAAAAATGCTAAATCTGCCATTATTCCTCATATTCCTCTGTGTATTTAGAGTATTAAGTAATTTCTTCCTAACAGTAATACTTCTTAATTGGCGTAATTATGAGTCAAAATACTTATTTGATAATTGGAGATTCATTAAAGGAGTGGAAGGAGTGTCTCAAAGAATCCAGGAAGATACTCTTCAGGTTTTGAAGCTTATTTTGAATCTTTTCTTTAAAGTTGTGATTTCTATTTCAAGAAGTCTGGTTCACATTCCAATTTTGATTGAACATAGTAGGAAAGTTTCAGGAATTCCACCGTTTCCAAGTGGATTTGAATATTCTCTTATTTCTTATCTTGCTATATCGATTTCAGTTTCGATTCTTGGGGTTTATTTCACATCCAGGAAAATGAGCTCTAAAATCATGCGAAAGGAGATTGTTGAAGCTGAATTTAGAAAACAGCTTATTTTGGGTGAAGAAGGTATTCCAAGACTTAACTTGTCACTAATAGAAGATACTCTTGTTGATGAGCTCAAGTTGATTCATAGTGATATTTATTTGTACTCTTTTAGATACAGCTTAATCAGCGAAAGCTTGGGGAGTCTTGTTGGATTTCTACCAACTATACTTTTAATTCCAGCTATTGTTAGAAAAGACATCACCATAGGGGGGAGGGCCACTATTATTAGATGCTTCAATACCGTCACTTCGGGCATTACTTGTTTCTTTTTTAATTGGGATGATATTTCTGAACTTTACACCGCTATTAAGAGACTTTACAATCTTGAACAACGTATCAATAAGTGTAAATTGGAGCCTTCAACTTTATTAAATGAGGCATAAATATCCCTGTTTTATTCTACTTTTGACTTTGTGTGAATGGTGCATTTATACACACATTAAATTCCGAATTTTTTTAAAATATTTTTTGTTGGGAATCTGAATTAATTAACTTATTATAACATGCCGTACATTTATAATAAGGGTTTCAAGTGGTTCTTCATTGCTACTTTAGTATTCATATTTGGCTTACTAATTCTTTCTTGTCGAGCTGAAGAAATAGAAGGTGAAGATATTGTTAAGCTTGTGGAAAATGACCACAAACAAGCAGAAGACAATAATCAAGAAAGCCAAAAGCCTTCATCAGAGAAAGTTGTTGAACTTGAGGGGGCTGATTTGTCTAATGAAACTTCGGAAGTTCAAAATCCAGAGCAAATTTATGAAGCATGTGCGTCATTACAGGAATCCTTTGAAAAGGAATGTAGTGGCGAACAAATGGATAAATCTATTCAAAAGTTAGTTGAGGTTTGTAGTGATCCTGTTCCAGATACTCAGGAAGTATTGACTGCTGCTTCTGAGATTACTAGAAATTATAGTGACTCTAATTTTTCTGAAACCACTGAATGCTGGGCTATGGTATATACCACTTCTTTATATATATCCTCAAATAGTCAAGCAGTTGAGCAAGAGGATGATGAATCCCTTGAAATTGAATCTCTGGAGACTGACGATTCACAAATAGAAAGTGAATTTGAAAATAACTAGTTTCAAAAGTTCACCTCAATTTCTTTCAATACTCTTTTTTTAGATATTGGTTTGCCGCTCAATCGTTATGTCAGAAATTACCAGGATTCTAGTCTTAATTAACTTGTTTATTTATTCATATAGTTCTTTGTATTTTAATCTTTTGAATTGAAATGTTGTCATTTGAAGTTATTGAGTTTGAGTTGTCTAATATAGTAAAAACTGTAGAAAATAATATTTTGAATTGGTCTAAAGGTAAGTATAAATTTGGACAATTTACTTTCTGGAGTTGCATGCAAATTTGCAAGTTTTTGCAAGTGCATGTACACCGGTGTTTGCATGCACTAACCTTAGATTTCAGGTAATTTAGAAAATAGAGAAGCAGGGAAGAGGGATAGAGCTAGAGAAGAGAGTCAGGAAGAGCTGAAAAATTGCCCAGAACTTAAAAAAACTAAGTGAATGTAAAAAAAAAAAATGTTCTAAGTACTTAATAAACATTTCAAAGTAATTTTCCATCACTTGATATACTTATAATTGCAAATATAAACAGTAGCAAAATTAATAAAGCTTGGGGTATTTCCATAATTAGTATTTATGCATAATATTAAATATAATGTGGATTAGATCAATCAAATATTAAAATGATATTATTTTCCATTAGTTGAGTTCTCAAAAGAATACTCTTGCCCTTTAATAATTGTATTAATCATATTATAAAGAAGAGAACTCTCGAACATACTATAGTGGTCATATTTACTGTAGCTATCTAAAAATGACTTTGTTACACCCATTGAGGAGGTAAGTTGTTCACACATTTGTCTTAGCCTAATATTTATCTTCTTCTCTTTAATCTCTATATCACTCATTCCTTTTCTAAGTTCACCAAGCTCATTTAAAGCGGTCAAGAGCTCGTTCCAAGCTGATGAAGCTTTTTCTTTCAATACGCTAGGATCTTCTTTTAAAAGAATTCTAATCTCCTGCCTTGCTTTGTTGATTTTGGTCTCAATTCCTGAAATCTTGCGTCCAATTTGTTCTAAATAGCTTAAACTCTTTTCAGATAACATATTCTTAGCTCTACTAAGATTTAAAGTTGAAGCAATATCTTTATAAGCTTCAAAAATGGATAACCTTTTGTCAACTTGCGGCATATTTGGCGCCTTTTTGTTTTGCTTCATTTTAGCAACTTTACTCAAAATTTCAATATGAGCTTTATCGACCAATTTTGAGAAGAATGTAATATGTGTGGTTGCAAGTTGAATACATTGTTCTTCCAAATTACGCTTGTTCTTGATTTTCTCAAGGCGGAGGGAGTGGAACTCTTTGAGATTACCGAGCATTTTCTGAGTAAGTAATAACTGAAGAAGTAGATCTCTATCTTTTCCGCTGCTTAAAGTATTAATACTTCTAGGGGTACTCTTTGTGAGCTTCTCCGTATCAATGGTTGTTTTTGAAGTGTCATTTCTGTTTTGAGTATCTTGAGGATCTTCAATATCATTCTTTTCTCCTTTGTTTTCTGAGACTAAAGAACCTTTAGAGTCCGCCTTATTTTCTAAGTTATCTTCTGATTTAAATTCTGATGTTGGAGTTGACATTTCTGGCCATAGATTCTTTGGAATACTATTTAAAAGCTGCTTGGATTCCTTCCAGTTGATGGGAGCAACATTCTCATTCCCATCCAGGGTTTTTTCCCTTGAATGGAAGAAGTTCTTTGGAAGGAGCTTGTAGAGGTTTTTGGGTGAATTAAAATCAGGACTAGGCCAGTCACTAAGAGTTGGAGTGACTTTAGGGTCTAGTAGATTAGTGTTGAAAGGCTTATATGGGCCTGGCAAGATCTTAAATGGGTAAAATTGACCACTTTGCAACTTGGGTCTGGAACCTCCTATATCAATTTCAATTAAGTGCGGAGAAATGTATCTCCAAAGAAGCTTAAGATCTGGATTATCCTTGGGATTATTGGAGACATTACTAATGACTTGGACACTCTTAACAGTTTCTTCTAGCCAGAATCTTCCAAGAATGTCTTTCAAGGTAGTCCAGATATCGTTTTGTTGAATGATAAAAATGTTGTTGAATCTCAAAGGATATTGATTAACAATACCTTCATCCTGCCAATATAGAAGGATTGGTTTGATTCTTAATAGAGTTGAAAAGTTTGTAAGCGAGAAACCTCTACAGTCAACAATAATGTCAATAGTTTCAACTTTTCCTGGGAAAAACAAATACTTTTCCGCAAATTCCATTAAAAACATGACAAGGAAAGATGCTGAGGACTGTTTAAAACTCTTTATTGATATTATTGTCGAGGCTCTGATGACTAAAACTGGAGTCATTGAAGCACTTCTTCCTATAAAATAGGCACATCCTTCTTTTAAACAAGTGGAGATCAGTGGATTAGTGTCACTAATATCAAAAGTATGTGTTTTATCAGAATATACAGAAAATATTTTAAATTGAGGAAGATTGTAAGGATAAGTTTCTTTTTTATATCCTGAATTTGAATATAACATTCCACTCATTGCATCCTTGTAATGGAGCTTTCTTCCTAAAGAATACATGGAGTTATGTACTGAGATGATTGGAGATTTATTTTTATGTGAAAGCCATCCTTCAATTGCATATCTAGATCTTCTATCAAAAATCACTCTTGGGATTTTACCATAATTAATCACAAAATGCATTAGAAATTGGTCAATAATAGCTTTTTCAGTTTGGCTTATATCAGTATAAAAATGAATTATCTTCTTTTCTTTAGTATAGGTTTCTGGAGGAGGTTTATAAGAAAAAATCTCTTGAGGCATACAGTAAGGAGGAAGCTCTTCATTAACTTGAATATTTACAATACTCTTAATTTTCTCATCGATCATAGTCTTAGGATTAAACTTGAAAGGCTTATTTTGAATAGGATCTATAGGAGGATGAGACCAGCCTTTAAATGATAACTTATAAGGGGCAACAATAGAACAAATTTCTTTGTTGTTAAAGATCTCCATACAAAGAGACTCTCTCTTTGATGGAGACTCTGATGCAAGTTTGCATCCAATCTTTAAAAGTTCATTTGGTTCTTTTGAACGGACTTTAAGCTGAGAAATCCGAAAATCAAGTCTAGAAGCTATAACTATGCCAAAACCCTCATTTTCCTTCAAAGAAGTACCAATCCATTTTCCAAGGTGTTCTTGCATAACAGACTGTTTGCTTTTAACAAGTGTATTTGACCCATTACTAATACATCTAAAGGCAAATTTACAATAATCCTCAATCTTTGTAGAAATTTTGACTCCCATAATAGATTTTGAAGATTTAGGCTTAGAAAATTTAATATATGGGACAACCATACTTTGACAACTATTTGTAGAAGAAATTAACTTCTGGTGAGATGCTAGATTCTTTCCTTGTAGTAACAAATTAATAACACTCTCATAATCCTCATATTTGAGCTCCCTTTCTTCAAGTATTTCAACAAATGCATGAAAAATACAATGAGCTACGTTAAAAACTGAGTCCTTTAGACCACAATATTGAATCGCATAGTTATCAAAGTCAGTGATAACTGTTCTATCATGAGGAGGATGCTGCGGTCCAAACTTGAACTTTGAGTCATTTTTGCCATTAACCGGTTCCAAAATAATCCGAAATAATAACCAAATGCAAATAAGAGCATGAAGAAAACTGTACCTTGTGGTCATCATCAATGAACCTTCCTATCCTGAATCTCTCCTTGCATTCTCCTTATTCTCTTTCAATGTTGTTATGAATTCCAATTTTCACTCCAGGTCTTATTTCACACTATATTCAGTTTATCTAAGCTCCTCATATAGTCTGCGCGGCGCCAAGATTTGCGCGCCCGAGTATCGGTACGTAGCCGTTCCAGTGAGGGTATGGGCAATTAAGACGAAGAGGGGAATAAAATAATGTAAAGTGATAAGGAGATTAATGGATTCATAAGGCATACAAAATGTAGATTACTAGTTTAAATTTCCAATTAGGATCATTATAGGAAATTTTAGTTGACTTTACTGAAATCTAAACGAGGTAGAATCCAATAGATTTATGTAATTGTACAAATCACGAAAACTAATTTAAAAAAATGTGATTACTTTTGGCTTTAGGTTTCGAGGAAGCCGCTTTCCGAATCCTTTACGCCATTGTAAGTTTTCTAATGAATGGTAAAAAGGAGCTTTAGAGTTGGAGGTGGCAAAGACTCCCTTAACTTCAGATAATTCGTAATGCGTATTACTGAGTATGAGTGCAGTTGTGTAGAGCCAAGTAAACTACTTCCTGACATCTAATTATTTACTCTGATAGTCAAATTACACTCAATAAACGGTAAAACGCTTTTTATTTGATTCCATGTGGCATTCAAACGTATTCTATACAATAGCTAAAAAAAAAAGTTCGAATTATTTTAATAGATTTTTTTGAACTAAGATATAGTTCTCTAGAATCTTTGAGAAAAAGTAAAGTGTCTCTCCTTCCTTTCTACTCGACGCAAAAAGCAGATATTATACCTTGTACAGTTTGACTTCTTTTTTATTACGTGAAGCACATGTCTAACGTTCTAGTTTCATAATAGGAAATATAATAAAATTCTCTATTCCAGTATTAAACTATTTTGACTCAATCCTTTTGGGCGCCAAGTATGGCGATTTATTGCATGCATCTTTTCGTAGAAAATTAAACTCTGAACAGTTTTAAAAAGGGCAGACTCAATCGCCAACTCTTAATCTTATAGTTCTCATTAAATCATTTAACAGCTGTTTTTTCTGAGTTGTTTTCAGTAACTTAAGTTTTATTTTCCTTTTTTCCCTCTTTTATTAATGCAAAGAATTAATTATTGAGCCTCACATCAAGCGCCGGCGCCACACCGTATTTATTTTTACTTTAGTTTTCAAATTGCCAAGAAGGGAGAAGTCATTGCTAGTTTTTGGCATATTGTAAAATTAACTATTTTGGTAGATTAACATTATTTGAATGTCTGACTTTTAAGCATATATATATGTATATTTATTTCATTTTACCTACTAATTTCAATCAAAATACAAACAAAAGAAGTCAACCTATGTATATTATTATTATTATTATTATTTCTATGTATATAATGCCAAAGTTAGATGCATTTTCAAAACCAGTTGAGCTGATTTAATTGAGAAGATAATCGTCATTTACAATAAATCAACTGACAGAAAGTGTTTCAATCAATTAGCTCTCTCTTTCTTTCCTTTGTAATGCTATTCTAAGAATTGAGCATTTTTAGTGTAGAGTTTGTATTGTTCCCCGGAATAGCATGATTAAGGGTTTTGGCGGTAGAATGAATTAAACCAGAATTGGAAGAGCTGTCTGAAATTCCTTCAGGCCCTCTGAGCATTTTCTGAGTTTCTGGGTTGGCTTTGTCTTGTAGAATAAAGTCCCTTGTTTTTTGATTGCCAGTTAATGTTGTTGCTATTGTCGTATTTTCATTTAATTCTAAATTATCAACTGGACTTGAACTAATCATGCAAGGACATATTGGCTTAGTAATATTAAATGTAGCTAATGAACTATTCAAGTATTTTCCACTATAGCAAATGTCTGATATTGTTGGAAAGATTTCAACAGGGATTTCGGGGTCAATGAATTTGCATTGCTTTGAAACTGAAAACACTTCATATTTACGATTTCTAATTCCAACACATATTGCTGGCCCGTTCATCATATCAATACATTCTAAGTTAGTTACATTATGTTTATAGTTGCAAAATTCATTCCAAACTCCCTCCGATTTTTCTTCTCTTCCTCTATCGCAGTACTCCTTGTTGAAGTATTTATTGGGTATCTGTTTAGTCTTTACTCCAATAGCTAAGTCTTTTACGAGGTTCAATCCTCCTACTCCTCCTCTTATGCTTAGCTTCCTTTCTGGGTTAGAATATAGAAGACTAGAAATATAAGTGTTATTGTATGGAGGGAAGAATATTTTGGAAGAATTCTGACCTAAAATATTCTCCAAGTTAATAAATGTACTAGCATTTCTGTTATTATCATCCGTAGAATTCAATTTAAGGAACTGAACTCTATCCATTTCTCTACTTCTTGCTGTATTTTCAGAAGTTCCATTTCCGTCTTCTGGAGATTTGGTTAATGACATAGAGTAGCCAATTTCTTTTGCTTTACTAAAAGCCGTTTCCCATGTCCAAATTGGTGTCTCCTGTTTCTTAAAGTATTCTGGGTTAGTAAAGGAGTTATAAATTGGATAAGCATAGCAACAAGAGGTACATATAAAAGCAAATAGAATAATAAATAGTGACCCAAAACATCTTCCGCATGAACCACAGGAACCTTTTCTTTTAGAATTACTTCCACCACAACAATTTCCACTCGAACCTTTCCCAGAGCTTCTTCCAGGTACCATCATCACCGGTGGATTTATTAATTGGGGAACCATCCCAAATGCTCCAATTGGCTGCATTGTTCAGAATTCAATTAAGCTGAAATTATCTTAACCTGGACTTTTTTCTTCTTAAATAACTAAAAACTAGTTGCTCTTTTAAAGCTTTTCTTCTTTCTCTTTAATATGTTAAATCTCTATTTTATTAATTTAAGAGTACCTAAGTCTATCAGCTCTTTCTTTCTTTCTCTTAATATATGTAACCTTTTTCAATGGATACAAAATTAAGTGAAATACTTTATAAAGCAGAGAATATGATATAATCAAAAGAGCTGAAGATTTTTTTTCTTCCTCTTTTTAATAAGTATTCCCTTCAACTCTGGATCAAAGGTAATAATCAACTTTTTCAGACTGACCCTATTTCTTTTCTTTCCTTCTTTTCTTCCACTCACTCTCTATCCCACTTTCACAAAACTTTTCTTTTAACCAAGTAAATAATTCAATAGGTTAGGACTTTGCTTCTTTTTCTCTTTAAAGCAAATCGATTCAAATAGGAGGAGTTAGAATTAACCAAATTTTATGTAGTATTTATGTAAAAATATTCACAACAAATTTTAAGATTTTTTTTTCATTTAGCTGAATTCTTATTATCCTAATACAAATTAGGGTCATTTAATCAAATTGCATGAAAAAGTTATTTTTTTTTGTTTTATTCAAATAATACACCGTAATTAATATCAACTATATATGAAAGCCTAATTGGATTTCCTTGTACTGAACTTTATTTTCTGCCTAGCCTATTCTTTATTGAATTCTGAAATCCTCTTTTCTTTCTTTATCTCTCTCTATCACTTCTAAAGCATAAATAGAAAGAATTTATAACTGTAAGCAATTCTTTTCCTCACAGAAAAAGAATCACGTAATAAGTTCAAAACAATGAAAAGAAAGAATATGACGACATCCAAGTCTACTCGAACAAGCGATCCAAACAAAGCACCCTCCCCTCAACAGATCTACTATAAGGAAATTCATGACAAAAAGAGGGAAAAGAGGGAATTCAGGACAAAGTAAGAAACAAACTACCCTCTGCATGTTTATGGGGCGGGAAATGGCCATTAGTCCGCCAAACTTACATGCGCATGCAAACTCGGATTTAAGTGCCCCATCTTAAATATATGGCGCCCATGCGGCATAGTGGCGGGCAGATCTAACATGTTTATAGATCCAGGACGTGTTCCTCTCTGCTTGGAAATTCCATAAAGCAAAAATAAAGGAAAGGAACAGTTGGACAGTAAACTTAGAGTTTTCTTGAAATTTATAGGGCAGTGAATCTTTCATTAAATCGACTTAAGTGAGTGGATTTGATTGGAAGAAGGAATTATTAGTGGAGTAATAAAATAGAAGCAGCATTAAAAAAATAAGTTATTAAGATTGATAGAAAATTATTCAAAGCTTCGGAACTGAGAAACCTGAAGACTCTTTGCAAATTTGTGAATCTAAATTATTATTGAATCAATCATGAAGTTGATATTCACTATTAGCACCGCATTGGCATTTGTGGGAGCATGCCTTGCAGAGAACTTTGATCAATTCTATATGCCAACCCAGGTTGTTCCGGGGTTGCATCCACCATCACAACATTCAGCAGCTTTAACTGGAGCAGTTACGAATATGTATATGTCGGGTCCATGGATGAGTCCATTAGAACATAAAAAGTGGGTAGACAGTTTAAGAGAATATAGACTTCCTATTGGTTATATTCCAATTGCTAGAAGATACCAAAGAGTTAAAGAAAGTGCCGTTCTTGAAAGAGCCAGACAATGGGCTGAAATTGCAGCTTGGAGATTCCAATCTGATCCAAAATATTCCAACAGTCCATTCAAGTATACTGTTAAGGATTTTGAAACTATGTTCCAAAAGTTCTCTACTTTTGGATGGAGTCAGGAGGCTTGTGAACAGGTTCTTTTGGATATGGGAATTCATTCTGAAAATACTGAGACCTGGTGCTCAAATATAGAACCATGGGGCCATGATGAATGTGCTGACTTGGCATGGCCAGATTTTGTTCTTGTTGATGATATTGAAAACAGGTTCAGAGGAAAGCTTGAACAACAATCAATCTGTAGATTGGTTCAACTTGTTAGACCTTCCCAGCTTCCTAATGTCAAATATCGAACTGTTTATGATGTTTGTCAACAAAATATCTTAGCTTTGAGAGATCCACTTACTGTTGAAACAGTTACTCAAGAGGATGCTGAAACCATATGTAAAATGATGGACTTTACTATGACTCCAGAATGTAAAAGAGTTCCTCCAAGGCACATTCAAAAGGCTCAAGAATTGTCTGTTGCTTTTGGTGAAGCTATATTTCCGAGGTTACTTGATTTCAGAGTTAGTGATGCTTGTAAGGTTGTATCTGCAATGAAAGATGAAGAAAGTCAAACTCTTGAGTTCTGTAGAAATGAAATGATTTCTTTATTATGGAACAGAGCTGCTAATATGGGAGATACTGTTTCTCCATGGGGATGGGATATTGTCTCTCAATTTGTTGAAGCTTGTCAAGAGGTATACAAGAAACATTCCAAGAGACAAAAGGAATTAGAAGAAAAGGCTGTTATTTTAACTGGTGGCTTCTTCAATCCTACTCAAACATATACTACCAGATGGTGGAAGACTTCTCCTATTGGTCAAAAGTTGGCTGTTCTCTTAAGCAGTGAGCCAGCTTTAAGCCAATCTTTACAAGAAGGAATTATCTCGCCTACTCAGCTTATGTGGGCTTATAACATCTATGATGAGTATAAGGCTATGGGATTCAATGTTTACTCTCTAATTGAAGTTGTTAATATGGTTAGAGAATTTAACATTAATGAACCACAAATTACTTGTGAGTCTATCCTTAACTCATATTTGGGAAAGTTTGAGAATAACGATGAAAATGCTCCTAGAGAACAATTCACTGGAGCTGAGGTTAGAAAGATGTGTTCTGCAATGGAGAAACAATCTGTTGAAATCTGTAGAAGATTCTTAGTTTCTCCATTGATTGGTATTGCTAGAGATGTTAGATCTTACTTCTTAAAGGAATTAAGAGGAAATACATTGATGCAGCTTGAAGATGTTTGTCTATTAGTTGCAGCAATGAATGTTCCAAAGATTAGTCCATCAAAAGGATCAGTTCAAAGAAGATGTTCTCATGCTATGAATCGATTTGTATTGAAAAATGTTAATTTGACTTTTGCTCAAAGATATGGTTTAACTGCAACACAACAAGAGGAGATATGTATTAGAATGGACTTCTGGGGATCTGAATCATGTGATAAATTACCTATGACTAGAAGACCAATTATTCATCCTTTCACTAGGAAGATTTATGATCTTTCAAAGAGGTATGGTATTCTTGAATATAGATTTGATGAAATCTGTAAAGCTTTTGAATTGATGGGAGATAATCCACCCAGAGAGAAATGTGAATTTGTAATGATTTCAGAATTCTTTGGAAGATGGTTAGATACTAGTAATTCACTTTTCCAACTGTCTCATCATGCCTGTTCTTCATTCTTTGAGAGAAGAACTTCAGGTAAAGAGCTTAATGAGATCAAGAAAGCTCTTAATAGCATTAAAGACTTTATGGATGGTAAAGGCGAATATCAACTCCCATCTGCAGAAAAGACTTATCAACAATTTATGGATGATAAGATTAAAGCAACCAAGACAAAGACTAGAAGATATGATGTTATGCCAAGCTTAACAGAAGGTAGTCAAGTAGAATCATTACCAGGAGTTCTTAAGACATTGGAATCTATTGAAGCATCAAATTCTCCAGGAATTGATGATGTTAGAGGAAAGTATTATTCAGCTTTGACAAAAGTACAATTAGAGATGTTGAATCGTATTGTGTCTCATAAGCCAACAAAGGATGAGAAGAGAACAACAGTCGAAGCATTTGCTAAGGTTATTTACAAATTGAATCAATTTACTGTATTGGAGAGCTGTACTGGTCAATTAGTTGATGATCTTGGATATTCAATTGAATCAGCAAAATCAATTTGTGCTTTAATAGATCCATTACAAAGTGAAAGTTGTTTATCAGCTCAAAGAATTGACTTTATTACTGCTAAACAATTACATCAAAAACTTGCGTCAAAAACAGGATTCTCCCAATTCATCAATCTGTCTCATCTTTGTGATGTAGTTAACTATGTAAATATTCTCAAGTATGCAAACAAAGTAAAACAAGGAAGAATGAGAATTGCTACTCCATCTTGTAGAAATGCAGTAAAGACAATACTTTTCCCAAAATACTTATCAGCTCAAAGTAACCAGATGTTATCTCAGATTTGTTCAATATTGGATATTACTTCAGATCAAAACTTCAATGGAGGAGTTCTTAAGACTAATTTGGAGAGATACTATGCATTCAAATTAGCTGATTCATATGGTCATAGACTTGATCTTTTACCAAAGAAGAGAACTCATCCAATTACTTGGCAATTAATAATGGGAGTTGTGAGAAGAATTAAGCCAACAGGACAAGCTAAAGTAACAAGATCACAATGTACTAGTGCAATGCAAGCAGTTTTTGGTAAATTCAGACAATTCAGTCCAGTAGAATCAACAGAAGCTTGTTGTCTTGCTTTTGGATGTCCTGATTTTGTTGTTAATGGGGATTTCCTTTCTCCACCAGCTTCAAATGAAGCTTCTGCTCAGCAGGATACATCGGTTTTTGCAACTACAGGACGTACTTTAGAGTCTCCAACTCAAGATTTTTCCCAATAAATAGGGTTTGGAATGAAGAATAAAAAGTAATTATTCATAAAGTTTCAGTTATCCTGAGTTAGTTAGTTGAGTTTGTGAGAGAGGGGAGTGGAGAGATGCTCTTGTTTTAGATCTTGGTGGTTGCCAAACATAATATAACATAAAAGTATATCTAATGGGATTAGCTCAAAGTCTGTTTTAAGTTTTCCTGCTGGTGGAAGCAATGGGATAAAGAGATTAAGGATTATTATCATAATCTAGTGGAAGAACAAAAAAGTTGGTACTATGTATACACAAATACATACAAGGGGTATCATTTTAATTTTCTTCTTTAATTTCTCATCCTATGCTACATTTTCCGCATTATATTAAAACAGACATTCAACTAATAAATAAATAGAAACAAAGAATTACTCTTTAAAACTTATTTATTATTGTCACTTTTTCTTCAATGGTTTTTTTCCTAATGAATGAAATATTTCTTTATGTTTTTGTATTAAAAATTGTTTTTGTTATTTGGCTGCATTTTAAGGTGAGGAGTAGAAGTGGAGAGGATGAGGGCTGGTGGCGGGATTTAGTCTGAGCTGCATGCATGCATTCTGTGTGCATGCATGTACCACTAAAAAGCGGAATTTTTGATTAATTTGAAATAAAAGTGAAAATTAATATTAATAACCTTAAGGGAGTTTGGAAATGGGTTATTTTTTTTTTGTAATAGTATTCTGTAATGTCTTTGACAAGAGAGAATAAAGATTTGGGGGTTGAAAGTAAGAAAGATGACTATGAAACAATAGGAGAAGATGGAAAAGGAGTAGAGAAAGCTGAGAATACTTTAGAAGAAGAGGAGAAAGGAGTGGGGCAAGTTCTAGAAGAAGAGGAAAAAACTTTAGAAGAAAACAGGAAGGTTTTAGAAGAAAACGGGAAGATTGTAGAAGGAGAGAGGAAAACTATAGAAAAATCCGTGAAAGCACAAGAAAAAAGTTATATAGAAAATGGCAAATCTTCTTTGGAATCTTTTGAATTTGTAGTTCCCGAAAGAAAAAAAGAAAAGAGCCAAGAAGAAAAGAGAGGAAGAATGAGAGAACTATTTAAAGTGGGGAATTTGATTGAAGTGGTCTATAATCAGGAGGAAGAGGGGAATAAAGGTATTTGCAATAGTAATAGTATTAGCAGTAATGAACAGAGATTGGTAGTTTTTTCAATCTCAAATATACTTGGAATGGGAGCTTATGGGATTGTGGTATTAGCAGATATATGTAGTCCAAGAAAAAAGAAAAGTAGAAATTCCATCACAGTTGAGATAACTGACTCAGATATAAAGGAGATACTGGAAAAACTGGAGCCAAGAGCATCTATATCTTTAGCTAAAACAAGAACAAAAGGAACAGGATGGGCTAGGAAAGGAGGAGGAGGAGGAGGAGTTGGAAAGAAGTTAGCTATAAAGATTGTGGATTTAGAAGCAAATGACACAGCAGAATTGGAGGACCCACTAGCTACAGCTAGAAAGGAAACAAGTATAATGTCAGAATTACAAGATTGCGAACAAATTCTGAAATATTATGTGACTTTTTCCTCAGATTCTTTTTTATACATATTAATGGAATATGCAGAAGGGGGATCACTTTATGGTTTATATAGTAAATATGGGAGTTTTCCAGAAGAGTTGCTTGCTTCAGTTACTCAGGACGTATTAAAGGCATTAATAAGAATTCATGGACGAAAAGATGGAAATCATTCCAATTCTCAAAACTATATTCTTCATAATGATATAAAGAGTGCTAATATCTTACTAACTGAAAATTGTGTAGCAAAATTGGCAGACTTTGGAGTTTCTAGGAAAATTAAGTCTGAAATAAAAAGTAATCGTCAGGAAGATTCTGAATCAATCACTAAAGTTAACGATATTATGTATCCTTTTTCTAATGACCAAGAAATACTAGGAAGTCCTTTTTGGATGGCTCCTGAGATTATTTTGGGGTCTGGAACTAGAATTCAAACTAAAACTGGGGCTGGAATTGGAATTGGAACTGGAGAACCAGGAGCTTCTGATATTTGGTCTCTTGGAATAACTGTATTAGAACTAGCTTTTGGGAGGATCCCTTGGCCAAATTTTGATTCTTTAGAAGAATTATTGGAATATATTTTAAGATCTCCTCCTCCTCAAAAGACTGTGAGAGAAGAAATTAAAGGTTTGTTTTCACCAGAATTCTGGGATTTTATTGACTCTTGTTTGACAAAAGATCCAAATCAAAGAAAAAATGCTAATTTTCTTTTAAAACATCCCTTTATTTTACTTAAAGCTAAGAGACCTAATTCTTTAGGAATATTTATACAAATGATCTCTGGTGTTCAACAAAACTATAACAATTCTAAATATTATATACAAAGTATATTTAATTATGTTAATCATTTTTTCAGTCATGAAAATAAAGCTAAAGTTCCTACTAAGTTTCAATCTTTGTCAAATCAAAATCTAATCAAGAAAATCAGCACTAGTGTTTCCATTAGTAGATATTTTAGTAGAAAAAGAAGTACTATTACTATTCAAAATATTCCAATTTCTTCCAATAAGTCCTCCAAGACATATCTTAAAGACTCGGAAAATAACCAAAAAACCATTAATAACCATTATAATCAATCACAAAACTCCAAATCTTCCAATTCTCTCTTCTCATCTACATTTTATAAATCAGAACAAGAACAAGAACAAGAACAAAAATATTGCAATGATGAGTCTTCCCTCATGAATAAAAAGGTTTCTGTGGGAAAAATGCACAAATGCTTAGAGTACTCATTAATTGAATTCAATCAACTTGATCTCAAAGACTCTTCTTCTCATTTTTCTTCAAACTCCCTCCCTTCCTCTAATGAACTAGTCTTAAATTCTAAATATAAGTTGTCTAACTCAGAAAAACAAGATTCCAGAAAATCTAATACCAAATTTTTTGGCGCCAAAAAACATTCTAGAGAAAAAATTATCAGTTGGTCTAAAAATAAAGGTAAAAAAAATAAACTTGTAAAAGAAAAAGTTCAAATAAACTGTAAAAAAACTTATCAAAAGAAAAATTCTCAAAATACCATAAGTAATCACACAGAAACTGCTCTTTTATCTTCAAATAGAAAGGAGAAAACCAAATTAAAAACTCAAAAATTCTTTTTTTCTTCTTGTTGTAGCAAAAATGCAATTTAATGCTTTTGACTTGTAAAAAACCTTTATACAAATGTAGGCGCCAAAAGTCCTCATTTTTATATTCATACAATTCAAATTATAAGTAATGAAAAATAATAATAATAATAATAATATAACTGAGAAAATAGGAATCTTTTTTTTTAAAGAGGAGAAAGAAATCAATGATGTAAAGGAGATCCCATAGTCATTATGTTTAGGATTTTACTAATATTATACATTTTGTTAGTTATTCTTCAAAAACTTTCTTTTTCTATTCTTTCTCATTCTTATAATGAAAATTATACTAATAAAGAAAAAGATAATAAAATACCTAAATCAAATCATCCTCGAAATATTGTAGAAAGTCATGAAGATTTTTCTTCTTTGGAAAATATTTTAGAAATGAGTCGACTTTCAAGAAAAAATTTTTATATTAAAGGAAATACTATAGGAACAGGAAGATATTCAAATGTATTTTTTGCATGGAAAATTGATTTAAGTCCAGAAACAAAAAATAAGATTGGAGAAGAAACACTTGTTATTGATCCTTATTTTCTTAATTTAACAGATCATCAAATTAGTTCTCTTAGAGGTTTTCCTGTTGCTTTAAAAGAATTAAAGAATGTACAAGAATGGAAAATTATTCGAGAAGTTTCTATACTTAAATTACTTAATGGTTATTCTGATAATCATGTTAATCAAACATTATTATTAGAAAATTCACAATTATATGATCAAATACAAGGGAAAAATTCGATTATAAAACTTTTAGATATTGTTAAATATCATAATCCAATAAAAAATTTGAATCAAAAATCTATTAGTGTTAAAAAACATATTGGACTTGTTATGGAATATATTAATAATGAACAATTTTATTCACTTCTTCCAAAACTTACATATATAGATCTTCAAAATTACATGAGACAATTATTACAAGGACTTTCTTATGCAAATTCTTTAGGAGTATTTCATAGAGATATTAAACCACAAAATATTGTAATTGATATAAATAAAGAATCTTTAAAAATTATTGATTGGGGATTAGCAGAATATTATTCAAAAGATGATCCTGATTTTAGTCCAAGAGTTGCTTCCAAATATTATAAAGCACCAGAACTTCTTTTAGGAATCAGAAATTATGATTATTCTGTGGATTCTTGGTCAGTAGGTTGTTTATTCTCACAAATGCTTTTCAGATTAGGTACTTTAAAGACCAATTATTTTACTAGAGTATTTACAAAATATCCAAAAACATTTGTTGGTATTTTTCTTAAGAATTCATTAAGTCCTGATGTACTTTTTCCAGGTTGGGACAATAATGACCAAATTGTTAAAATTGCTTCATTACTTGGAGGAGATAATATTATTTCTATATCTAATAAATATAATGGAACAATTTCTGATGATATTACTTTTTCTTATCTTAAAAGAACCAAAAAAATCTTTAATTCAACAAGTCCAATTTTTACTGATCCAAGAACTTTTGATTTCTTAATTACTCAAGAAAATCAAGATTTAGTTACTGTTCAAGCTCTTGATTTACTTTCAAAACTTCTTACTTTGGATTACAAATTTAGAATACATCCAAAAGATGCTTTAAAACATCCTTTCTTTACTATTCATCCAAGTAAACATTCATGGGTTGTTTCAAAATCTTCAAGTTATTATTCAAATTCATCTCCCATGATTTCACCTAAAACTAAAAATAATTGTGGAAATAAAGACTTTTGTCCTTTTATGTCATTTTTTCCAATAACTTATGCAAATTAAACAAACAAAGAGAATTGTCTAATAAAGAGTAATTTTAGCTCATCTTAATTTAATATCTAAAATTCTATTGTCTCACGGCTTTTATCACTCCTCTATTCATTTCCTTTCCTTTTCGTTTCCTGTTTTTGTACTCCTCTCATTCTCTCGTCCTCTCCTCTCTTCCTCTCGTTCTCTCGTCCTCTTCTCCCAGTCCTCTCCTCTCATTCTCTCGTCCTCTTCTTTCGTCCTCTATTTTCCCACTCCTCTTCTCTCAGTCCTCTCCTCTCATTCTCTCGTCCTTTTCTTTCGTCCTCTATTTTCCCACTCCTCTTCTCCCAGTCCTCTCCTCTCTTCCTCTCGTTCTCTCATCCTCTTCTCCCAGTCCTGCCAATCCACTCCTCCCACCTCCTCTACATAAACTTCCCCATCTTTATTGGGTCAAATATATAGTCCTCATTTTCTTCATGTGGACAACTCTTCATTACAGCTTTATCATTCAAATTTGTGACACATCTATTTGATGGATTAAAAGCATATTCTCCATTCACAGAAATTCTATCATTCCCATCATTACTAAATGGAATACTATTAATTCTGTTAAACAATCTTAGTGAGTTTCTAAGCTTTGAAGATTCCATTGGAGATAAATCTTCATAACCATGATCAAATAATAAATCATCATTAGCATCTATGTTCCAATATTGTGAGTCATTATAACCTTCTAAAGCTTTCTTAAATTCACAAGGAACTACTCTTAAAATTGAATTCTCTACTACATTACTTGGTCCCCTTGTGAGACATCCTAATCCTACTCTTCTATTTAATATTAATCTCCTTCCTAATATTACATTCCACTTCTGAGTATCATCTCTTTCATTACATTCTTTAAATACTACTGCTTTATCTTCTGTTCCAGTAACTACTTCATTTAAAGAAGCTGTTAAACAAAGTCCACTCTTTCTATGTTTAAAATGTCTAAAGTTATCCAATAGCAAACCACCTCTATCAAATGAAGCTCTAAATTTATCAACATACCAAGAAAATGGTTTACATTTTAATCTTTCTTTAATGCTATGTCTTTGTTCCAAATCTACACCACTCTGAGTTTCATTCAAACTTTTCACAACATCATGAATTGTCTCAAAGTATTTATATCTTTTCTTATCTAACCAAACCATTGCAGCTCTTTTCTGATTTCTTTGTACTTGTAAAACTAATTTATTCTCTGGATTAGGTTTTGGATCTCTTTTAAATATATGTCCTACTCTACTCTTCTTTTCTGCTACTATTTCTCCTCCACATCTCCAAATTCTTATTGATTGTTCAATATTCTCTCCTCCCCATTCTAACATTCCTGGATCATATTTACCAGATTCTTCCCACCATTCTCTTGTTATTGCATATAATCCTCCTGATGCTATTGGAATTACATCAGTAAAATCTTCATACCAATTAAATTCAAAATTCCAATCAAACATCATTTTTAATCCAAAAGTACCTAAATCTTTCCAAGTATATCTATCTATATCTTCAATCATTGGACAAACTATAGCTTTTGGTTTTTCTTTAAGTCTATTAATTAAAGGTTCAATCCAATTTTCTTTAGGCCTACAATGACCATCCATAAATACTATTACACTAGATTTAGAAGCATCAGCACCAAGAATTCGACTTCTAATTAAACCTTCACATTTGTCTAATCTAATAACTTTAATATATTTTAAATAAGAACTTGGAAGTTCTTTATTAAGTAAATCAGAAACTTCTCTCTTAGAGCAATCATCAACAACAATGATTTCTTTAAGTAAGTTCTTATTATTTAAACCAAGAGTAAAAGAAATTGTTTTACTAATAAATTCATCTTCATCTCTAATTGGTATAATTAAACTAATACCATCAAAATTTCTATTACTTGAGATAACTTCAAATTTTCCTTCACCAGATTCTATTAGATTTCTTGAATGTTCTGCAAGTTTTGGAGCTAAATGATCAAAAATGCCTCTGTGAATAACTTCTATTCCTTTAATTTCTGATCTTAATGTGAAATATAATGTAATATATATAATAGATAAAACAAAATTAACAAGAATTCCATTTGTAATAAATTCATAGATTTTTTTCAAAATTACATTATCTGAAATCAATCTTGGTAAATCTTCTTCATATTTAGATTTTGTTCCAAAAACAAACTTATTTCCAATATAAGACAAAACTAAGAATATTGTTGTGAGAGATATAGATAAAACTACAAATATATAAATTAAAGAGTTGATTTGGGATTTGAATTGTTTTGTTTTGTTTTATTTTATTTCTATTTTTATTTCAACTTACCTACAGATCTTGAACAAATCCAGAATATAAGTATTGTTGTTACTAAAGAAATCTTATAGTATAACTCTTCCTTAGATTTTCTTGACCCAATCATTCTTTCTATTATATACAAAAATATATACAAATTTCTTTCACACTCTTTATATATTATCACTGTACTTATTCACTTTTAATACAATTCTTTATAATTGTGAATTTTCTTTTCTTTTAAAAGTGCAAAACTCACTTTAATTTACACAAAGTCCAGCGCTGAGAGGATTACAATTTAACTACCACACAATTGCGGTACTTATTATATTAATACGTGTGAAGTCAAAAAAATAAATAAAAAATAAATAAAAAAATGAAAACCAAAATTTCTAAAGTAAAGGTAATTTCATACATCTAATTATCATTATTTTCTTGTTTTCTTTTTTCTTGTTCTTTTTTTTTTTTCGCTTCTTCCAACTATTTATATAACAACAAATTAATATCTATATAAAGGGAAAAACAAAGAAAAAAAACACATTAATCAAAACTCCAATGAAAATATTAAAATATCCTCTTCCTGTTTCTATATACTCTTTTTTCTCCCTAATTCTTTCATTTTTATCTTAATAGTAATTAGAACTTTTGATCTCGAAACATTATAAACAAATCCTTATCAGAATAAGAAAAAGGAAAAGAAAGAAAAATTAAAAAAAAGAAAAAACATTTCAATCTATGATATCAATAAATTAAACACAAAAATAATGAACTTGTTTATATTATATTTCTTTTACTAATTTTTTAACATGAAGATCCAAGGTATTTAATAACGGGCGGGAAAATTGAACAAGGATGCGCGGGAAAAGCATGGATCATAAAAATTAGGAAAAGAAAGAAAAGGAGTAAATATTTTTGAAATGATAAAGTGAGTAAAAGAGGGCAAAATAAGCAAAAATGAGGATTAGAAAGAAAATACTTCATTTGGTGTACTCATTTTGCTTGGTATTGTGCCCGATCACGAGATCTATTTATGCAGAGGGGAGTATAAGGTTATTTGGGCTTCATGGGAGCGAGAATGAGGTATTACTAGAGGAAAAGAATAATAGTTTTCAAGATGATGGTTTAGTGGTAACAATGGATAAGTTGAGGCGAATTAATTTATGTTTTATTCCAGAAGGACAAGAAAATACTTGGTATGCTCCAATGGTTTTTTACAAGAGGTATAAACATTTGAGTCAGGTTTATAAGAAATGTAGTATATTAAGACTTAAAGATTTTTGTAATGAATTTTCGGGCATAATTGATTGTCCAAAAGTTTCATCGACTGGAGAGCTTTTGGTATCTTCTCAAGGAAAGGAAGCTTCGACAATTTTTGCAATGATAAAGAGTCCTGTGGAGGAGGTGGATGAGGAGGAGGGGGAGGGGAGGGATGAGGGGAAGGAGAGTGATGAGGGGAAGAAAAGTAAAGAAGAGGAAGGGAAGGAGGGAAAAGAAGAGGGAAAAGATGAGGGAAAGGAAAAGGAGGAAAAGGAAAAGAAAGAGAGATTTGAACTATTTACTGGGTGTGTCTATGAACTCGGAAAGAAATCATCTCTAAGAGTGAGATGCCTTCATTCAAACAAAGCCAAGAAGTTTCCTTTGAAAATTGTAGCAAAAGTTGATGGAAGAACCAACGACTTTCTTTACCATTTTAATCATGAGTTGATCATTTACTCTAGAATGGCCTCAAGTACATATGGTGCTTCTAAATCTAAGCTTCATCCATCCATATATAGCGTATTCTTACAACCAAATCGAAAAATGATTTCAAGAAATGTTCTATTAATGGAGTTTATTGATGGTCCTGCAATTTCTTCAATAATTTCAGAACTTATTGATTATCCAAATCTCTTAAATTATTTAAAAAATAGAGTAAATGCAATCTTAGAAGAAAGTATTCGAATCTATGACTCCAAGTTCCCTTCATTAAGGTCAGATGAGAAGATTAATGTAGAATCTAAAGCAAGACTTTTGGAGAATTCTATAAATATTTGGATTAATAATTATACTGATAAAACAATAATTTTCTCAGTAAATCTTTATAGAAGATTATTATATCTTTTGGATCTATTTCATAGAGGAGGAACATCATTCTATCCAGAAGAATTAGAAGATTTTTCAAGAGGAAAGTGGAAAAGATTTAGATCTTTTAGAATTCATTGTGATTTTCATCAAGGAAATATTTTGGTAAATATTTCAAAACAATTCAAAACTGAAAATAATGTTTATAATCTCACATATAAAGATATACTTGATATAGATTTCTACAAAGATCTTAAAATCATTGATTTGGAAGATGCTGTTGAACTTAAGGAATCAGATTTTCCTGTTCCAATTGATAAACTTGTTGGAACTCATCCATGTCCGGTATATTTAACAGATGCTGAAGGATTTTCTGCAAGATTACTTAGTAATATTATTCTTATCTCTAACACTCTATCTCAAACTTTAAATACTTTACAAGATTTCTTCTTAAAAGAAACAAAGAATCTTATTTTTGGAAATAACATTGTTTCTGATTGGATTACTTCCAGTAATCCTGATAGAATCTCAGAATTTAGTGATTATTCTTTCAAACTCAAAGATTCAATTTTAAAAAAACTAAAAATACATTCTGATAATTGGGATAGATATGTTGATCTTATTACTAATGATGAAGTTTTAAAACCATGTACTTCATATTATCATTTAAAATATGGAAGAAAATTACCTCCAAAATCTCAACTTCCTTGTTCTTGGTTATCAAATATTTTATTTTCAAAAAAAGTTTGTCATTATCTTCATTTATCGCATGCAGATTCTGATCCGTCTCTACTAAAATCCGAGGATAGTGTTATTGAAGCTGAACTAAGAGAACTTTTTAGAGTTTCAAATTTAACTAAATGTCATATTGAAGAAAATGAAGCTTTAAATATATCAATTAATAATGTTTCTTCAACAATACAAGAATTTTTACCAGTTGTTACAAAAATTAATGAAACATATTGGGGAGAATGGTCAGCTCTATTTAATAATCAAACATTTGATCGAAAATTTACAAATATTAATAAAAATTTTGATAATACAAATAATGAAATTGGTATTACTGTAAACTCAAATTCTAAAAAAATTTCGGATCATAATTCACTTCCTTGTTCAAATCATTTATCAGTAATCAATTCTAAATCAAATATGTCTAGAAATGGAAATAAAGATAAGATCTTAAAATATGATAAAAATAAGCTAATATTTGGATCAATTGATGTTCCTAAAGAAAAAAATCCATCTAATGTTTTAGATTGGGTAGAAGTAAATCAATTAGTAGTTACTGAAAATGAAGAAAATAACAAGAATTTGATTGGAAAGAATCATTCTAAATCAGAAATGATATTACAAAATGATACTTTCTCAAAAGAATTTGATAAAATCTTGATAGACTTAATGGGTTTAGCAGCTTTACAAAGAATTATCAGCTTTTGTTTAAAATTTAGTTCAGAAATTGATTGTGATAATGTCTCAAGCTCAAAAATTATTAGAGATGGCCCAATTTCTTCCTATATTGTTCGTACTATTCAGAATAATAACTCAACACAATTAAAAAATTCCAGTTCTGATTTTATTCAATTCTTAGATCCTTGTGTACTTTATTCTAATGAGACAAATCTTTCAAATTTAGAAACTCAGAATTCGATGGGATGGTTATGTTCAAAACAAACTCAAGATGAAAGTTTAACTAACGAAACAGTTTTCAAGATCATTGTTGATGGAAGATTATTTTTAAATATGAATATGACATTTGTTAATCAAAGTAACAATACTTTTGCTTTTAATGATGTACTTTGGTACTTTGGAATTAATGATACTTCAAAATATACATATAAATTTAATAATGAAGCAGTTTCAATGATTGAAAAACATAAAAAAGATGCTTTAGAATTTTGGAAATTAGAATCAAAGATTAGAAATATGGATAATATAATTTTAAATCCAGAAATTGATCTAAAAGATGATATAAGTTTGAAAACTGTACCAGTTCTTCCTAAGATGTTTATTTTCCATTCAAAATTGAATACTAGAAAGGTTCATGCCAGAGTAATTTCAACTTTAGAAAAAGAAGAACTTTTTGTTACTGATAAGAACTTATACTTTTTACCATTAAGTGAAAAAAGAAGTGATCTTTCAAAACAAATCTCAAGTATTGTACAAACTGGACTTTTATCTGAAAATGTCTTTTTTATGATTAATCCATCAAATCATCGTGTCTCAAACTTGGTTTCAAAAGTAACCAACTTTCAAAATGAGGTATTTTCTATGGTTTGGATTTCATATCCTACTCTTGTATTATCAATAATTGAAAGTATCTTAAGATCACATTCTTATCAAATACTTATTTCATATAGAGCTTTAGAATTCCTTCAAAGATTTAGATTTAAAAGAGATTATGATATTTCTATTATAAGAACTCCAAAAAATACTTATAGTGCTAATATTCAAATGAAGAATGATTCAAAACCAGTAATATGTAATTTCTCATTAGAAAAGATTATTATACAACCTTATGGAAATAATGAAATTCTTAAGATACTTGGTGAATTGAATAAATTCACTTTATATAATACAAGTGGAGCAAAGTTTATGAAAATTAGTCAAGTATTATCAGATTTCTGTTCTAGTGAAAAATTAAAGAATAAATCTGACATACAAAGTCTAATTAAAGATTTGGTTATACCATCATTGGATCCATTATTTACCTTAAATAATGCTGTGGATACTCTTTCTAAGATTAAATACAATTCTTCAATTGAAGTTAGACGTTCTAATTGGTTTGTTAAACATGTTTGTTCTTTTATTTCTCAAAAACTTAATGAGATTAATAAGTCAAACATTTCAAATGAAGCTCTTCCTACCCTTATTCAAAGTTTAAACTTTATAATCCAATTGAAAAATAAGATATTCTTGAATTCTGAATTTTCAAAATGTATTAATATTGATTCTAATAATAATTCTAATATTGAGTTCAACAATAATTGCACTGTTGGTGAATATATTTCAATTTCAGAAATGATTTCATCAGAGTTATTAGACTTATTTATCAAGGAAAGAAATATATTTAAGAACTTAACTTCAGTCAATCTTGCTCAAGAGCTAATATCTTACACAAATGATCACCTCCAAATTCCTCCTCCATCTCAAGATCCACCTTTTGGAGGTTTAGGACATCTTTATAAAAAAGATTATAATGAAAGTTATACAGGGTCAGAAAACCCTAATACAAACTCAACTATTTTATATAATAGAAACAAAACTATTGCATTTGATGTAAAATGGCCAATTATAGCCAATATTTCAGATTTAATAAGTTCTGAAAAGAATCTTACAAAGTTTTAGTTCAAAGTATATATTAATATTAATGTTATTATTATTATTTATTCATTCAATCAATTTCACAGCAATATAATTAAAATTAATGTACGCAATCATTATTTAAGAACGAAAGAAATTATATATATATATATATATATATATATATATATATATATATATACACTTTTTTTCCAATTTTATCTGATTGGGATTACATATCATCCTCTGTTAATTTATATTACGTGTATTTGCATGCAAAATTAGCGCATGCATGCAATCATTTTCTTTCTTTGCTACATTAAATTTTTATTAATAAATTCGATTTTTTTTTTCTTATAAATTTTCTGCATTATTAAGTTTGTTTTCCTTAATCGTTTGAATACTTGATAATAATACTCAACTGAAGCTCACTTAGATAACATTATCAAGAATCTTTTTTCCTTTATTTATTTCTTTCTCTTTCTTTTCTTCAAATAATGCTCAAACCTATAGAAATTTCAAAATCTCATGTTTTTAACCCGTTTTTTTTTTGGAGGAGCATTTCTTCTTCCTCTTGAAGTCTCTTCTCCAACTCAGCTAACTCCTTTAACTCTTCATCAGATGCTTTATCACTGCTACTACTACAAGAGCTTGAACAACAACTTGATTTCTTACCTTCCATTTTATCTTCAGGCAAAGAATTGACTAGGACTCCATTTTCATCTTTCTTACTCTTTTTGCTTTTTTTATCCTTTTTATCTTTTTTGGCTTTTTTATCTTTTTTACTTTTTTTGTTTCCCTCAATTGGTTCCTCACCCTCCTGTTGCTCTTCTAGTAGTTGATCAAACTTTTCTTCCTTTTTGTCCTGTTCATCTTTACCCTTTTTCTGTTTTTTATCTTTTTTCTCATTTTTACTCTTTTTTTTATTGGAACTAGAACAAGAACAGCAACCAGAATTCTCCTTCTCAAGTTCTTGTTCAAGTCGAATCAATTCTAACTCTTCCTCAGTCATAGAAGTCTCAACGAGTGTTTTGGGAGTTTGTTCATCCATTCTTTGTGTCTCACCATTCTGTACTTCCTTTTCTTTATTTTTTGTTTTGCTTTTTTTCTCCTTCTTTGAGCTACAAGAGGCACAACAAGAATTGTCTTCTTCATTTTTATTATCTTCGTGCATTTTCAATTCATTATTAATAATTCCATCTTGGAGAATATCATTTGACATTTCATTCCCATTAACTTGTTTCTTTTCTTTCTTTTTTTTATTGGAACTAGAACAAGAACAACAACCAGAATTCTCCTTCTCAAGTTCTTGTTCAAGTCGAATCAACTCTAACTCTTCCTCAGTCATAGAACTGTCAACCAATTTTGGAGGTTGACTATTCTCTCCTTTCTTGGTTTTTGTCCTTTTAGATGAACAAGAACAACAAGAACAACATCCGGAATCTTCCACAATTTCTTGTTCAAAATGGTCGATTTCTTGTTTGGTATGAATAACATTTTCATATTCATTTTCATTATTATAATCAGTTTTATTATTGGTTTCACTTTCAGGCTTAGAAAATTCCTCTATTTGAGTTTCTTTGTTTGGAGGATTTTCAAAAATATTATTTATAACCATATCCTTGGTTTTAATTGGGTCATTTGAAACCTTATCATCAACAATTGGTTGAGCTTGGTCTGCTACAATTCCTCCTTGTCCCCAATACGAATAGAATGCATTTTGTTTTAATCTATTAAGTAATTCCTGACATCTTTCTCCACCTTCTGGAAGAAATGAAACATAATACTCTTTTGGATAAGCCGATAAGATAAAGTCATCATATAGCTTACAGAAATTATTGTTTTGACTTAACTTATACATACGTGTATAAGATCCAACAGTACTTGTTATTCCTTTTTGAATTTCATTAATAAAACTTAAAGCTTTAACTGTATCTATTTGAGATAGATGTCCATATTGGCCTAAAGTTATAAATATTGTTTCTTCTGCTATGGTTGGATATTCACATGCAGCTAACTTCTTCCTGCAAGTAAGTACAGCTTGTTGAATTCTTTTTTTAGTAATTTTGGGTGGAATTCTTCCATTAGATGATACTAACTCTTTCAATGTTTGTAACACACAAGATTGACTCTCACTGATGTTTTCATTTATTGGAGTATTTAAAAGACTAGTCACTCTTGGTTCAACTCTAATGCAATAAGCTTGATTAATAATAAAGCTTAATGACAAGAATGTAATTACAAAATTCAAGAAAAATCTCAGCATATCAAAAACTTTATTTAAAATCACAAAACTTCTTAAAATAAGAGAAATGGATCTCTTTTATCCCTCTTTTATTCTATATCTTTTTTTTAACCATATCTTTAATTCCTTTGGAATCCCTCACTTTTTTCATACGAGCCATGCCATTCTTTTACTTTAATATAATTTTGTATTTAAATTTAGACAATATCAATGCTTCTATAATTAAAACTAATTTTATCCCCAAATTCGATCACTCTCTTTAATAGCAATAAGCAATTATATTCTTTACTATTTTAGTGCAAATGCATTATTTACATGTAATTTACAGGTTGAGGGTTTAGGCGGGAAATGTACACATATGGTACCGGTGTTAAATGAATGAAATAGTATCGGAGAAATGATAGTTAGGAAAAACAGGTAGAATAGAAAGGCAGTAAAACAAAATGAATAAAAGAGAGATTTTGAGAATAAAGACAGGATGAATCATAGATTCAAGGTTAATTTGAAGAAAAAATTGGCCTATAAACGCAACAGCACACTATACACAAACATTCAGATGATTAAAGACGGATGACCACAAAACAAAAATTCAGTCTACAACAGCAACTAAAAACCATTATAAAAGAACAAATACTTAACCTTCAGGGGGAGATGTTACGACACTTGTTAAAAACCGGATAAATAAATGAAATTAAAAATTAGCAGGGGCTGTAACCTCACAGAAAAACAGACTATAAATACAAAAATTTCACCAGCCAGATTTGAGAGAAATCAAGATAAAATACCATGGGATCTATCCCAAATCTGTGGAATAGCTTGCTAATGATTTTATTCAGTTTTCCTGGTCTTCTCCTCAGAATCCTCCGAATTTGAAGAACCTTCGTTTGAGGAATCACTCTCAGATTCTGACTCTTTTTCGTCCTCAGAATCTTCTGGCTTATTATCCTCAGAGGAAACAGGGGCAGTAGTAGTAGTAGTAGTAGTGCTGCTCTTTCCGAGACCGAACATACTGCCGCCATTACTGCCGAAGAATGAGAGGAGTCTGTCTTTATATGATGGAGATTTAGGCTTTGGAGATGCAGTAGTAGTAGTGGTAGTAGTTTCGTCAGTGTTTTCGTCAGTCTCTTCACCCTCTTTGGTTTCGACAGGTTCTGGAGCTTCAGTAGTAGTAGTGGTGGTAGTAGTAGTAGTAGTAGTAGTGGTAGTAGTAGTAGTAGTGGTAGTGGTATCTTCGTCAGAAGTAGAGTCTGGCTGAGCTGTGGTTGTGGTGGTAGTAGTAGTTTCTTCAGGTGTTTCGGATTCAAGTTTGTTTTGTTCACCACCTCTAATTCTTACTGCATTGGTAGCAACGAAGAAGACTAAAAGAGCGAAAAAAAATAAATAGAATCTCATGTTTCTCAAAATAAATGTGTTCTTCAATAAGAATGTATCTTATAAATGAATTTAAAAATTATTTCGTAGAATGAAAATAGTGAAGACCTAACATCATTAATAATTAACAATTTTAGCGTAATAATTATAGATCACAATAAATTTCAAGTTCAAATATATGCCGCTTGTTGTCGCACTCGTGGCGCCTGACAGATTTATTATTACTAACAGATGGAAACAAATGTTTGGGGGGTGGCGGGTGGGTAGAAATGTCTGACGGGCAAATTTTTTATTTGTTATGGTATTAAATAATAGGGGTTTGTAATTGATTCATTAGTAAAAATATGAAAAAGAGATAAAAATAAGGAAGGAAATTATTAATTATTAATTTTTAAAAATCTTTTAAGTTTAAAGAAAAAAAAGGAATTCTGATTTATACGTGGGATTTCTTTCTCTATTAATAAATTTTAATAAATGACATTTATTAATTAGGCGGGAATCCTGCCCCACATGAAAACAAGGATACACGGGTAAAATATCGGTACAGGATATCTAAGTAAATAGTTGAATATTAGTAAAAACAATAATAACGTATCTTTTGAGGTCGCGATACTAATTTTTAGATAGTAGAGAGAATTTGTTTTCAAAATTTTTGTTAAAAGAACAAAAAAGGTTGGATTACCTGTATAAGAAGAACTTGCATGTAAATACATATTAATATATATATGCATAATTACATACCAAATAAAGCTTATTTATGTGAGTACATATATATATATATTTATATTTATTTATTTATACAGGATTATAATTCAAAGGAGTAATAATAGAACAAGGGAATTAAGTTTTGGAATTTTAGTGGTTTTAGAAAATATTGATATATTAGCAGGAACATATTTTGATAATAAATAAATTTAATAAATAATAGGGGAATAGTAAGATAAATTGAAAATAGGATTTAAACTGGTAATAATAATAATTTAAGGTAATTTTGTTGCCACTCAGGTGAATTGCATGCATGCATGCAGAATTTGTGGCAATACAGGAAGAAAAAATGTGGACGCCTTTTAATGCTCTAAGAAGCAGGAAGGTGGGATTTTTGGCAGTTTTTTTATTGAATATAATATTTTTTGATGCGAATATAGGTTTATTTAAAAATGAAGGAATTTGTGGAGTTGGCTTCGTTGTAGAAGCTTCAGAATCTTCACCTTCTCACAGTATGGGTAAATTGGATGCAGAGAGAAGGAAAAAACATCCGGATACTGGTAAATTGCCTAGATATCCGATTCCTGGAATGAGATATGATGAGTTGTCTGAATCTGATGCAGGCTCAAAAAAAGTTACTCATGGAAGGAAGAAAAAGAAATCAACAAAATCAAAGAAAAGGGCTGAAGAAAGATCGAAGTCTAACGAAAGGGAAGAAGAAAAGGTCTCAAAGAAGAAAAGAAGCAGGTCAGGTAGTGGTAGTAAGCCAAGAAAATCTTCAAGTGGTTCCACTTCTTCAGACAGTAAAGAGGAAAGTTCTATGCCTAGTGGAAAATCTAAAAAGTCAACTCAGACAGATCAAGCTATTGGTATTGGAAATAATTCTTTGAATCACAAGAGCACCAATACAGATGAAAAATTCACAAAGAGAGAAAGGAGAAAAATTGACAAGTCAAAGTTATCAATGAGTGAGTATAAATCATATTTGCCAGGAACAGATTCAATTTGGCAAGACCCAAGTAATAGAAAGACTTACAAACACTTGAATCCTCAGTATGGCGATTATTTCCCAAAAATAGCAACTAAACCATACAGAAAGAGTAACGAGTGTTCTGCTCTCTTTGATTCAGCCAAGAAGGCTTTTGAAAATAAAGAAATCAAGATTCACCCTGCGGATTTTGTAGGTCTTTCTTTAACTTTTGCAGTGAAATTAAGAGAAGTACTTGGACATTATGTAACAATACAGGAGACTTGCTTAATGTTAAGGATGCTTTTGCATTTATACTCAGGAATGAGGACAAGAACACAATTTTTGAATATTATTGCAGCTGTATTACAGAATGATATTTTGTTGGGAAGAATTTCAGATGATTCTGGAATTATTAATGAAGTTATGTATATCTTAGATTACTTCCTTCAGCTTCCAAAGCACAGAGCTGATACTAAATCGAAGCAAATGTCTGCAATTGAGATTTCAGATTACTTCCATTTGGAAGCTTTTCCTAAGGATAATTCATTTGAATCCAGGATTCTACCTTTCTATAGAAGAATTGCAGAGAAATTGATGCACGAGATTGAAAAGAGGTTAGGAATTGTAATAGCTAGGGATGAAGTCATGTCAATGGTATATATAATGCTTAACTTTATTGAAGAGGAAAGAAGCCAGGAACAGTGTACGGAGGTTATTGCTGCTGTTATTGGTGCAACCTATACAAATCCTTTGACTACGGATCAGTTGACGGAGATAGCAAATATGGCTAGAGATATATTGGGTTGCAAAGCTTCTTCTGGTAAAACAATGGATAGAACACAGATTATGGATATCTTTGGTCCAGAAAGAACTGTTATAGAAATGCGTCAGACTGCCTTAGTTGGAGGTCCCATGTCTGATACAGTTCGTATTTGGAAAGAGATAGGGATTTTGGATTATTTAGGTCGTGTAATCTCTGTCAGATTTAATGATTGTAATGGAATCAAGGCTTGGGAAATGAATAGGATTTGTTCAATGTTGGAGGTTATGAACAAAAAACTCATCAAGACTGGTTCATCAAGTGATATCATTACTCTTGAAGAGCTTTGTGGAGCTTTTAAATACAAGAAAAGACACCCTGGAACAAAGTGGCCTTTGGCTATTAATACTACATTGCAGAAACGCCAAAACGGTCTTCCAGTGAAGATTGATAAGCTATTTTCTCATTTTTTAGCTCATGAGAAGCGAAAACTAGCATCTTTGGAAGGCTCTACCAAGACGAGAATGGAAAAGTTCTATATGATTCCAGAATTCCCTAAGCCAAGCTTTTTGGATTCTATTATTCCAAGTTCTCCAGCTCAAGGAATTCCTCCAGCTGACCATTTAAAACCTGATTTCTTTTATGCATTTAATTCAATGCCAGGTTGGATTCAAAACAGGTTTATTTTTGCTTCAGCCTTTATGGAAGAAATTCTTGTTAAACATGGTAATTTTGTTCATATCTCCCCAGTAAGACTTTATAATGCATTGGGAGGTAGATTGGATGAGAATTCGGATGTTTCTTTAGTTATTCAAGGATTAGGATTAACTCAAGAACAGTACAAAGCTTTACCAAAAGCATTTTGTGGCTATGAGAAGAAGTTGTTTAATGAACATAACTCAAGCTTCAGCCCAATTAGTATTGATAATTATTTTGAAGCTCTTTACGAGTATCCTTTAGCAAGTTATGTAGAGGGGAAGTACTTAATTGAAGCTGCAGTTAATGTGTTAGATATCATGAATCAATATTTAGAAGCTGCAAATGAAGGTGTAATGACCGAGATATTTCCTCAATTGGTAACTCAAGAAAGGCTTCAAAGAGTTTATCTCTTCCAAGGATTCATCAACAGTAGGATCAAGGCTTATTCAAACAATAATATCAGTTTCATTACAACTGAGGAAGCAAATAGGATTTTACAAGGATGTGTGGACAATAACAAAGTTTCATATGTTAATGAAATGAGAAGTAATTTAAATCCTGAACACTTTACTGATTCTTTGATAGAAATTCTAGCTCAAGAATGGTCGAATTATGAAAGTTTTATATTACCTCAAGTTCTGGATTTGGACTCTGATGGACAGGGAGCACTAGGAAGCGTTTACTCAATGGAAATGACCTTTGCAGCATTAACTTTGGATGGTTGGGAGCTTTTGATTGATCCAACAATATATCTAAGAAATCTTGCCAATGGAGAGAGTTTATTTTTGAATTACTCAGCAAATTCTGTAAAGGAAACAACTGCTAGGGAAAACAGGTCTAGACTAATCTATAATTGGATGCAGCAGTATTTCATCTATAAGCTTAGAAAGATTCCAAAGTTTAACTATGAGGAGCTTAGAACCTTGGTTGAAGCTCTTCCAAATGAAGCAAATTTATCTGAAGATATAATTAAGCAAATCATTCAAGGTAATCAAAGCCTAAATCTGTCAGATAGTTTAGCTGAAGATTTAACTTTCGCCTTAATGGCTTATTTAATCTTTGAGAAATATTTTCTCTACACAAGAAATCCAGATTTGGAAGGTGGGTTTGCTACTGAAATAGACTTAGTGAATGGAAAGATCTTTATACCAAGTTGTGTTTGGACCTTTGTTAAAGACAGGGATGATTATTCAAGTTCAGATATAGAGAATCAAAGCGTGATTCACTTTGCTGATTTGACCTTAGCATACTTAACAAGACTATTTCAAACCCAGCCACAAAGCCAAGATTTATTCATCAAAGTATTAAAATGGGCTAACAGTCAGAATTTGAACGATGATTCCATCTTCTTCGATTATTTGCTCAGTATCGAAGATTTCAAACTCTACATTCAACATAATACAAGGCTTAGTCACAATTCTCATATCTTTTTGGTACCTTGGGTAGACCATCTCCCTACAAATTACCAATTTAGGAGGCTCAGATCTCTCCCTTCAGGTACATCTCCAGGCTTGCCATCCGAAGGTCCAGGGCAGGATCAAGATGGTGATCAGGCTCAGCGATCACAAAGAGCTGCTCAGATCTTATCAGAGATTGAGAGACTTAGCTTGGAACATAGTGCTCTCTTGGATGAGCTTAACGCACAAGTTAACAAGGAAGACACGGCTTTATTCGTAGTTGAGAAGATTAGGAACGATATTCACAATTTGCTTTTGGAACTTGGTACGCTTTCCTCAACATTGCTCAGTTCAGCAATGATGATTTTGAGCAAAAGAATGATCGCCCCGTCAATAAACATTTCTGATACACACAATATGTCTAACTTAGGCGTACATATTGGAGAAAATGGAGAAATTACCTTTGATGAAGAGCTTGCTGAAAAGGGTCTTTCTGGTGTTTTTATCCCAGCTTTGGTGCTTGGGAATATTAACCCAGAAACTGGCATCTTAGAGCCACCTCCTCCTGGATTTGACCCAGAGTTATCCTGCTCTACTCAGAATATTAACAGAATGCAAGCTTTCAGAATCTGGCTTTCCTCAGTCTTACCAAGAATGCCTTTCCATTGTAGTGATCCCTTACTTGCTAGGGATCTCCTAAGCGTGAGGAATCTTTTACCAGCCTTTGTCACTTTTGGCTTCTCACAAGACAGTAATATACTTGCAACTTCTTTGGTAGGATTCACGTCTTCACATCCTTTCCCTATGGCTTTGAGTTCCTTGAACATTATTGTAAAGTACTTTATAGCGGATGAGAACAGCGTGTTCCTGGCTTTGGATCGTCCTGCTACTAACTTAGAAGAAGCATATCAGGATTTGCGGATGATTGCAGGATTCTATAAGAAGAAAACAACTTTGCCTTTATTAGAAATTCCCACAATCTTTTCCTTCACTCCCAACTTGGAACTTTTGGGGAGTACCAATTCAAATGATTTGGGAAATCACTCTCAAGCAAACGCTAGAGTCAACTTCTTGGATTATTTGGAGAGGATCACAGCTGAATACTTTGCCTCTTCACCTAGAAGAATGCCAACCATTGCAATTCCAAGATTAACTAACTTGGCAATGAACTTCTCGAATGATTTTGAAAAGCTAGTTTTCTTGATTACATCAATATTTGGTCCCATGAGCCCTTACATTTCTGCTCCTTCTATTGGAGCTTCTGCAAACTCCCTCGCAGAATTCTACATATTGAATTTACCGTTCTCAGATATTATGGATTCTCATTATATTGAAAATGAATTCAAAAACACTCATCTTGAATTTGGTTCTCCTATTAATAAGATTTTACTTACTTCGGTTCAATCTGATGATCAGTTATTGGATTTCAAGCATACTTTCCTTTCGGCTCATTTCTTCTCCAGTGATGAAGCTTACTTTGGTTCATTCTTGGCTATGAGTGATCTTATTAGTTTGGCTCTCAGTTATACTACCTCCAAGACTGGTATCTCTGCAGATTTGAATAGTGAAACTTTCAAACAAATCTCATTTTCTTTCATAACTGGACAAAATCTTCTTGAGATTGTTAGAACAAGCATTGATCTTTCTGGTCAAAATTTGGAAAACTTAGCAGGGAATATCTTCTATTCAACTTTTGCCAAATCCTTGAGCTTCTTGATATCTCAGTTTACACCTTATGTTGAGAGTTCAGATAACAGAATTGTGGCTGAAGAGATTCTTCAGAGTGCTATTTCAGATATTTACACTAAAGGATTTTATCCAGAAAATGTAAGATATGAGTTGGTAAACAGGATCACTCTCTTTATTGATTTTGACTCTGATAAATATCAGTTTATGTTTGCTGATTTGGAAGAATCTTTAAATTCTAGAGAACTCAGTTTCCCAAGGAATCTCTCCACTCATTCACAAAAACTCAATCAAAGGTTCTTAACTCAAACATCGGAAGTAGCTCTTGTTTCTGGACAAAATCACGTTACCAGAACTCCTATTTGCAATTATGCTCTAGTTTTCTCTTACTTCATTGTAAAAGTCCTTGAAAAACCTCAGAACAAGGATAAGATTGGAAAACTTGATCCTCTTGACTATTCTAATGTGAGTATATGGTCAGGTTTTTGCGGACTTAAGAACTTTGAATATTTATCTTACAGATCAGTCCTTATTTCAATTATTAAGAATCTTTCAATGAAGATATTTGGTCCTTTGGATGCTAGTGAAATTGATAAACTTGTTATTTTGATTGATTTCTTTGATCAAAATGTCAGGAAAATCGTTCTCAAGTACAATCCAAACTTGTCTCAAGACTGCTCAAATGAAACCTTATTCTCAAATTTAGATGCTTGTTTGGCAGCTATGAGCAGATATATGAGTGAGAATGACATCATTTTGGATGATTTACAATTAAGTAACTCCAGTACTTTGCAATTCTCAGATGAGATATCAAGTAATCACTTTTCTTTATTATCAAGTCAAGAAGAGTCAATGGCAAGAGTAATGTTTAGATCAGTATTAGAGAGTGTCTTCTTTTCAAACTCTTTTAGTGAACTGGAAGATGTCCCTGGTATTAATAGACAAATATCATTCGATTTCTTTTCAGAAGCTCCTTTAGACAGTGAATTAAAGCCAGAAAGTATTGTAATAGAAAGTTTTGATGATCTTTACAGAAAGTTACCCTTCAATTTAAAGCCAATAAAGCTCAATTCTGGTAGTAAGAGTCAATCTTCGATTGCCATTTCTTACTTAGATGTTGAAGAAATTCCAAGAGGTGAGAGATACGAACTCAAAAATTCTTTCTTACATGATAAGAAGATCATTTGCGTGAATAGAGCTGTGTTTTTCCTGCATTGGTGGCTTATTACCTGGCCAAAGATACCATTCTACGCCAACGATTTCGTATTAGCAGAATTGCTTTCGAATATTGAGATTCTAGCTCAAGCATTTCAAACTTCATGCATGATGACTTCCCCAGATGTCATTTTCAGCTCCATATCAAAACAAATTTCTGGAATTTCTGGGGTCTCCTTAAAGAAAAGACATATTTATCTAATGATTGATTCATTTTTAAATTTTGAAAACAAAGCTTTAAAGTTCTCAGGAGCCAAGGATTTGGAATCAGCATATTCAAATGATACTGGTATGCTCAATTCTATATTTTCAATCGATCTTAAAATCCCTGAGATTCCAATACCTAAAGGAAATTTGGTGACTTCTGTCAGACCAGAAAATAAGAACCTCTCTCAATACTTATTCAGAATCATCTCAGAATATTTTGCAGCAAATCCTCGTAATTATCCAACCATTATTATTCCAAACACATCATTTATAGCAAAACATTTTGATTTAAATAGAAACTCCCTAGCCTACGTCTTGTACATTTGGAGTGAATTTGAAGAAAGTAATTCAATTCGAATCTTTTTCCAAGCTCCAACAATTGGTGCTAGTTATGAAGATTTGGCAGACTTCATTATTGAGAATTTTGAGTTGAACTTCCTCAACTTTAGTTCTTCCAATAGTTATTTACAATTCTTTACTGATCAAATCTTCTCAACTTTCTTCAAGTTTGGAAGTCCACTTTTCAGAGTAAAAAATATTCCACTAAGACTCAGTTGTTCAAGAATAGAAGACAGTTGTAATCCATTCATACCAAAACTCGGTCTTTCAGAAATTGAAGAGGAGCTTCTTGGGGAAAATATCAAACTAATTGTCTCTAGAAGCTCTGTTATTGCTTCTCAAAAGATGTCATTATCTCCAACTTCTGAAATTATTACATCATTCTCCACTTCAGATGTATCAGAAGCTATAATGCTTGGTATCAATGTTTTGGATGCTGTCAGAGTTCATGGATTTGGTACTATTAAACTCAAAGAGAATCTTGTAATTATTAACAAATTCTCTCTTTTGTTTTCCAAGATCTTCTCAAGGTTCATCTCACGCCTCTTGGAATCATTCCACATTCCTAACTTTAATAAGCCTGCATTGGATCTCAGATTTACCCAGCTAAAAACACTTTCAGCAAGAACTTATAATGTATTTTCTCAATTTACCTCTGATCTCATTTCTCTAACACTATTTAGTAATGAAGATCTTAACAGTCTTTTGAAAGTAATCAGCCTTGATGATCTAATTCCTGCTGAAAAATATCAAGCCTTTTATGCAGTTTCTACTTCAGATTCTTCCAGAGGAATGATGACAGTTTATACAAAAAGTACTGGAATTCCATTAAATCTTCAAATCACCAGGTTCAATTATATCTATTGCTTTATCCATTACTTGTTACACATTCTTTCTAGGATTGGAATGAGCCATTTCTATATCTCCTTCAAGCATCATAACCTCCTTAACTTTGAAAATGTGGTTCGAGCTACAGCTATATCCATTCATGAAGGAATACCAGAATCAGTTTTCACATTGATTTCTCATAAAGACAAGTTCTCACTTGGAAACTTCACTATTGATGATATTAGACGGATATACATACAATATAAGAGTCATACAAACAATTTCTTCAGTGGTGGTTCTATACAATTGGCATTTGCCTCCTCTGAGAATTTGACTCCTTTCATTCAATCATTATTTGCTGCTACTAAATATGACCAAAACAATGATTCAGTTCCATTGATATTTTTGAATGAATTTGAAAACAAAGAGTTCTTACATTTTTCTCCCAAGTCCCAGTCACTTTCTTCCTCCATCACAACTGAGGAAATTCTTAACAATAATTTCCATCTAAATAATGCCTTCTACAGCTTTAAAGAGACATCCTTTATTACTGGAAGCTTTGTAAAGCCTTGGGTACCTTTCGTGATGGGATTAGGCAGTGAAAAACATTCATCTGTATATTCTGAAGCTTCAAATGATCATCTTGTTAGATTTGATCCTGGACATGTTCAACTCAGGAAAAAGCTTAAGCAAGTTTATAGTTTGAATCAGAATCTTGATCTAAGCAGTGATTACAATTCTTTGGTAGATCTTGGCCAAGCAACCTTTGAATCTGGAGTCATATCCTTACATAATGGCCAGGATTCTCCAGATGAAAATCAATTCAGAAACAATTTCAATGGTTTAAGATTACACGTATTAAATCGAGCAGTATTATTCAGAGAATGGCTTATTCGAATCTGGGACATTTCACCAGCTATCGGTAGAGATCCACTCTTTGTTGATTTCTTGAATGATTTTAAGTCCATTATTGGAATCTTTGAGGGAGCAGAGATTAGACAAGGAGCTTCTTTACGTATAGATTTACAAACTCAATTAATACATAAAACAGGAAGATTCCTTCCTAAGTTATTATCCCCTATAATTGCTGCATATAATGAATTTGAAGAAAGGATGGTGGAAGAGAGTGGTGGTTCTAATATCTCCAAGATCTTAGAATCTGGAATTGCTGGTCTTTTCCTTCTTAGTTTGCCAATT